>NC_137075.1:68020414-68499492 GCF_951640355.1 Cnephaeus nilssonii | reverse complement strand
CAACCTCTTCACTTCATTGCTCACCTCTTACCTCCACCCTGAATGCACTTGGGTCCTGTTGACTTCCTGGTAAAGTTAAGAGGGAAGATAAACTTAAGGACCATAGATTTAGAGGGCTATTTTTGTCTCCTTACTTAGAGGCAGAACCAAATTCTCAGAAAAATAGGAATGCGGCCTGTTTTTTAAAGCTCTTCAGAAGCGGGGAAAACACTGTCCTTGATATATACAACAGTAAATCAGACACAAGCTGTGTTTGAAGATTCAGTAGAAAACAAAGAACACTTGTTAAAAAACGGGGGGGGGGGGGGGGGGGGGGGAAGATACTCAAAGGCTGTCTCCAAACCATTCATGAGCACAGGAGGAGTATGTCCAAGGGATCATGACAGTGGCAGGGGGCATGGCATTCCCACATCTGTGCCTGCTCCTTGCTGCTCCTCCAGCTTTGAGCAATGGACAGTGAGCAGACGGAGCCTGTGTGCCCCCTCAGGCAGGGCCGGAGTCCTCTTACATCTGGTAGCACTGGATGGAAACGCCTGAGGATCTGTGTTTGACAAAAGAATGTCCTTTCTTCTGGAGGTTCATTGGGATCCAGGACAGGACAGAGTGTACATAGGCTCTGGAAAAGGAGAAGCTAGATGAGGTCTAAGGGCCCATTCGAACCTACAGCTGTGCAACAGTGAGTGCTTCCAAGTCTCAGAAAGCTTTATAAGCCATAAATGACCAATGCTTAATAAATGTTTATTAGCTAATTTTCTTTTTAAAAGAAAAGGTTGGGGAAATTTACATAAAGGCAAAATCTTTCCAATGCTTCTGGTTCTAATTTTCCTGCACTTTTTCACTTAGCTTGCTCCATATTTAAGGGTCTTGTGTTGTCAGTTTGGTCAACGGAAGGGCAAAGTCCCCCCAGGATGTCCACAGTCCCCAACCAGAATGTCACTAAATGTGCCAATTAGCAAGACCTTGAGAGTCACGGCACCCCCAAAGTTGGCCACTGGCCAAGAACAAACAGGTTCTGGCCGGCCAGACCTGAGGTTTTGAAAGCGACTTTGCACCTAACCCTGAGGTGCAGCGTGAAGCCTGGACAAGAACAGGCAGGCTTCTGCTGAATCTGTGGATGTGTGGGTAAGCCTGCTCTGAGCTTACTTCAAATTGGGCTCTGCAATGGGAAACCTGGGGCTAAGAAGTCCCAAAGGAAAGAGAGCAAATTTTAAAATTCTAAGGGCTCCACTGAGCTGCAGAAGCCTTCATCTCCTCCCCTTGTTCCCTCTCTCGCTGCTGATCACACTGCTACAGAAGGAGTTTCTGCCTCTTGTAGCAGCAAAAAGGTTAAAACAAAGGAGGAAAGTGAAACTTTATATTTGCCTCATTTTTCACCAGAAGTGAAGCTGACGTTATAACCTTTATAAGTATTATATGAAGTATAAATAAACTATATAATATTGAAATTCTTCACATTTTCCCACATAAAATTGACAATGACTGAAGGTCATGGAATGAGGACTTTGTATGACTCACATTTCTTTCTTTCTACTTCTTAGCTGTCACACTCATCCCATAATAAAAGGCTTTTTAGCCCATTATTACTTCAGGAACACTAACAGTTCTCAGGGGACCTCCCTACCCCAAGGAGTTTTTACTCTATCTCCAAAGAAGATATAACATTCTCAAAGACTGAGTCAATTTATCAGGTTCGTTAAGGCATATATTACTCAGCCATCAATCTTTACATCTATCATAGCTGCTTAGATTTGCTATATTAGATCAAGTTACACATTTGAAGACAAGCCTTCAACTGGGCAGACATTCTCAGTGTGAGTTTTACAAGCAGTGGTGGACACCTCCATTCTTTCGTGGCTTTTGGTGTAAGTTGTGTTGGCTCTTTTTTTTTTTTTTTTTTTAAGTTGTTGGCTCTTGATCATGATGTTCAGAAGGAAGTGAAAAATGACTTATATTCCAAAATGGAAATGTAGTCTATGACTTCCACAAAACCTAGGTGCATCATATATTTTAACTTATAAAGACCTCCCAATGCTCCCTCTGTGCTCAGCCTCCTGCTTCATTGAGAAGGGAAAGGGCATCAGGGCTGATAATGCCCACAACTTCTCTCCTTTCTACTTCCTACCTTATATGTTCAGTCACCTCCTTCCTTCCAAGACTCACTATGGAGCTCCTGAGATTATCCTTACCACCTTAAAACCCCAAGCCATCAACAGGCCCAGTTCTCTTCTGTCTTTAATCTCTCCCTTGCAACAAATTCCTCTTTGCCTCTTCTCCCCAAGAAACATGGTCAACACTCTTCATCCTAAAAAAACTCTCAGCTCTATTTCTCACCTTCTTACTTGCCAATCTCTTTGAATGTACTGTCCTCCTCTCTCTTCACCAGTCATTCATAATTCACCTGATTGCCCTTAATGCTAGCCTTTATTCAACTTTTGCTTTCTCCCTTGGATATTTACATCTATTCTCATGGTTTCGCATATTACTTATAAACTGATAATTCCAAAGATCTATCTTTAGCCCTGAATTCTCTTCTGAGCTCCAAACCATTTCTAAGTGTATATTGGCCATTCCCACCTGGGAAGAGTAGAGGCAACTAAATAAACAAATCTAAATCTAAACTCACCCACTGGCTCATCTCTTCTCAAACCCACACCTCCAGAAAATGCCTACATTTTCTCAACCTAAGAGGTATTTTCAAATATCAAAAATTCTATAAACAAGAAAAGACTACATTTACATTAAATAACCCCAAAGGTACAGAGGAATATGAGGGAAATCTGTGACCCCCATAAAAACAAACAAGCAAAAATACCAAAGAATGACCTATAAGATGATTGAATAGAGAAACCCCAAAGGAGTTTAAATATATTAAAATAATGAATTAAAGTGGTGTCTTAGAGACAACTGGTAAAGATCAGACATGTCTAACAATTAAGGAGTCATTAACTGATGGTATTTGCTTGGATTTAATTTGCTTAGGCTTACCATTTCCAATTGAAAAGATTAAAGGACATCATTACCTGGAACATGGTATTACTGTTGGCAGAGTGGATTTGCCTGTGAGATCTGCCCAACGCGGCAGGGAAGTTTGCTTTTAGGAGAAGAGCACATGTGACTTGCAGCCTTCCGTGCTCACTTATGGTAAGAGCAGATCTCAGTGAGCAAGCTCTAGAAGTACCAGGAGAAAAGCCAGAAGAGGGAAGTCAAAATCTCCACTTATTCCAATTGCTAAACAAAGTTACACGCATGACAAATTTAAGTCACTTATTACAAGTGACTCCAAGATATAAGAGAGCTGGATTTAAATAATAGTTGTCAGTTCCCAGTTCTAATGTGTGACCTTTGGCAAATGCCTTCAATTTTCTGAGTCAATTTCCAGATCTAAAAAAAGATCTCCTCACGGTTAAAAATCACTTGACAAAATCAAACTCAAGCTCAAAAGAGATAGTTAAGTGTTGGAAATTCCAAGTCCCGCCAGCTGACTTGTAGAATGCTCAAATATAACTTTCCAGTTGCCAAAAAAATGGAATAATGCTAGCCTACATTTCTAGGAAATGTCAAATGAGGCAATTTGGAAAATCCACCTGCTGTGCCTCAACCTGAATCTAAAACAGTAAATGGTCCATTTTTCTCTGGAAGTTGAGTTCTACTGAATTAATCTTGCTACAAGACGAAAGCCTGAAAGTAAATATGATGAATCACTCCTCCTACCCTGCCTGCTTGTCGTGGCGCTAGCAGCAGCTCCCTGCTTTCTTTCCAGTGCGGCTCTTGCAAGAGCCAAGCCTCTGAAGCAAAGTGTGATCAACAGATGCTCGTTTCCATAATTGGCACCTTGCCAGTAGCCAACCCCAAATTTAATTAGCCATTTATCTGAAGCAGAAAAGGATTTCTAAAGCATTCTAGTAATCTGTGCTCATTCTCTCCACTGGTCCAGGCCCCAGCCCCACGTGCCTCCTCACCCAGAAGTCTTTGAAGCAAGCCTGTCAAGCACAGTGCTAATTCTGACTGTAAATAAACAATTCCCTGAAAGTGTTCAGGCGTTTTTCTACTAGGAATAAAGAGTACATTCCACTGAACTGAAGACCACATATGGCGCATGGGAAGGACACTGGCAATGGAGATGCACATGTAACTCCAGTGTTTTCCTGGAGTTAACTCACTGCTCTTCTACTGTGACCTACCCAGCACTGGGCTCCAACCTGCCGCAGATCCCAGGTGGTCCCAGTGGCTGCCTTGAATACTGCTTGAGCAATACCCTCACTCTACTCTTGGTTCTGCCGACGTTGTACTCACTGGGTTGTGTCGTAGCTGCATATCTCTTGGAACAAAAGAACTGTCTACATTTGTCCTCTTAACAACGGTCTGCTGTAGGATGGGTCTTCCAGGAGCTCCTGTGATCAGACAATCACCGCAGGGGGTTCTGTTAGCTCAGGGGGCTCGTGCCAAGCTGAAACAGAAGCTACATCTGCCCCAGGGGTATTGGCAGATGGTGTGGGAGGTTAGGCAGGGGGATGCCTGCTGCAGCTACGTTCCTCTTACCCGCTCAGCATGTTTTGCCCTGCCTGCTGGGAGCAAAACTCCCCTTGGTGGTGGTGAACCCATCCATGTGGTCCAGTCAGCTGACCCTCTGCCAGCACACCCCATTTCCTCCAAGGCCACAGAGACTGGAGAAAGTTGGGCCTATGACCCAGGTCAGGCCCAAGACCTCTTTGAAATTTGGTTTCTCAGAAAAGACTTTCTCTCTGGTCGCTGAGCTTGCTGACCACTTAGAGAGACTCTATCTACCAGGCGGAGACAGGAGCCTTCCCATACCACAGCATTTGGGCCCTGGACCCAGCCCTTCCTGGAGCCAAGGTGAGCCTGATTTCACTTCCACGAGCTAATCAAATCCCATCTACACTAATAAAAGAGAAACATGCAAATTGACCATCACTTCATGACACCCACCAGCCAATCAGGAGTGAGTATGCAAATTACCTGACAAAGATGACAGTGGCCCCGCCCCCCAGCCCCTCTGGGACTCTGGGCATCATGCATGCAGGTGTGGAGCGGCCAGGTGGGGCAGGATGCCTGTTATGAGGGGGAGGGAGGGTAGAGGAAGCTATAGGAGCGGCACTCCAGCTGGAGCAAAGACTGAAGGCTCCGGCTAGAGTGAAGACTGAAGGTGGCAGCCAAAGCAAAGGCCTGGGTCCTGGGTGCCGGAGGAAAACCGGTGCCGGCAGCCAGGGGAAGGAAGGCCTATTGCATGAATCTTCATGCTACGGGCCTCTAGTTTTTACATAAGCTACATAGGATAAAGTTCTTTCTCTGAAAGCTTCCCTACTCCATAAACACCTAACCTCATCCCCTCCCTAGCTTCTGCATAACTTATTCAGGTGATTATCTTCTTTCCTTTTATGGTCTTTGCCTAAAATTCTCCATATCCTCCCCTCCAGCCCTTTAAACTCATGTCAAAATCTAACTTGTACAGAGACACTTCCTATTTAACCCATACCTCCCAAAGCCTTAGAGTCTCCAATGTTTATGTACATGGATATATTCCATCCCGTAGTCAAATCTGAGAGCTGTTCCATAAGGCCCATTCTTCCTGAAACACCGTTCTTTAACCAAGAGGTTTCAATTGCCGAAAAGGATTCTCATTTTAAAGTGGCCTGCCTGTTAAAAATGGGCTCCCATGATGAACTGCAGTAAGGATCCAATATGTGTATGTGCTTTTAAATAAATGCTAATATTTGAACACTTGCATGTCAGGCAAGAAAAACCCTACACACATTTTTCATTAATCCTTATGACAACCTTATGTGCCAGGTACTTTTGTCTCCCATTTTTAAAAGAGGTGTAAACAAACTACTCAAGGTCACACAGCTGACAAGCTGAAGTCGCTAAAATGACCTAACCCAAAGGCCCTCCTAGCAACCCCATGCCTACCACCACTAGTCACAGGCATTTGCCTTCTTGGAATGTCCCAATGAGGCTTCCTTTGGAGTTGCTCTGCACAAGTAATTTGGGACTAGCAGGTCGGCGTTTTACCTGGGTTAACTCCCAGCTCTTCTACTGTGATCACCCAGCACTGGGCTCCCTCAAACTCCCAGCGGGATCCCAGGTGGTCCCAGTGGCTGTATTCATGTAATAATGCCTGAGCAGCATTAAATTATTCCTTTCAGTAACAGTAGTCTATCCATTTTTAGACTTAAATGAAATATGCTTGTGTCGACATAAGTGCGTCCAAACCTGTAGAGAATTTTTATAAAGATTATTTGCGTCAAACAGAGGATAGATACACCTGGAAGCAAGATCTCAACAGACAGAAAAAGGCTTCCAAGAAATGGCAGTTTGCAGCTTCTTTTTGCGTTTGGAATTGCGGAGGGGATATGAGGAAGATTATGTGAAGGTAGGAGAAAGCAGGGTGGGGTCAGATTACAAAATAGTTGAGACTCTGTGCTCTCTTGAGGGTGGTCACGATTTCACTTGAGAAGGAGGGATCTGAAAGGAGGCATTTGGAAGGTGTGTTAACCGAGATGCACAGAAGCAATGGACAGGGCTTGCTTAAGGTAAAGACAAGCCTTTTACTGAAGAAGTTATATCATGCCTGGGGCGTGACTACCCACCATGACCTGCCCAGTTAGGAATTTATGATCAGATTATTTACTGTGATGTTACTTTCTGTAGAACCCCATTTTATCCACACTTGGTTATTTTCTTTCTTTTTTTTTTAATTTCTTTATTGATTAAGGTATCACACACTTGGTTATTTTCCTTCCTGGTTCACAGCAATTCTAAAGGAATAGAAACTTAGACATGACTGTGAGGTAGAGGATGATCCCAGAAAACATCTATAGATAACTGGTAGAGTTCGAAAAAGCTTGAAAAACAGTTGAAAGAAGACACAGGAACTCTAAATGTGCCGAGTCTACCCTTCCCAAGGCTCCTCATTGTGATTCTCAGACATTGAAGGACAGACGCATGACATGAAGTGGGTCCTCCAGGGCACTGGGGGCAGCATATAGCCCTGTAGAGTTGGCAAACGTGAATCTACTAAAGAGCTTACATAGGAATTAAGAATGTGTTCTCTTTTTTTTTTTCTTTCTTAAGGAAGGTATCTATATATATAAAAGTCTAAGCAAGCATTACGACTGATTGACCGGCCAGTAGCTATGATGCGCACTGACCACCAGGGGGCAGACGCTCAATGCAGGAGCTGCCCCCAGGGGTCAGTGTGCTCCCACAGCCAACCTCCCACAGCTGGCCAACCTCCTGTGGTCCCTCCCCCTCCTCGGACTGAACTAGACAGCCCTGATCGGCCCCAGTCACCAGCCAGGCCAAGGGACCCCACCCGTGCATGAATTCGTGCACCAGGCCTCTAGTCTTTTTATAAATACACAATCATCAAGCTGTCTTTACAAATATCTAAGTTCATCTTGGCTCTTCACTAGGTGGTAGTTTTGAGGCCAGAAATCACATCTAATAAACTAACTTCGTGTGTCACCTTAGCGCTTGATACCCAAATGTCTTTATTACATAGATAATGAATTACATTTTTTTCTGTGATGAACCAATTATACACCCTTATTTTATTTTTATCCTCACCCAAGGATATGTGTATTTTTTAAATAAATTTTTATTGATTTCAGAGAGAGAGATAGAAACAATGATGAGAGAAAATCATTGATTGGCTGCCTCCTGAATGCCCCCTACTGGGGATCGAGCCCACAACCTGGGTATGTGCCCTTGACTGAAATCAAACCTGGGACCCTTTGGTCTGCAGGCCGACACTCTATCCACTGAGCCAAACCAGCTAGGGCCCGATGATATGTTTTAATTGATTTTAGAAAGAGAGGAAGGGAGAGGGAGAAAGAGAAACATCATTGTGAGAGAGAAACATCTAAGGGTTGTCTCCCACACACCCCCCAACCAGGGATCGAGTCTGCAACCTGGGTTTTTCCCTGACCAGCAGTGACTATTTGGTGCATGGAACAATGCTCCAACCACTGAGCCAACTAGCCAGGGCAGTACATCCTTATTTTAAACACTGTTCAACTTGTAAATGTTTAGTTTTAGATATAATTCCAGAGAAATCATTCCCTGAAACTTAAATGGTCAGTTCCTTCATCAGCACTCCATGCTGTTATTGTCCCACACATCCAAACAGATGAGGATGTGAATAAAAAGAGTGGGAAGAACATTTTAGAAACAGGACACTTAGGGGGACAAGTGGTGAGAGAAAGTGAAAAATAGAGCCCTGGCCAGATGGCTCAGTTGGTTGGAGCATCATCCTGTGCACCAAAAGGTTGCAGGTTAGATTTCAGGTCAGGGCACATACCTGGGTTGTGTGGTTTGACCCCGGGTCAGGGAGTGTACAGAAGGTAGCCAATGGGTATTTCTTTCTCACATCATTCTCTCTCTCTCTCCCTCTCTTTCTTTCTCCCTTTCCCTCTCTCTAAAATCAATGAAGCATATCCTCGGGTGAGGATTTAAAAAGTAATAGAAGGTGAATGGTTTTGGAAAAACAAAAAAAGGTGGAAGGGAGAAAATTTATATCCAAAGTAACCATAGCAAACGAATCAACTAAAAGTTGAAAATGATTATCTCAGGAGAGAACGTATTCTCCCCACACACATCCCTATTCCCATATGTACTCTACAATGTGGAAAAAAATGATTTTTATTTTGTATCAAATTTTGTAGAACTCTGATAGTCAGCCTCCATGCTGACTCTGATGATGTTTGCCTGGTGGTATTCACACTGCTGTACAGTCCCTTCCCACAATAAATAGGCCTGACTTGTATAAACAATAGGATATTGTGAAAATGATGGAATGTGACTTTCTGAGACTGTTAGGTTTGATCAAATAATTGAATCGATAGCCCCTGCCCTGGGCACTGACCTTCAGACCACTTCAAAACCAGCATTTCCTTTCACTTAGACCACATTCCATTTGCTAAGACCATTATCTTTCCCCTCTGGACTTCCCCAGGATCCGAACGCCCAGAGAGTTAGTTCCCCATGGAAAAAGCCCGCCTAGAGTCCTTTAAAACCTCTGACTCCCCATCCCTGGGTGCTGCCGCCCTTTGGGGACTCAGCCCATCTGGTATCCAGATGATGTAATAAATTCATAAATTACCTTTTTCGGTGACTCTAACAGAGACTAAGTCATAAAAGATACTTCTGCTTCTGCCCTGCCAGTGTGGATCAGTTGGTTGGAGTGTTGTCCTCTGCACCAGAGGGTTTCGGGTTCAACTCCAGTCAGTTCACATACCTAGGTTTCAGGTTCAGACCCCTGTTGGGGTGCATGTGGAAGACAACAAATCAATGTTCTCTTTCACATTGATATCTCTCTCTTTCTCTCTCTCTCCCCCTTCTTTCCCCCTCTCTCTAAAAATCAATAAGCATAGCCCTAGCCGGTTTACTCAGTGGATAGAGCTTGGGCATGTGGACTGAAGGGTCCCAGTTCGATTCCTGTCAAGGGCACATGCCTGGGTGGTGGGCTAGATCCCCAGTAGGGGACGTGCAGGAGGCAGCCTATCAATGATTCTCTTTCATCATTGATGTTTCTGTCTCTCTCTCTCCCCCTTACTCTCTGAAATCAATAAAAATATGTTTAAAAAAAACAATGATACTGCAGCTTCCTTCTCTCTCATGCCTCAGATGATCTGAGGGAGGCCAGCTGTCACGCCATGGAGACACATAAGCAGCCCTATGGAGAAGCCCATGTGGTAAGAAACAGATCTGCCAACATCCAGCACCAGCCTGCCAACCATGAGAATGAGCCACTTTGAAAGCAGACCTTCCAGCCCCAGTCAAGCCTTCAGATAGCTGTAGCTTCAAAATGCTAGTGTCTTGACTGCAACTCATGAAAGATCCTAAAAGATCCCAGAACCACCCAGCTAAGCTTGTCCCAAATTCTTGGTTCACAGACTATGAGATAATAAATTGTCATTGTTTTATGCCATTGAATTTTAGGTTTATTTGTTATGCAGCAATAGAAAACCAATATAAAAACTATGTATATTACATGCCCAGCCAGTGTTGCTCAGTGGTTGAGCGTCAGCCCATGCACCAGGAGGTCACTGGTTCGATTCCTGGTCAGGGCATATGCCTGGGTTGTGGGCTCGATCCCTGGCAGGTGGGTTTGCAGGAGATAGCCAATCAATGTTTCTATCTCTCTCTCCTTCTCCCTTTCTTTCTCTCTAAAATCAATTAAAAAATATTTTTAAAAAAACTATATTACATGCTCATGTAACTTTGGTTTTTAAAATTAAAAGCTGTTGTATGGTAATATTTTCACATATTTTCAGGGATCCTTAACAAGTATCAAAATTCAGGACTATGGACAAAATGATGGGTTGTAAGGTCAGCTTGTATATGCAAGAACCAAACCTCTTTAGACCTTCTTCTGACACATCAATACTTAGATCCAAGAGAACAATGAAACAAGGACCCTTTCATTGAGTCCTTGTCCTATATTTAATGTTTTAGTTCAGCTTCAGCCTAGCCAAGAATGAATCTATAAGAGTGTGTGCGTATTGAGGTGGAGGGGAGACACATACAGCTTATGCGTCCATGATTGGAGGGAAAAGATCAGAGTTTAAAAGTATAAAAGTAGCCCTAACCGGTTTGGCTCAGTGGATAGAGCATCGGCCTGCAGACTCCAGGGTCCCAGGTTCGATTCCGGTCAAGGGCATGTACCTTGGTTGCGGGCACATCCCCAGTGGGGGGTGTGCAGGAGGCAGCTGATCAATGTTTCTCTATTATCAATGTTTCTAACTCTCTATCCCTCTCCCTTCCTCTCTGTAAAAAATCAATAAAATACATTGGGGGAAAAAAGTATAAAAGTAATAAGTTTACTAAAGAAAATTAAAATAGGCAGAAAAAATTACTTGAAGTCCAGGCGGTAATAGAATTGCCTTGTTGCTTACTTCCTTCACATATTTTTGCCTACTCGGGCTTGCTGGTTTCGTGCAGCAGCAGGAGTTGTTGACAATGACGAAGGATGAATCAATGTTTACTCCTAACTTCAACAATCCTAGCAAAAGCTTTGCTTGGCTACATTTTTTTATTTTAAGATTCATTCTCAAAGGTACAGAAATAAGTAATAAGAATGTATGTCTGTATAAATATGTAGAACGTGCACTTTTGTCAAATAAGCATCTCTCAGCACTTCCTGTGCATGCCACACCAGAGCAGCTGTTTCCGGGAATCCTGAAGAAGACAGTTTCCGCCCTCAGAGTCTAAATCTTACTTTAGACCACTCCTCAGCTAACAGCAAAACTCATTTGTTTCATTGTAAGCAAATGGCCATATTGTTCTGATCATTTGATACAACAGAAGATTTTCTAAAAATTTAGATCCTTCATTATTCTCTAATGCATAGAGTCCTTGAATAGCATCTTTATGTGTATATATATATAAACTTATTTCTAGTTTTCACCTCACTGCTGGAGACAGGAAATACCAAGCTGGCTTAAACAGAACCAGGTCCGATGCTTCTATCTTCAGTTAATAGTGAGAAAAAATACTGTTAGTTGAGGGCCTACTTTGTACCTAGCATTTTACATAGATTATCTTTAATCCTTACAACGGCCTCAAAAGGATAATGGTAACCCTGTTTCCCAGATAGGGAAAATGTGGTTCAAAGGGTTAAGTAACTTGCCTAAAATCTCCCAGCTGGTTAGCCCTGGAGCCTAGATTACAAACTCAGTCTGTAACTCCAAGGTCTTTGTTCTTTTCTTTTATATATATTATTGATTTCAGAGAGGAAAGAGAGGGAGAGAGAGACATAGAAACATCAATGATGAGAGACAATCATCCATCAGCTGCCTCCTGCACGCCCCCTCATTGGGGATCGGGCCCACAACCTGGGCATTTGCCCTTGACTGAAATCAAACCTGGGACCCTTCAGTCTGAAGGATGACACTCTATCCACCGAGCCACACCAGCTCGGGCAGGCCTTTGTTCTTTTCATAGCCCCTCTGGACCTATTAAACGGGCGCTTATTTTCCATCTTGTCCCCAGTCCTCCTGTTACCTGCACCAATATAGCTTTACAGGTCTTTGTCTTCCATAAGGAAACTGAAGCAGCTCATGAGGAATAGCGAGTGGAGGTCTGTGAGAGAGGCTGGGGATGTATAGAGGATGGAGGATTATGGCCGCCATACCTCAGCCTTTCCTACACGGACAGAAAATGGAAACCAAACACCTGGCCCAGAACTTTTAATTGTTAAACATTTATAAGTCCTTCCTGAAAAAGAAGGGGAAAGTTTTACTCACAAGAGTTAAAATATTCACCGACCAGAGCAGATACAGTAACTTAATCTTATTACTTAATCTCGTTCACTTTTTCCCAGATGCTTATTTCCTGGGCCAGCAATTTTTATTTGCTGGCAGAGTTGCAGGTTGATTTCTTCCTATCAGAAATGACCCCTTCCTTGGTGTTCAGTACCTTACCCTTCCTTTTCCATAGTTGGAATGAAGGGGTTTAACCCTCCAAATGTGAAACAGTGTCATTAACTATTCAGCTTCCACTGTCAGCCACAGAGCACCCATGTGCTAGACACTGCTCTTAGAGACTGGAGGTGCTTTATCTCCTGAAGGCAACTTCCTGTCTGGCAGATGTTGAGGTGAGGGTTTGAGCTTGATAGTCTCTCCTTTACACACAACTTCTCCAGTCAGCGACTTGTTCCAACAATGGTTTTTGAACACCTATTAATCACTCGGCTAGCAATTCTCAGTGTAGCTAGTCAGTAGTTGCTACTCTGCTGGTTTGACTGCAGGTCCAGGGAGTAAATAAAGAAAATAACTAATACTTATCATGATTGCTAACACTCATGTGGTTAAGGTGGGCCAGGACTAGTTCAGCGTGCCTTACACTTGTTAACGCGTTTAATCCAACACCAGTTCTCATTTTATAGATGAAGAAACTGAGGCGCAGAAGGGTAAGCAACTTGCCCAAGCTCAGATAGTTCCTAGAGCCAAGATCTGAGACAGGAAGTTGGGCTCCAAGTCTACATTCATAAACACCATGCTACATTGGTGTTCACATAATTAGGCTAATAGTAGCTCAGGAATGTTGTTATTCAAAATGTGCACAAATATTTCCCGCAAATGCCAAACCTGGCAAAAATCATCTCTGGAACTATATTTTACCTCTCATAGTCCTGAACAAAGAAGTGGTTAAAATAAGCTGCTTCGTGTATTCTGTAATTCCGAGCAGTTCTGTATGCTGAGTGCATCTATTACTTAGCAGCATGTAACTGCTGACTTCGCCATTCAGAAGAATCACATTGAAGCTGAAGTGGTAATAATTCAAAATTGACAATCTTGGAGAGACTTGAACAGTCATGCCTGTTATTAGCATTTAACAGAATCAAGTATTTAGCAGACTGTAGTAGAAAGTATTACAAGAATAAGTCTCAATAAAGCAGCAGATTCCAGGAATATTTGAGGGCTAAGAATATTTTAAGTAGTCTATATATAAGAAATGATGGTTATTCCTGGACATGAATGTCTTAGATTGACAGAGTACTTTTAGATTTTGTTAAATGTTTAGAAAGATTCAACTAGAGCAAAAATAATGTAAACCTTAAAGCTTTTTTCAACAATACAACGTTATAAAGATACAACACAGGCTTGTTATATACTGAGAAAAATAAATATTAACTTCCTAACTGGCATGTAATTAAAGAGGTATGACGCTAATTGTTATATAAAAGTAAAAAATAATTACAATTGCATATCAGCTGAATACAATCCTTATTTTAAAAAATTTAAGTCTCCATATAAGTAAATTCTATTAGTTTCTACCTGTGAGACAATGTTGGTAGAACTGGCCTGCTAGACTGAGAGTAGGCCACTAGAAGGCTATTTTATTGAAATAAGCACCGAAAATGGCATACATTCCTTTCTTATTCAATTCAGAGTCAGTGACCCCTAAAGAATGAGTGAGACCCAAGTCATTTTCAGCTTGAAGATGTCACATAATATTGGCATTTCTGTCATCTCTCAGAAACCACCCAACAACAACAAAAAAAGAAGCAAGAGACAGGAATACAAATCCCATCTGCAATAAAATATTGAAAACAGGTGAGGCTCCTAACCACAAAATCAGTGGAAGGGGTACCAAAAGCAGTGGGGTTTGAGAAAAGGCATGAAAGGAAGCTGCGTGAGGGCACCCAAGGTTATATATCTCAGAAAGAGCTTAATAGTTCAACCAATATAAGATGCATACACTGCGGTAAAAAAAAAAAATCAATGGCTGTTTATACAGCACTGGGAATAATGTAGTATTATGGGTTGAATTGTGTCCCCCACACGAGATATGTTGAAGTCTAACCCCTGGAATCTATAAATATGCCCTTATTTGGAAATAGAGTTTACAGATATAATCAAGGTAAGATGAGGTCATGCTGGATTAGGGTGAGCCCTAAGGCAATGACTGGTGTCTTTATAAGAAGACAGAAATTCAGACACAGGACACAGAGAGGAGAATGCCCTGTGAAGATGAGGACAGAGATTGGAGGGATGCCGGCCAAGAAACACCAGACTTGCCAGCAGCCTCCAGGGACTAGGATGGAGGCATGGAACAGATTCTCTCTCAGAGCTTCTAGAAGGACCCAACCCTACCAATACCTTGATTTCAAACTTCTAGCCTCCAGAACTGTGAGAGAATATCTTTCTGTTGTTTTAAGTCAACTAGTCAGTGGGCCTGAACCGTCTAATTCACATGGTCAGGCTGGTCGCACGCGTTTCCCTGGATCTAGTTTGGTTTGGCGTAGCAGAGGAGGTGAGACTAAACTAGAATTCCACAAACATATGAGGTCATATGTTCATGCGGGAGGAAAGAGACCACGCTGTGAACAGCTCTGCAGCTGCCTGTCTTCATTGGCTGGGGTCAAAAGAAAAATTCCCACTGATGGAGGTGTCCTTGGCCCCGTCAAACACAAACCTCCTGTAAATAAAGAGTGAGTCTAGGGAAAAAAAATCTCATTCAAAGAAGAGGAATCAAAAAAGGAACTGACAAAGGTATAAGAAAAAGATGTAAAGCAGAAAAACAAATGAAAAGTCACCATGAAAATGTTACCTCAGAGCAGACGAAAATTTTGAACACACCTTTTGCCTTCAATATTAAAGAAATGTAATGAAGCAACTGTTTCCAGAAACAAAGAAACAACTCAGAGAAGGGAGGGTGAGATAACAAAAGATGAAACATAAGCTGACAGAGTTCAGGAAAAAAGTGAATGAAAAATGAAAATAAAATAAAATCCTGGTAGAGACATATGCAAAACTGGAGGGAGGGCAAAGGTAAAGAGATACGGCATGAAACATAAGGGTCGAAGTGAGCAAAAAGTAATGAAATGTAAATAAAGATAAAATCTTCAGGGATAAACTTATAAATCTGAAAGCAGGAGTAGACAACTAAGAATTCACAGAATAAGAGGACCTGAAGAAGATAACATGGATAATGGACGAGAACAGACATTTAAAAATACATTTCAGAAACACTTTCCTGGTCCTGGCCAGGTGGCTCAGTTGGTTGGAGCCTTGTCCGGTACATCAAAAGACTGGGGGTTTGATTCCTGGTCAGGGCACATACCTGGGTTTCAGGTTCAATTACCAGTCAGGGCTCATGGGGAAGGCAGCTGATCAATGTTTCTCTCTCCCATTGATGTTTCTCTCTCTCCCCCCACCCTTCCTCTCTCTAAAATCAATTTTTAAAAAAACCACAAACATATCTTCAGGTGAGGATTAAAAATAACACAAACTTTCCTGGAATAAAAGAATACTTGAATTTACAAAATGAAATGGCATGTCACATCCCACAAAAATCTTGACCTACAATGGTCATGAGTTTACTAAACTTTGAAGATAAAATATTATTTGAAAATAAAGAAAGCCCTGGCTCGGTAGCTCAGTATGAGCATCGTCCCCATACACCAAGGTTGCAGGTTCGATCTCTGGTCAGGGCACATACAAGAAGCAACCAATGAATGCATAAATAAGTGGAACAACAAATCTATGTTTCTCTCTGTTTATCTCTCTCTCCCTTCTTCTCTCTCTAAAATCAATCAATAAATAATAAAATAAAATAAGGAAAGATTCTTTGAACAGCCAAGGTGGAAGGAGGTGGGGGAAGGGAGGAATCAAGACATTTATAAGGGGGGAAAATCAGGTTGGCTTCCCATTTCTCCATGATAACAATCAATATTAGATTTAGAGTGTAGCAATAACTAGAAAATTCTACCAGAAAGAAAGTATATATTCCAAACTGTAATTCATTTCTTTTTTTTCCTCATATGTGGAATTTAATGAACAAAACAAACCTTCCTCTCTCTCTCTCTCTCCCTCTCCCCTCCCTTCCACTCTCTAAACAATCAGTGGGAAAATATCTTGGGTGAGGATGAACAAAAAATAATAATAAAAAAAATAAACAGATACTTAATGATTAAGAACATCAAACTTGATTGAAATACTAAGCAAAGTAATCTAACAATATTCCTATATTATGAATGCCAATTGTTTAAAGTATATATTCCAACTGTAATTCATTTCTTTTTTTTCCTCATATGTGGAATTTAATGAACAAAACAAACCTTCCTCTCTCTCTCTCTCTCTCTCTCTCTCAAAAATCAATTATAAATTCCACTTAGGGAAGAGTCTGCCTTACTCATACCATCTTATCAGCTGGTTTCTCTTCTCCAAGACTGATCGTCCTCTGTTTTTTGTTTTGTTTTGTTTTGTTTTTAAATGTATTTTATTGATTTTTTACAGAGAGGAAGGAAAAGGGATAGATAGTTAGAAACATCAATGAGAGAGAAACATCGATCAGCTGCCTCCTGCACACCTCCTACTGGGGATGTGCCCGCAACCAAGGTACATGCCCTTGACCAGAATCAAACCTGGGACCTTTCAGTCCACAGGCCGACGCTCTATCCACTGAGCCAAACCGGTCAGGGCTGATCGTCCTCTGTTTGCCGACCTTGGCAGTCATTATGTGCTACATCAACACAAAATGTTGGACTGGGAACAAACTACAGTGGTTCTGGTTAACCTGGCCTTTTCTGGGATAAAGATATTTCACAGCCCACACCTTTGGTCTATTAGGCTATTGAATTTCAAGCTAGTTAAGTGAAAAGAGGGCAAGCTAGATGGTGAGATGTGTGTTGACACCAGTATTATTGATTTACCAGGTCTTCTGCTAACATAACAGGAACTGTTCTCAATTTTGTTTAAAAAGTTGCTAACGCTGAGTTTATTTTGAGATCATACGAGATATGTAAAATACTGAATCCATCTGGTGCCATATGCAATATCCTGGGAATAGCCCACCATGAACACAGTACATCAAGGCAAATGTGTCAAAATGTATCAACATTCACCTGATTTTCAAAGTGAGTTATATCTAAATTGAGGACCATTAAACCTGTGAAATTGTTTAAATTAGACATTATATGACTGGGAGATCGTGACAGAGGTTCCCCCTGAGAGGACATGATTGAACATTTATTTGAGATATTAATAGTAAAGGATACATCCAGCCAAAGCAAGTTAAACAAAGTCTAGGGCATTTCCCCAAAAAATCTTACTATGAAAAATTTTAAACAGCAAAGTTGAAAGAATATTGTGATGAATACCTATGTACCTACTGCCTTGATTCAACCATTTCCATTTTATTATACTTTGTACTCTATCCATCCCTTCATTATCAAGCCATTTTAATTTTTGATGCATTTCAAAGAAGATTGCAGACATTAGCACACTTTCCCCACATACTTTTTGCCCATTATTAGCTAGAATTCAATATTTGTTTATAGTCTTCATGTAAAATTTATATACAATAACTACACATTTTAATGTTTGCAGTGTTTTGACAAATGCATATATTTACTGTTTTAATAAATGCCTACACCTGTGTAACCCAAATTTCTATCAAAACATAGAATATTACCATTACCCCTAAAGCTCCCTCATGCCCCTTCCCAGTTAATTCACACTTCCAAGCCCTTAGAAGCTGTCACTCTTCTGATTTCTTTCCAATGTAGGTTGGTTTTTCTTGTTCTAGAATTTCATATAAATGGAATCATGAAGAATGCACTCTTTTGTATAAGCTTTCTTTTGCTCAGCATAATGCTTTTGAGATTCATCCATGTTGTTTTATTGTGTCAGTAATTTGTCAATTTTTATTGCTGAGTCATATTCTGCTATACCACAGTATAGTTACCCATCCTATATAATAAAAGGGTAATATGCAAATTGACTGAGGGCGACCAGTGGTGGGGAGCAGGGCCAGCGAGCAGGAGGGAACGGCCAACCTCTTGGTCTCTACCCCCAGGGTACAGGCTCCCATTGCCCGATGGCCAACAGAGGAACTGGGGGTGGGTAGCAGCGGGTGGCGGAGCCGGCTGCTGGCAGCAGAGGAAAATGGCCCTGATCGCAGGCCAGGCCTAGGGATGGTACCTGTGCACAAATTTCGTGCACCAAGCCTCTAGTTTTCATATAATGGACACAGGCTATTTCCACCACTGTGAGCAACTTGGGGCTTGATCAAGAGCAGATGTTGGTAGTAAGGTAAGCTAGTAAAAGAGGAGGCAGTTTGGTGAGGCTACAACTTGGAAAATTTGATTAGGGAAAAATTGAACATATATGGCACAAACCCAAGAAAAATAGAGTTTATAGAGTCCTAGGAGTCAAGGCCAGTAGGAAGTAAAAAAAAAAGAAGAAGAAGAAAAGAAACATAGAAGAGAATATAGGAGCATAGTAATCATCCAAATAACAGGTAGAATGGGAAGACTAATGTAAACACTCTATATAGGTGGTATTGTAGTATGTATATTTGGGTTAATCAATAGAACACTAAACCACACAAGGAAATCAAAGGTTTTTTTTACATGTAGTGGAGTATAAGCACTTGGTTATAAACAATTGGAAATTAACATATGAAGCATATGGCCCGGCCGGTGTGGCTCAGTGGTTGAGCATCAACCTATGAACCAGGAGGTCATGGTTTGATTCCTGTCAGGGTACAAGCCAGGTTGTGGGCTCAAACCCCAGTGTGGGACATGCAGGAGGCAGCAAATCAATGATTCTCTCTCATCATTGATGTTTCTATCTCTCTCTCCCTCTCCCTTCCTCTCTGAAATCAATAAAAAAAAAAAATATATATATATATATATATATATATATATATATATATATATATATATATATATGAAGCATATGTTAGCTTTGCCTCTAGTTAGAATTTATGTGATAATGTCACTTTGGTGGTTGGTGAGTGTAAGAAGAGATTGACACTCACTTTCACTCTCAGAGAGCTGAGTACAGTCAGGTGAGCAATGCTGAGCATGGGCAATAACATCCCCAGAAACTGTATTATTTCAAACCATGACAAAGGGGCTGTGTCAACTTGGTGAGGGACTAGGAAAGAACTTACCCCTAGGAAGGATTTTTAGATTCAAACATTTTCCCTCTGTGTGTCTCCTCACCAAATTAAAACTAATTTGTACTTCAGTACAAAAACATATAGGTTGAGTTCCTTTAAGGACATATGACAGTACTTGTTTTGAAACTACAGATCAAAGTAACAGGGGAAAGTTCTGCTTTAGATATCTGGACTGGATGTAACCTGGAGACAAAGCTAAGCCAACAAACATATCATTAACTTAACATATCAGCATACTTCCTTACAGCAGGCCAGGACTGCCTATCTCTGCCCTTAAACTAAGTGAGGCAGTCAGGTCTAATTGTTTAGGCTCCAGATGCCTGTCTTATTGCTTGTTTGTTGTTGTTTCTACAGAAAAAAAATTCCAAATTGATATACATGGCATGTTCACATTATATATTCTCAAACAATAACATACCTTCATAGGCAATAAGTTCACTTGAGTCTTTATGCACAAAAATTAACATTCAATTGATAGTTCAAACATGTATCTAGTAAAAAGCCAGTATAGATATGTAGACACATATATTCCACCAATTATGGAAATATGGAGGTCAAAAACCCAAGGTAATGGTTAAGATCTGGGTACTTGAAGAAGAAATGGTCATAGTCCCAAACTAATGCAAAAGTCCCTTCAGCTATTCTCTCTGAAGTTCACAGAGTCTAGGAGAGCCAACAATTAAAACGTTCAACTTGTAGTAGTTAAAGGGAGAGTTTCAGGTTTTCAATAGCAATATATTTAAGTTATTCTATAAGCATTTAGTTCTCCTTTACTGTAATTCAAAAGAGTTCTAAGTTGTCAAATTTTTATATATTAATTTTTTGTTTTCCCTCTCAAAAGAGATGGGCAACCGCTCAGAGTAGAAACCTGAAGTACCCTCCATCCCGATTTGGACAGATGACAGGTCCGTGCTATGGCAACCATCCTCCCAGGAAGCCCCCAGTGTTCCCTCTTCCCCATATTGGCACCCCGGGTTAATCTGCTCCCCTAGGGTGTGGGCTGGATTTAGTTTATCATGTTGAGAACCGCCAAACTGTTTTTCTAAAGTAGCTGCTGAATTTTACAATCCAGATAAACTACTTTTTAATCTACAGAACAAAATGCAAATTACTTAACCTGAGTTTTCCATCATTTATAAAATGGGATAATTTCAAAAATAAAGACCAACATTTTATTGACCATTATATGCCCCAGCGCTGTTCTCAGCAATTTCTAAGCTTTTACTAATTTACACTGAGTGGCCAGATTATTATGAACTCTGAACAATTAATAATCTGGCCACGCAGTGTGTGTGTGTGTGTGTGTGTGTGTGTGTGTGTGTGTGTGTGTATTAAAGGCCTGGTGCATGAATTCATGCATGGGTGGGGTCCGGCCAGCCTGGCCAGGGGGAGGGGACATGGGTGGTTGGCCGGCCTGCCTGCTGGTTGAACTCCTGGTTGAGGGGACAATTTGCATATTAGCCTTTTATTATATAGGATATACAGGGAGTAGCCAGATTATTATGCGTCCAGAGATCATAATAATCTGGCCACTTAGTGTAATCCTCTGTGATAGTATTGTCAGATAAAATTAAGGATACTCAGTTGAATTTAAATTTCAGGTTTAAAAAATGAATAATAATTTTTAGCCTGGCCAGCATGACTCAGTGGTTGAGCATCGATTATGTATGAACCAGGAGGTCTCATGTGGGGCGTGCAGGAGACAGCCAATCGATTATTCTCTCTCATCACTGATGTTTCTGTCTCTCGCTCTTCTCCCTTCCTCTTTGAAATCAATAAATATATATATTTAAAAATGATTGAACTAAAAAAAAAAAGTAAATTTTAGTATAACTATGTCCTATGCAATCTTTGCCCAAGATCTCATAGTAGTAAATGCTGTTAGATGCCAGGATGGGAACCTAGACAGTCTGACTCAGAACAATGGCTGCTAACTTCAAGTAACTTCAAGCAGTTCTGCAAGACAAATAAGTATATAAAAGGAGCTTGACCCTAACCGGTTTGACTCAGTGGATAGTGCGTCAGCCTTCGGACTCAAAGGTCCCAGGTTCGATTCTGATCAAGGGCATGTACCTTGGTTGCGGGCACATTCCCAGTGGGAGATGTGCAGGAGGCAGCTGATAGATGTTTCTCTCTCATTGATGTTTCTAACTCTCTATCCCTCTCCCTTCCTCTCTGTAAAAAAATCAATAAAATAGCCGAAACCGGTTTGGCTCAGTGGATAGAGCGTCAGCCTGCAGACTGAAAGGTCCCAGGTTCGATTCTGGTCAAGGGCACGTACCTTGGTTGCAAAAACTCAATAAAATATATATTTTTAAAAATCAATAAAATATATTAAATAAATAAATAAATAAATAAATAAATAAATAAATAAATAAAAGGACTTGGTACCCACAACAGTAAATTTTCAATAATAGCTATATACCTTCCAGGTGTCTTCCTTCCCTTCCCTTCCTTACTACACCCTAACCCCATTAGAATTAAATCAACCCTTTGGGTGCCCATAGCTCTTTGCTTATACCTCTTTCATAGTAATATTCTACACGTGGGTGTCAATGTTGAATGATCATAATTCTTAAATTGAAACTTTAATGAAAAGTTATTTACATATTCATTTACCAGGTTATGGTAAGAATACCTACATCATTGGGGAAAGTTTTAAGAAATAAACAATTACTTTGTAAATGCAGAACAGGGAAGTGAAAATCCCTATTCCTGCTAAATAGACACTTGACTTCTAATTTTGTTCTTTAAAAATAAATCTTTGGCGGCCTTCCCTGGGAGGCTCAGTTGGTTGAAGCATTATCCCATATACCAAAGGGTTGCAGGTTCAGTTCCGGTCAGGGCACATACCTAGGTTGCGCCCTGATCCAGGCGAGTAAGGAAAGCAACCAGTCGATGTTTCTGTCTCACGTCGATGCTTCTCTCTCTCTTGCTCTCTCTCTCTCTAAAAAAAAAGAAAAAAGAAAAAATCAATAAAAACATATCCTTGGATGTGTATTAAAAATAAAAAATAAGTCCTGACTGGTGTTTCCCAAATGGTTAGCGCATCAGCCTTCACACCAAAGGTTGCAGGTTCGACTCCCGTGGTCCAGAGCAGGTACCTGGGTTGCAGGTTTGATTCCCAGCTCCAGGAGGGGCGTCAATGAATGTGTCTCTCTCACATTGATGTTTCTTTCTCTCTCTCTCTCTCTCTCTCTCTCTCTCTCTCCCCCTCTCCCCTCCCTTCCACTCTCTAAACAATCAGTGGGAAAATATCTTGGGTGAGGATGAACAAAAAATAATAATAATAAAAATAAATAGATACTTAATGATTAAGAACATCAAACTTGATTGAAATACTAAGCAAAGTAATCTAACAATATTCCTATATTATGAATGCCAATTGTTTAAACATATCAGGAATGTGTCTCAAATACATTAGTCTCTAGAATTGACCCCAATGAGATTTGCAAGGATTTTTTAAAGTACATCTTTAGCTTTCTGCAATAATCAATGAGCCTTTAATCAACCATTAAACACAAGAAAGCCATACTTTTTCCCCTGTGCATCTCAGTGCTGGATAGAATAGCCACATCCCTATGAGCAAGTGATTCACATTTGGTGGCTCTCTGGATTTTTTTTTCCTTCAATATTTTCACTGTTGAAAATAAATGTGGTCCAAAAGAGGAAACACTGGTACATCTCCATTATTATCCTGTGTTTAAAGCTGGCTCCGGTGTCATAGTAGTCATTTTGGTTAATGTGTTCCTTGGTCCAACTGCTCTCTTTTTTCAGCTGAAAATTATGTTGGCTGGGAGCCATGCCTCAGAACCTCCACCCTGAGGAGTGACTCAGATAATTAGACAAAAGCATTTAAACCTCTCCAGGATTTCCTCAGGCTTCCTCCTCACATTCCTTCCTCTTAGTCAAAAAAATGGTGACCACACATTTTGTGTAGGTGAAGGAAAAAAACTACCTCCATTCACAAACCAATAATGATTGTTCCCAATCATTATCTTTAAAAAGGTACAGTACAACAAATAGTTGATTCCTCACTCCCTTGAGAAAGTCTTTGTTCACTGAATTTTTTTTATGCATGGCATACTTTTTTAAACTTTTTTATTATGGGTCATTTCAAACATACAGATGAGCACCCACCCATACACCCCATTCACTAAACTTCAACAATTATCAACTCATGGTCAATATTGTTTCATCTATAATCCCACTCCCCCCACTCCCAGATTATTTTAATACAAACCTAGTCATATAATTTCATCTTTAAATATTTTAATGATACTAACCACAAATCTTGAATTTTATTTTGGCTTTATTTTTTAAATTATTAAACTAGAGGGAAGAGGAAAAATAGAGCTAACTTCTATTGAGTGCTTACCATGCCAGATATTATGCTAGAGACTTTCTCCTGAGTTACTGCTGGGTGAACATTACAATTCTCATTTTTGGAGAAAGAAACAGACAAAGAGACCAGCTTTCCAATATCACTTAGCTATTGAGGTAGCAAGGCTGAGATTCAAACCTAAGTCTGTCTGACTCAAAAACCCATGCTCTTTTCCCATATCAGTGATGTCAGGCAGGGAACTAAAAATGCCGGGTGAAAGGCAGAAAGTGTCTCATAGAACCCACTGCAGGAAAGGGGGATCTCTTCCATCTTCAGGTTTCTCTCCAAGCTATGAATGATATTCACATCAGGCACAGGATGTTTCCAGATCCTAATTCCTCTATTATCTCTAACACTGTAATCCAGAATCCAAAAGTCCCACAGTTTTCTTTTTCTTTTCTTTTTTCCCCCAAAAAATAATATTTATAGAACAGTCACATTGAAAAAGCAGGTGCATTATAATACCTGTGGATTTATGGGAAATGGTAATACAGAAGATAGGAAATTGCATAAGTCTGTGCTGTGCAATTGCATAATTTTCTTAGAAAACAGCTATAATTCTTATTTTTTTAATTACAAACATCCTGTGATTTTTCGGAGGAATTCAGAAGCTATCGATGATTTTTATTTTTATTTTTTGTATTCTTTTTTTTAATTACTTTATTGATTAAGGAATCACATATTTGTCATCAACCCCCCCCCCGTTCCCTTCCCCAACCCCCCCCCCACACGCATGCCCCCCTCCCCCTCACAGTTTTCTAAGTCACTATTCTGATGCTCAGCAAAGCAATGTGGACTCTGAGGTGTACCAGTAGGCAACATACTTTAGGTTTTATTAGGATGGAACATGCAGCAAGAAAAAAGAAAAAGAAAAAGCCTAGAAATCACCATAGGTGTGACAGGAGAAAAATTAACATGTCTAAACATATGGAAACAATAGCCCTGCCAACCATATTAGTCAGAAGATTAGTTACCCAGGATAATTTTGGAAAATTTGCCCTGCTAGTCTAAAGCCTATACTCTATTCAACGAGATATCCAACAAATAAGAGTACCTATGAGCATTTATTTATAATATTTTTTCAAGATACCACTACATATTATTTATTGAAAGAATGAATGAATCCCCAATACTAATATTGAAAAATTTATTTTTAAAAAAATAACTCTACTTTTAATTTACTGATAGCAAGCAAGAACGATTTTTAAATAATTCAGTGTTAAGCTCTCAAAGTCAAAGCCTCAGAAAAAGGAAAGTTTTGGTTCATAGCCACTGACTCATTTCCTTATGATTCAACCCCCTGGCTTTAACACTGCCTTGCCTTCCCCTCCCCCTTCCTACTTCAATTCAGTGCAGGGGGGGAAGTAAACCACTGATACTGTAGAGCTAGCTTTCCTGTGCTGCCTCATCTAATCTTTTAAATAAACTAAGTCTTTCTACAAGCTTATATACTAAAGTCCTATTATATAATTCAATTAACAAGGGATCAAACTCAAACATGCTACCTGGATTTTTCTAAAAGTTATTGAAAAAGTTCAGGGATGTTTTTACCCACCTCTTATAAATGAATACTCAAATAGACACTGGTACAAAGATGATTTTATTGTCTCTTTCTGCCACCCTGCACAAACATTTGAAAATAAGGCTGTGCTTCATCGTTTGTCCATGAATTCTTTAACTATTTAGATGCCTCCAATGTTGAGGTCCTGATGAATACGTCCATGAGTTTACCCAACACCAAATCCAGACCCACAGAAACAAATGAAGAGAGCTAAACAGGAACACAACAAAGGCACGTCTACACATGCCCAGAACTCCTGGCCAAACGCAAAACAGAAACAGAATACATCTGGCTCCTCCTCTCCAAGTCCTGGCAAGACAAGATCTAGCCAGCTATAAAGGGTTCAGAAATTACGTGCACTTTTGAAAAAGAGCAACTTGTAAACCGAAAGGAATGCCTCTTCCTCCTCGCCACCGATTACCCACGCCCTTCCTCAAAGCCTTTCCCTTAGGTGCGAGGGGATGTGTAGAGGAGAACGTTTGAGAGTTCTTTAAAATGGCCAGCTCTTTCATTCATTGGCGGCAAGTGTCTTCCTCATACATTTCAAATAAGTCCCTGCCCCTCAAAAATGCTGCTTTGTTCCCAGGAGCACCCACAAGCAACTGATTAAATGGATTAATGACAGACAGATCTGCTGAATCACAGTCACCATGCCTTACTGATTCGATGTTTAAAAATATATATTTGGCCCTGCCCGTGTGTCTAAGTGGTTGAGCACTTAGACACACAGGCAGGGCCAAATATATATTTTTAAACATCGAATCAAACTGTGACTACCTGTGAACCAGGAAGTCACAGTTTGATTCCTAGTAGGGGCACATACTCGGTCCCGGTGGGGGTGTGTGGAGGAGGCAGCAGATTGATGATTATCTCTCACCATTGATGTTTCTCACTCTTTACCTCTCGCTTCTTCTCTGACATCAGTTTTTTAAAAATTAAAAAATATATTGGCAGTTTCTTAGACCTTCCCCCCTTCCTAAAGGCTATTTCTTTGGAGTCAACAAAATGGGTTTGAATATAGGCTCTCCCATTTAATAATTGTGGTATCATGGACAAAATACTTACATTTTAGTGCATTAAGTTTCTTATCTGTAAAATGGGAGATAATACCACCTATTTTGCTAGTCTGTTTTGAGGATTACATTTAAAGCCCATTGCACATTGGCAGATACACAATAATTATTCAGTAGTCTGTACTATTATTTAATTCTATATTCCATTTGTCATGCTGTAGATTTTTTCCCTCTAACTCCTAAATCACTGTAAAGAAAATACAGTTAACCTGGTTGGTGTGGCTCAGTGGTTGAGCATTGACCTATGAACCAGAAGGTCACGGTTCGATTCCTAGTCAGGGCACATGCCCAGTTGCCAACTCGATCCCCAGTGTGGGGCATGCAGGAGGCAGCCAATCAATGATTCTCTCTCATCATTGATGTTTCTATCTCTCTCTCCCTCTCTCTTCCTCTCTGAAATCAATAAAAATATTTTTAAAAAAGAAAATACAGTTAAACAATATGGGTTTGAAATGTGTGGGCCCACTAATAGCAGCTTTTTTAAAACTTACAATATAATAAATATGTACAGTACTATAAATGTATTTTCTCTTCCTTATGATTTTCTTAATGTTTTCTCTAACTTTATTATAAGAATACAGTATATAATACATGTAAAATATGTGTTAATAAACTGTTTATGTTATCAGTAAGGCTTCTGGTCAACAGTAGGTTATTAGTACAGTTTTTGGGATTTTCAACTGTGGTGGGGGGAGGGAGGGTATCAGGGCCCCTAACTCTTAAGTTGTTCAAGGGTCAACTGTATCCTAAAATTCAGAACTGATGCTGAAAGTATTAAAACCTCAGTTTGCAAATTTTAAGAGCATTTTCAGAGGCATTAAGTTAATCAGCATGATGCCTGCATATCAGAAATTCTCTTTTTTTTTCAATACAAGGCTTTTATTGTACATCTTTATAGTTTCACAAACAAGTGTGACAAATCATTCGGCATCTCAGTGTTTCTATAGCTGGACAACTTAGATCTTATTCATCAGCCTGCTGAACTGTTCCTTTTTCAGAAACATAGATACCATCCAAAAATTTTCTGATATCCTTGTTTTTAACTGTTGTGGCTTGCTGAATCAAAGCAGCTGAATTTGATACAAGTTCAATGTCATTTCCTTCAAGAATCAACTCATCTTTCTGGGCTTGAGATACTGAACAAGCAACGCCTGACCTCATCCGAACTCTGCGGATGTATTTTTCGCCCAAGAAATTTCTAATTTCAACAAGAGAACCGTTCTCCTGAATAACGACGTTGATGGGGAAGTGAGTGTACACAGACCTCATCTTGTAACGGAAGCCCAGTGTAACACCCTTGATCATGTTCTGTACATGACTGCATATAGTGTGAACTGTGGCCAGTTCCTTTCTATTTCCCCACCATTTGTCAACCCCGAGCCTCTTCTTTTTCTTTCTGAGGATACTGAGCTCTACATTGATGTGGTTGAAGTCCTTCCACAGGGTACCTCTGGGGCCCTTCACAATAACTGTGCGTCCCTTCAGAGTGATGTCCACATTTTCTGGGATGTCCACAGTCTGAATGCTGAGAATGGTCTTCATCCTCGCAGTAGATGCGGCAAAGAGGAAGCGTCTTTCGTCATCATGTTCTTGTAGCCGTCCAGAAATTCTTTTAAATTTCACTCCATAGCTATATGAGTGATAAGTACAAAGAAATTTTGAGTCTAGTCTCAGCTGTATCACTAACTGTTGTGATTTCCTGCACATGTCATAGCCACCATGGCTTTCTATCTGCATTTGTGTAATATGGATGCCACCATCTATATCTATAATAATAATGGGACTAGAATTTACTTGGGCATGGTCATTGTAGTCATTTCCAAGAGGAGAGCTCTAACTATGCAAAAAAAAAAAAAAAAGGCAGCTTAAAGGAATTAACATTTTTCAAATGGATTCTTTTTTCAATTTTCCTTTACCTCCAGGAAACTGGTGGTATGGAGTATATGTTCCTCACTCCCCACTCCACCCTCAACAATCAATGTTAATGTTTTGAAAATTAAATGAACCTCTTATATTACTGCTTTTATCACACCCTTAACATCTATTAACATTCCTTCATCTCCACGTTTTTGGAACACTTCTTTAGCCGTTTCCCTACTGCCTCCTGTCTCTTTCATTGCAAACTAATTTCTGACCACCTCACTCAAACTTACCTCAGGCCCCAATGACTTTCCGATGTAAATTCTACAGAATTCGTTTTGAACGTCAACCTTCTTGATCTCCCTGTAGGATATGATGTCATTATCTCCCATTCCTTCTCAGTTTTCTGTTAACAACCTCTCCTTCTACCCATCCCTTAAACATTGGTGTTCCCCAAGGAGGTGTTCCAACCTCTGCCCTTTCTTCTTCTCACTCCCAGGAAATCTCACTAGCATCTATGGTTTTAAAATCCATTTACAAGTTAACTCTTAAACCTCTATTTGTCTCAGTGTCTCCTGACCTACCTATTGCATAGCTCCATGTAGATGTCCATGCCATAGGCGCCTAACACCTGCTGTCAAAACTAGGCATGTAATCTCCCTCCTCTCATTAAACTTACTCTTTTCTCTCTAATTTATAGCTTTATAAATGTAACCTTGTTGGCAGTCACTCACTCAGACATTTTCCCTTGTTTCCTTTCATTTTGTTGGCCAAAACTTGTTGATTCCACCTCTAAAGCAAGGCTTCCCAAACTATAGTCCTTGGAACTATAGGATAGAGATGGGTTCTTGTTTAAGAAAAGGGGGTGAGGCCCTAACCGGTTTGGCTCAGTGGATAGAGCGTCGGCCTGCGGACTCAAGGGTCCCACGTTCGATTCCGGTCAAGAGCATGTACCTTGGTTGCGGGCACATCCCCAGGAGGGGTGTGCGGGAAGCAGCTGATCAATGTTTCTCTCTCATCGATGTTTCAAACTCTCTATCCCTCTCCCTTCCTCCCTGTAAAAAAAAAAAAAAAAAAAAAAAAATCAATAAAATATATTAATTAGAAAAGAAAAAAAAAGAAAAGAAAAGGGGGTGAGGGTGGTGGTTCTGTGATCAAATTAGTTTGGGAAATGCTGGGTTAAAGCAGGACTTCTAAAGAACCTTCAATACAGGGGTGGGCAAACATAGATTTACAGTTGTGAGTACGTAAAACAGAGTATTCTTGTATTATTATTTCTTAACTAGAGGCCCAGTGCACGAAATTCATGCCCTGGTGTGTGTGTGTGTGGGGGGGGGGTCCCCTAGTCTGGCCTGTGCCCTCTCACAGTGCAGGAGCCCCGCTATCAATCACCCCCAAAGAGGTAGGCCTCGCCCACCCATCCAGGGTTCCTCAATGGATTGCCCCAAAGAGGTAGGCCAGAGCCAGGGGTCCCGCCTCCATGCCATGCAGGGCTGCAGGGCCCCCCAGGCCTGCCCGTGTGACAAGCCATTGGGCCCTGCCTTCTCCGCGCCACGTGGGGCCGCGGGACCCCCAGGCCTGGCCATGTGGAGCAGCCGCCGGGCCCCGCCTCCATACCGCATATGCAGCGTCAAGTCCCCGCCCACAGCCTTCTGATGATGGATTGTGGGATTGTGATGACGTGAGGGCATCACAGCATGAGGGTGTGACCACCATCTAGGCTATTATTAGTATAGATTATTATATTATTTATTTGCATCATTTGTCTTCTGATTCTTTTTTTCCCCACTTATTTTTTAGAGAGAATGGAAGGGAGGGAGGAAAGGGAAGAGAGAGAGAGAAACATAGATGTGAGAGAAACACATCAGTTGGTTGTCTCCCATATGAGCCTCAACTAGGGCCAGGGATTGAACCCACAACCCAGATATGTGCTCTTAACCAGGAATCAAACCTGTGACCCTTCTGTCTACAGGCTGATGCTCTAACCACTGAGAAACACCAGTCATGGCAATTTATCTTTTAGGTAACGATGGCTGGTAATTTAATCTACTTTTGCCCATCCCTGTATACCAGTAGCTTGGAAGCCTTTCTTTCAAGGATTTTGATCAGTGTTCTACAGAACATACTTTACAAAATGCCATTCAGGTATTTCTCAAATGTGTTCTCCTCTCTCCACCATCATAACCATTGCTTCAATTAGGGAATTCCGCTCTCACCTATTCTACAATAGGTTTCCTACCTAGGATCTTCACTCATCACTTATGTAGTTGTCAGTAAGCTCCCTAAAATGTAAATCTCGTGCAGTTTCATGCTTTAAAATTCCAAAAGGTTTTCCCAGAACTCAAATTACAAAATCCAAAATCCTTAAAAAACCAAAGGCACTTCATGATCCAGCCCCTGACCATCTTCATTTCATTCCAGTTCACTCTATGCTCCAGGCATAAACTAACTATCAATTCTCAATAGTTTTATACTTACACCTTCTGGCTTTTGCACATAAACATTACACTGCCTAAAATGGCATCCACCTTTTGTTTATCTGAATAACTCCCACTCGGGCCTTAAAATTCACCTCAAATGGACCTCTTCTTCTGAAGCCTTCTATTCTTTTGACTACCTCCCATTCCTTACTCAGAGGAAAGTACCTAATTGGTGTGTACTCAATGCACCATCCATTATAGTATATCTTTGTAATTATCTGTGTACACATTTCTATTTTTCTAGACTGTGAACTCCTTGAAGATAAACATTTATTTATTCCTGCTTTTTGAGCCCAGTACAGTGCCTGGAACCAGTAAATAAGTCCTTGATGAATAAATTAATTAATCCTAATATATAAAAACCCTGGGTCCTAATTACCAGTAAGGACTGAGGCTCAACAAACGGGAAGTCAGTCCTGCAGTCAGAGCTGGGTTGCCAGACAACCCAGCTCTGACTGCTTCTGCTGCAGGCGTGGTGCCCCAGCACTGACTGCTGAGGAAGCTGCAAATCAGGGCCAGAGAGAGGCCTGAAGAGAGAAGCAGGGACTGATCTATTGCCTCTGTGGCAGCTTTTGATCAACACTTGCCTCTCTCTTTCTATCCCAGTCTGCTAGCAGTTGCGCCTCCATTTCTCTCCAGGCCTCCACCAGGGCTGCTGATCAGCCCCGCCTTTCTGATCAGGCCCTGTTGATAGGCCCAGAGACCCTGACTGGCATAGAAACCAACCAATCAGAACAAAGTCTGGGTCAACGGTGAGGAGCCAATGGCTGCCTAGGAGGCAGAGCTTTTGACGCTGACTGGCATAGAAACTGACCAATCAGAACCAAATGTGGCCAGCAGGGGAGAGCAGTTGGGGCGAGATCAGGCCAGCAGGGGAGGGCAGTAAGGGGCGATCAGGCAGGCAAGCAGAGGCAGTTAGGGCATGTGTCTCGATGCAAGCATCCTGCCCTGGCCGCGGAGGGCCTCTGGGGGACAGGGGGCCAGCCCGCAGCCTCCGCGGCCGAGTGCAGGCCCAGAGAGGAGACGGCAGGCCTGCCTCCCATGGAAGCAGCGTGGCTCCCTCTCACCTCCCATGGAATTGGCACGGGTCCCTCCTGACTCCCGTGGGTGCCGGTGGCTCGCTTCCGCCTCCTGCAGAAGCCGCATGGTTCCAATGGAAGCAGCCCAGCTCCCGGCAGTGCACTGCAGTTCCTGCCGGCTCCCGCGGAAGTGGCGGGCGGCCTACTGAGCATGGTATCACGCGATGGGCTACTAGTATGTATATAAAAGGCTAATATGCAAAGTGTCCCCTTGGGAGTTTGACCAGGAGACCAAGAGCTCGATCACTCACTATGACCACCAGGGGGTGGCATGGAACGAAGGAAGGCCCCGGCTGGCAGCCAGAAGGCCCTGATCGGCCCTGATTGCTGGCCAGGGCTAAGAACCCTACCTGTGCATGAATTTTGTGCACCAGGCCTCTAATATATATATATGTGCAAATAATCAAGTCAGTGAAAGCTTCTTCTATTTTTCACTATTCTCTATCTCCCAAATACACTGAGTGGCCAGATTATTATTTATTAGAGGCCCAGTGCATGAATTCGTGCATAGGTGGGATTCGGCCAGCCTGGCCAGGGGGAGGGGACATGGGCAGTTGGCCGGCCTGCCTGCTGGTCGAACTCCTGGTTGAGGGGACAATTTGCATATTCGCCTTTTATTATATAGGATATACACTGAGTGGCCAGATTATTATGCGTTCAGAGATCATAATAATCTGGCCACTCAGTGTATTATATATAGATCACTACCCTTTTGCCTTTGCTCATACATTTTAATGAGATAATGTATGTAATGCATTTAGAACAGTGAATAACACACAATGAGCATGCAATATATTAATACTATAATACTACAAAGACCTGTAAAATTCACAATCTACCAAGTACTCACATGATTTTTACAGAAAAAAAAGAATCTAATGCCATGTTCTCCATTATACAGATGACTCAAAGTCTGTTGATAGCTTTGCATAGCCAATGAGATTTATCTGAGGCAGGATTATTGCTAATTGAAAAAAAAAATTCTAGCCCTGGCCAGTGTGGCTCAGTTGGTTGGGCGTCATCCCGTACACTGAGAGGTTGCTGGTTCAATTCCTAGGCAGGGCACATGCCTGGGTTGGGTGGGCTAGATCCCAGGTGGGGGTGTGTGCAAGAAGCAGCTGATTGATGTTTCTCACATCAGTGTTTCTCTCTCTCCTTCTTCTTTCCACTCTCTCTAAAAAAAAAAAAAAATCAATAAAATTTATTTTAAAAATCTATTAATGATCAAATAAGAAAATTACAGAATGTTACTCAAAGTAAGTGTTTTGTAAGCAAACACACACATAAATTAAGTACATTATTAACCGCTGGCTCACCTCAATCACACTTACAGTACAGACTGACTACCCAAGTTCACAGTCTGGCTGTGCTGCTTAGTAACATATACCTCTCTGAGGCCCAGTTTTCTCAACTATGAAATGGGAGCTCTTTCCCCAAGATTGTTGAGGATTAAGAGAATTAATATGCATAAAAATGCTTAGAACAGTGACTGGTGTATGGCAAACAATAAAAAAAAAATGCTCTTGTTATTCTGTTTCCCAATTTGATCTCTTTAGGCTTAGACCCAACCTTGGACATGGTCACAAAAACTAACTTTTGGAAATAAAAAAAAAAAGAGAAAGCACTTTGGTTTGCCACATTAAATAAACTTCAGCCATAGCTGGTTTGGCTCAGTGGATAGAGCATCGGCCTGCGAGCTGAAAGGTCCCAGGTTCGATTCTGGTGAAGGCACGTGCCCAGGTTGTGGGCTCCATCCCCAGTGGGGGGCTTGCAGGAGGCAGCCATCAATGATTCTCTCTCATCATGGATGTTTCTCTCTCTTTCCCCCTCTTCCTTCCTCTCTGAAATCAATAAAAATATTTAAAATAAATAAACTTCAAAGATCCAAAGCCCTGCTTTTATAACTCCCATAACAAATTTGCTTTTCCCCTCTCTAATGTGCTATGACCTTCTTAGGCCAGTCCATTCAGCTGTAATGGGAAATAATGTTGTTGTTGTTGTTTTGGGAAACAGCTGTTATGGTCATGAATAACCAGATTCAAGTAAGTCTTTCTGTGAACTACAAGTGTTTTTTATTTTTTAAAGCCTAATTGTAAATGTCTTCAATAAAGTACTTCCATAACTTCTGCTAAATACTTTGTTTCTTTTTTAAGAGTAGTATACAACTATAGGCAAGAAATAATTGATGTTTGAAGTAAATTATTTTTCCTATTTTATATTGGTTACAGGAACAATACTAGAAGAAACCAAATATCATGCAACATATTAGTTTCCAAGTCAATAAAATACTTCCTCTTACAAAGTTTCAGAATATAAAATACTGGACTCAGGACTTGATTGTAGTAATACCAACTGAGTAACAGCCACAGTTCAATGATGTTATCTGAACCTATTCCAAACTAACGTAGGTTATCTGGAGGCACTGTAACAGAGAAGCACTTTTAACTTATACCCAAAGACCAGTAAAACTATCATAAAAATAAGGAAAATATTTTTAATAAAACGATTCATAAAATTTTAGAGAATGCTAAAATGGAAACTGAAAAACTGATTTCACACATTTAAACTTGAGGAAAAAGAAAATCCCAGTTAGACTACTCAATAACAAATAACAAGTCTCAAGGATCCCTAAATATCCAAATGTAGTAAATTGTGTGTGCACTGTATCCTAAAGTTTTTATTAGCCTTATTCATTTAACAATGGTCTTTTACTTTAAATTGTTGGATTTTCCTTATATTTTGGTAAATTTTTTAAAAATTGGGCTTTAGATTTGGGGTCAACAAACGTTTTTCATAGAGGGCCAGACAGTAAATATTTTAGGCTTTTCAGGCTAAATACTGTCTCTATTGCATATCCACATTTGTTTTTTTGTAGTCTTTAAGAATCCCTTAACAAATGTAAAAATTCTTAGCTCAATCCCTATAAAAACAGGCTACAGCCAGATTTGCCCTTGGCCAGTTTCCCCACCCCTGCTTTACACTATATATATTATCTTTTTTAAAAATATATATTTTATTGATTTTTTACAGAAAGGAAGGGAGAGGGATAGAGAGTTGGAAACATCGATGAGAAACATCCATCAGCTGCCTCCTGCACTCCTCCCACTGGGGATGTGCCCACAATCAAGGTACATGCCCTTGACCAGAATTGAACCTGCAACCTTTCAGTCCGCAGGCCAACGCTTTATCCACTGAGCCAAACTGGTTAGGGCTATATATTATCTTTTTGTTACAATGTCAATTCCACTGATATTTTTCTTCCTTCAAATATTTGTTCAAATGTCACCTTCTCAGAACACATTCCTACCTGTCCCCACATATATATAACATCGTATATAATACATAGTATATCAACTAACATTTTTTTCATCTGATCTTTGTCTCTTCACCTCCATCCCTGCCCACCACCACCAAAATAAGTTCTATGAAGGCAGATAGTTTTTTTTTCCACTTATGTATCTCCTGTCCCTAGAACAGTGTCAGGCATATCAATAGGTGCTTAATAAATAAATCTACCCTCACACTTGGGAAGCAAATACTACAGAGGAAATACATAGTATCCTAATATAATAATTTCATTAGTGAAAAAGTACTTGAGGACAAGATTGACAAATACTTTCACTTGAAAATTGTTTCTAGTTATAAAACATTTTAAAGGGAAAAAAGGTTCAAAATTAAAGCATTTTCTTACTGTCTCACAATGTGAAGTTATCTCTTGTACAATAATTCCCTGTAAGTTTACAATGACTTTAGCTTATTTAATAATATATTTCAATTGTCATTCCTAAACCCCTCCACAGACCTGTTCTGCCTCTTTGATCTCATGGTAAGTATTCCCTGCCCATTCAACTCACTGATCCAGTCTGGCAACTTTAAAGTTTAGCAAAGCAGGGAAGTTACTTTGTCTCATCTATGGCTCCATTTCCCAATATACCCTTTTATTTAACTTCCTAATATTGTAATCTTTCCTACTTTGTCTTTACTATTCAATATAAAGCAAAAAGTTGTTTCTATTGAATGCTATTATCAAAATACATTATTCTCAGTGATTAATGAGACTTAAAAGTTACATTTATTATAGATGGGTTTACAATTTTTACCTATAAAAAAAAGGACAAGATTTGTTTTACCATCACCCTGATATATACTTGGCAAGGTGTTGAGGAAATAACTTTGGGAATTTAGTAATTGCCACCACCATTCAGATTATGGCTACTATATTTCTAAACTTATATTAAAACATAAAAACCCACTAAAGAATAGTTTCTTCTACTGCTATCACTAATAAATTGATACTTGATAGTTATTAGTAAATGACAAAACTAAATATATTAATATCAATGTGGGATTTAAGTCGCACTAGAGGTCACGCTAAGATATTCTAAAATCAAACTGCAACTGGTGATAAAAGAGGGAATTGCTTACAGCAAAGGAAATTTGTTTTAAAAACCCTTTTATCCAACAAGTTATTCTTCACCTACTATTTTCTAAATGGCTACAATTCTGCCATTCTTATCAAACAAGCAACAAAGTCCAATTTTAAAATCCAAGTCAGTTGTTAAGGGTTAAGATGACTCTTCCAGCCAATTCTTTATAGACACAATTCTGTACTCCTAAAAATGCTAAGGATGTGATTTTGAAAAAACTAGAATAAAAACTGCTATAGAATTTTCTAAAAATTATTTTCAACTGTTTTTGTGTTCTAAATTATCATAAAATCAGATTAATTTCAGTGGAACTAAATCAGGGCAAAACCTCCTTATAGAGCTAGCTTATAATCAAGAACCAAATTGATTCTCTTTTTTGTTCTTAAAAAAGCTAGTTGACTCCCAAATTAAGGCACTTTATACCATATGTCCCTAGAGAATAACATGGCCCAACACACCACATGTCCCACTTAATCTAGTTCAAAGGAGTAACATAACGTGAGAAACTGCACTGTGTAATTCTTTTATTTTCTGCATATTAGTGCTTTACCAACACTACAACCATTAAGAACACAATTCCAGGTACTTTACTTTTTAGTTTGGGGCAATCAGTCTACAGACTCATTACTTATATTAGACAAGATTAACCTCATTCAAAACTTACTGTAGTTTATAAATTCACATAAATACAGAAATTGATGCAATTAAACAAAAACTTCAGGATCTCATTTTTAAAATTCTTAGGTTGTAACTGTTGTTGCAGGCTATTAATTACTTGCCCCATGATCAGCATTGTTATGGTTCAATTTAACTACAAGTATCAGCCTTTTATATCCTTAAAAAAATGTAAGTGAAAATTACAATTTACCAAAAGGTTTAGGATTTTCCCAATTTCAAATATTTGCTTCCCCCCTTCCCACCCCCTTCAGTTATTTGACATTTCAAGTAAACTAAAAATAACATCTCACCTGCAACATTCAACAGCAATCACTTGATATATAAAATTTTAACTACGCCCCGTTATTTTAAGACACAAAAAAATGGCTGCCTATCAATCTAACTCATAAGTTAGAAATACTACATTTAAGAATTAACATGAGGGTTTCAAGTTTCCTCCAGTTTAGGCATTTATACCTTTGTGCTTGTCTTGTTTCACGATGTTATTATAGCATTGATATTTGTATTACCCATGTATGTACCTTAATGTAATAATTTAAAACACTAAGAATTAATTTATGGTGGAGCTTGGGAATCTTAAAAGCAACTAAAATGTTCTTAGATGTGGCTCCCAGCTTCATTTCTAGAGGTACGCCTACTAAAGTGAAACTGAGAATTTTATACTTTTGTTGTATTTCTAATTAAAAAACCCCTCTGCACCATCAGGAGCCTGCAAGCATAGCACCTTTGCTCATCTGCTTTAAGTAAAATGTTTAAGAATTTTACTTTGAATAATTAATTTTTTATAGCTTTATGCTTCTCATACATCTTTGGTAAGAGCTCCATTATACAATATGGCCAAAGCATGAAGGACCAATACTGTCCAACTATATACCATGATATCCCGCTCAATTTTAGTTTTCATATACCCTCATAAAACCCACATCTTTTCCTGTATACTGCCTTTGCAGTCTACATTTCTGAAATTCCCTAAGTTTAATTCCTTGAGGATCTCTAAAATTAATCCTTAAGGCTATATAAGAACCAGATGCTGCTTCACAATTCTTTATCAGGCATTAACATTTGGTTCAAAATATTTTCATACTGGTCTCAATAATCTAGTTACTGGTCCTAAGCAACTAAGCAAGTAATCTGGTTAGGACCTGGATATCACCAAGTGAGCACACTGCTTACCCTTGAAGAAAAATAAGCTTACATTCATTGTCATCTGTAGGTTCTTTCTCTTCATCCTACTTCCCCTTTAATTGTCATCCCTCAAGTTTACACGTCATTCATTCATCACGTTTCCTTCCCTAAAGGAGATACTGTATTACTGAACCAACAGAATATCTGACTTACTATTTGCATGAGTTAATCCTATAATCAGACAGAATTAAATATCTTTTTTATAAAACATCTTTTCCAGTGTTCTTATTAATGGAGGTGTGGATCACTCATCTATAAAAACGCTTTTATCTTTAATCAGTTGCTGTAATGTGATGTGAAAACAGGAATGTATATTTTTCCAACCAGGTAAAAGGTGCATACAATTTGAATTGTTAAATGCTTTATTAATGAACAAAGTAAACATTCTAGTAATTTAAAAACTATTGGTCTTAAGATATTTGAAACATGGTAAAAGTATATATTCCAGTTTTGCCCAAAAGTCCCTTAAAATAGCTACAAATATTTCGACTGTGTGTGGATACACCATTATTGCTCCATTTTCTGGAAAGAGTCTTTTTAAAGTTAAAAAAGGGAAAACACAGCAAAGATGTTAACTTTGCAGTGAAAAAAATCTGTTCTCAATGGGTTACAATTTCATATTTTTATGCAGTGTAAGTTAGCTATGTAATGGGGACTTTGAGTTTTATCCCTACTCATGCATGATGTTTCAAAACTTAACAGCTGGCATTTCAAAAAACTTATATTACCTTTTTAACATACTGATGTGCAACTGGAATATTTTCCCATATTACTCATTATTTGCCACTGTGGGCTAAGTTTATTATACTGGTCTTAGGTATAAAAGGTCACATTTGAAATTACTAAGTTAGAACTCATAAGGGAGAGGGAAAAGGCCTTAAATATAAAAGACAAACGGCAGTTTGATTAAGCAATAATTTTCAGTTTACTAGATGAAACAGACTTGCAACATAGTCTGCATTAATGCAAAATAAGCCATCTACAGCAAATGGTAAGGAAACTGGGCAAAAAGGGAAAAAAAGCATACAATGGGAAAAAAAATCTCTCAAAATAAAAAAATCATACCATTATTATAAAGGACTTTTACCAAGAACTGCTATATTTTCCCCGTCCCATTTGCTGGAAGTTAACAAGAGCATCTAGCACTTTGTGTTCATGTCAAATGTCAGATCAGAGCATCCTAACGCAAAGCAAAAAAGAAACAAAAAGGAAACTCCCTAACCGGCCCCCCCCACCCCCAAACCGTAGAACAGTAACTCCAGAGTTCAAATTCAAGAGAAAGTGGCAATTGAAAGAGGTGATGGTGGCGATAATCCTATGAATGGGTGTTTGATTTCTCTCCTTCCGGGGGGATGGGTGGAGAACGCTCATTAGGATTTGTAGTTAGAGGTTAACCATGTGAGCCCCTCATAGAGTCCGTCCCCCGTGGTGGCACAGGAGGGCTGCACATACCAGTTCCTGTCCCGAATCCGGGTCAGGCCCAGTTTCTCCTGGATCTCGTGGGGTTTCATGGCATCGGGCAGGTCCTGCTTGTTGGCGAAGATGAGGATTATGGCGTCCCTCATCTCCCGGTCATTGATAATGCGGTGCAGCTCCTGGCGGGCCTCGTCGATGCGGTCGCGGTCGGCACAGTCCACCACGAAGATCAGACCCTGGGTCCCGGTGTAGTAATGCCGCCAGAGCGGCCGGATCTTGTCCTGGCCGCCCACATCCCACACGTTGAACTTGACGTTTTTGTAAGTCACCGTCTCCACGTTGAAGCCCACGGTGGGGATGGTGGTCACCGACTGGCCCAGCTTCAACTTATACAGGATTGTGGTCTTGCCGGCCGCGTCCAGGCCCAACATGAGGATCCGCATTTCCTTGTTCCCGAAGATCTTGGACAGCACCTTCCCCATCGCGTCGGAGGAGCCGGGGCCGGGGGCATTCAGGTGTCCCGGGTCCCCTCAGCCAACAACGCCGCCGCCGCCGCCGCGAAACCAAAACGAAGCCTCCCGCCGCGAGGGCGCCCGTGTGGCCGACGTGGGAGTTGCCTCTTCGGGGCAGAGGCCAGGCCCGCCGCTCACTCGGGCATCACCGGCCGCACAACTTGATTCCTCCACTCGCCGCCGCCGCCGCCGGGGCCGAGTCTGCGGCGGGAGAGCCGCCGCCCTGCTGAGGCGCGGCCCGGCCCGGAACTGCCCTTCCCCCCGCAGGCGCCGCGCGAGCGCCGCCGGTTCCCGCTCCGCCGCCGCCGCCGCCTCCCGACGCCGCGGGAGACTACGACCCTCCGGTCCGCGAGCACCGGCTCCCCACCGACCCAGGCCACCGAGAGGCAGCGAGGCTCCGGCGGCTCGTCAGGGTCATGGATCCTCGCGGGAACTCGGTGCGCTGCCTGCAGAGACACAGAAAGCGAGAGGGAGTTACTGCCGGGGTCCCGCGGGGAGCGGGGGGCCCAGGCGGCCCGCCTTTCCAGCTCGGCCCGGGAGATTACCTCCAGCCGCCGCCCCGAGCGCGGGCTCCCTCCGGCCGCCACCTCCTCCTCCCAGCTCTGCCGCCGCCGCCGCCGGAAAAGGCGCCGAAGAAACCGCCTCACTTCCCCTCCCGACCGCGCACGCGCAGCACGGGCCGACCGTTCGGACCAGAGCGACCTCTGTCAGGAAAGCGCCCGCGCGCCCCGCGTCAGGGGCGCCACGCGCTAAGGGGCGGGGCTACGGCGGCCCGGAGGGCTCACAGGTGCGGCCGGCCCCGGGACCCGCGCGCCTCGGGCTCCGACCACTGTGCCCACCTGTCGCTGCCCTAGCGTCTCCTCCCGTCTCTGCTGTTTCCCAACACCCCCCCCTCGAACTAGAGGAGCAAATCCATGGCTGGGGTCGCGGGGAGGCTGCACAGGGCGGGGCCCGTGGTTGCCCGCTCCCAGGGCGAACGCCTCTCCGTGCTGCTTCCAGGTCTTTCCTCCGACCTCTTTGCCCGCCAGAGGCTCCCAGGGTCGCCTCCACACCGCCCCTGCCTTGGCGCCCCCTCGGTCCGTCAGGGAAAGCCCTGCCTGCTGCTTTTACCTTTCCCCCTGCCCTTCCCCGGCCGCCTCTATTCCTCGTGCTCCGTGCGCTTCCTGGAAGACACGTGGGAGACAACTGTTTCCTGTGGAATTTGCCAGCCAGTGAGTGCAGTGTGTTTACTAGCTTGGCTTTGCTCTGAAGCCCGTTTTTTAAAAGTGTTTGAGCCCTGTCTTTATACATCTTGTCCATTTCCTAAAAGTTACAGTAGTATCAAGAGTTCTGTGCCACGCCGCATGTTCAACTTTTTAGAATGTGGTAACTGTTCATCTTTAAGTATATCCGTGTAGTGTTAGAAGTAGTAGCTTCTCACCCACCACCCGTTATTAACTTGAAGAGGCCTAGATATCATCTTAGCGTAGGATTTAGAATCAGAAAAAAAATAACGACCTCTGGGGCCTGGATCTCGGCGTTTAACATTTCTAAGTTTTATCTCATGTTGTAACGGTGTAATACTGGCCTTGCTCTCTGCACTCCATTTGAGGCTTAAATAATATTAGGGAAAACTTTAGGGAACCTTTCAAATGGTTAGTGATAAAGTTAGGCTTAAAGGGAAAATGATGTGAAACTTGAAATAAATGAACCAAGGGAAAGAGCAACAGGAATTTTTTCTTTTTTAAGGAAGATGGTGAACAGCATACGGTACCCTACTTTGCACTTCATATTTAAAAAAATGTAATGATGGTAGATAGGTTAAATGATAACCATAAGCTTCAAGCGGGAGATGAAAGTAACTAATGTTATTAATATTCGGACAATGACCTGATTTACTTTCCATCTGCCTTAATATGCACTTAACCCAGAGAGCCCTGTGGGATAGCTAGCATTAATATGGGCCCTTTACACTTAAGGAAACTGCGCTTTCCGAGAGAGCTCAAGGCCTCACAGCAACTAAAAGGAGGAGCCAGGATTCAAACACAGACAGCCTGATTCAGAGCCTTGTGCCCAAGCCACAAAACTAGACTTCCTTGGGGAAAATGCGCCTGGCCAGGAGCCTCACTTTCCTGCCATCTGTACGTAGACAGCCCTCCTAGCCGTCCTTCCTCCCGAGGCAAAACAGGAAGCAGAAAGCCTGCCTTTCTCCTGTGTCCCAACATCCAGAAGGGTCAAATGGAGGCTGCTTGAAGAGTGAGCTGGCCTTTCTTGGGGAAGGACAGATTACCCATGTCTCTGTCGCCCCCTCCTGCCCCAAAGGAGAACTTCACATGCCCACAAGTTCCCGCCCCCCCTCCCCGAGGCTGGAAAAGAGTCAGTAGCAGTGCTTCCAAAGGCATCCATGAAGAAGGACTGGGGCATGGTTGGTTTTTTAAGTTTGCTGTTAACTTTTTGTAAAATGCAATTAAAATGAATTAGTAAAAAAAAAAATGCTGCTTGAATGATGTGACAATGTCAAATGGATATAAAAGTTTCTAAATACTCTCAAGTTCTCAGAACTTCCTGTACTTGTCTTCATATGGGCAAGTAACAATAGTTCATGAACCAGCACAGGCCCAGGGACCACACTGGAGTGGAACTGGTGAAAGAACCGCTGCTGGCCTGAGGTCACTCCCTAGGGCAAGGATTCCTGTGCCATTCTGAAATTTGGGTCCTGCTGCTGGTTCAGAGTGCTGCTCTGGACCTGCAGCTGGAGCAGAGGTGTAACTTAAGCCTGAGAGAGACCCAGAGACAGTGCCTAGAAGCCAGGCCCCCAGCTCTGCCCTCCCTGTCTCTGAGACAGACCAGCAGGAAGGCTGACAGTGTTCAAGCCAAGGAGGCCTCTAGAAATACAGCTCCTTCCCCTGACAAGCTGGGAGTTGGGAGGTTGTAACCTGATGTGGGGGCAAGGATGGTGGATGCCCTGGGTTTGATTCTAAAATTGTACAGCCACATCAACCTTGCCACTCTGAGCTTCCTCTTCCACAAATGTAAAAAAGGAGAGGGTTGCCCAGCCAGTGTAGTTTAATGGTTGAGCATCAACCTATGAACAAGGGGTCATGGGTTTGATTCCTGGTCAGGGCACATGCCTGGGTTGTGGGCTTGATCCACATTGTGGGACCTGCAGGAGGCAGCCAATCAATCATTCTCATTGATATTTCTATCTCCCTCTCCCTTCTCTGAAATCAATAAAAATATGTCTGTATATATATATAAAAGCCTAAGCGACCTTCTGACCATTTGACTGGTAGCTATGATGCACACTGACCACCAGGAGGCAGATGCTCAACGCACAGGCATGGAAACATGGAACAGACTGATGAATCTCAGAGGGAAGAGGGGAGGAGGGAGGATGGGAAGAGATTAACCAAAAATCTTATATGCATACTAGAGGCCCGGTGCATGGATTTGTGCGACAGTGGGGTCCCTCAGCCTGGCCTGTGGGGATCAGGCTGAAACAGGCAGTCCAACATCCCCCAAGGGATCCCAGACTTTGAGAGGGCACAGGCCAGGCCAAGAGACCCCACCGGTACACGAATCCGTGCCCGGGCCTCTAGTATATATATATATAAAAAGGAGAGGGTCAAGTGCACTCTTGAGTTCCTTGTAAATCTAACATGCTGTGTTTGTCCTAGAGGATCTAGGCTGCCTGCCCTCAAGGGGTGGCAGCAAGACTAAAGGACCGCCAATAGGACAAACCAGACTAAGCTCAATGGAAATGGACATTAATTATGCCTTGCAGGCTACCCTCAGAGACAAGGAAAACCCAGCACTGGAAAGACCAGAAAAGGGGGAAGAAGCAAATACGTTATTATTTTTTTTTATTGATTTTTTACAGAGAGGAAAAGAGAGGGATAGAGAGTTAGAAACATCGATGAGAGAGAAACATCAGCTGCCTCTTGCACACCCCCTACTGGGGATGTGCCCGCAACCAAGGTACATGCCCTTGACCGGAATCAAACCTGGGACCCTTGAGTCCGCAGGCCGACACTCTATCCACTGAACCGGTTTCGGCCAAATACGTTATTTATTTGGGTCAATTTAATTACTAAGATTGGGCATCCAGCCTGGCACTGTTTCTCAGCAGTTGAGGCAGAGAAGCAAGCGCCACAAGCCACAGAGCACTTACTATAAAGGAGGCATGGTTACCAATCCCCAGAGGATACAAGCTTTCTCCTGGACCTGAATTTTAAAAGAATTTTCCACACGTGACCCTATCTGTGGGACAGTAAGGACACAGCAGCCTCCCCAAGTTTTATGGCAAAAGCAGAAGTGGTTTTATGTGGCCGTTTCTTCCAAAAATCTTGGAGGGAAGCCAAGGGTACACCAGATAGCATAGCAGCTCAGTAACGGTATTTAGTTTTTAGGCAAGAAGTGAACTTGAGTATATTAAAAAGAAAAGTCAAACATGCTAAGTAAATTATACAGACGGCAAGACCATAATAAAGTGCACTTGGCTTCCTCTTAGCTGGGTCACTGGTGGATATACAAACATGCCTTTCCTTTTCAAGGTATGGACTGACTCTCTCACCCTTGGGCCAACCGCAGACATCTTTGCCTGCCCGACTCCCACACCCTGGCCTAGGGGCACTCTGGTATGAAAAGGCCGAGTTAGCCATTCCTACCATTAGCCACTGTAGGGCAGCATTGAGCCAGTAACTGAAAAGCAAACTTTCAAAAATTCCCTTTGAAAGCAAAGTTGTTCAGCTTGTATGCAATTCTACCAATCCTATCTAATAATAGAGTAACATGTAAATTACCATCACTCCGCTACGCCCACGATTGGGCGGTGGGAGGCTGGGGGGCGGGACTCGGGGTGGCCTATCCGGCCATTGAGAGGCACGGATCCACAGCCACTGAGGGGGGCTACCCTACTGTTGAGAGGCGCAGGGGGCGGGACTCCCGCCCCCTGCGCCTCTCAACGGCCAGATCCGTGGCTGCTGAGGGGGCGTGCCGTGGACACCCAGCTGCACCTCTCAACGGCAGGGTAGTCAGGTGTCCGCGGCAGCCCCCCTCAGCGGCCGCGGACCATCAAAAGCATGGGAGCTGGGTGCCTGTCTGCTCCGGCACCAGCGGACAGGCACCCAGCTCCACCGCGAAAAGCGAAAGCGTGTAGGGGACCCTACACGTGCATGATTCAATCATGCACTGGGCCTCTAGTCTAATTATATAAATCTTGAAAATCCAATATTGAGCTGTTTTCATAAAGTAAAGGGTGTAAAAATGGAAACAGCGGCTCCAATAGTAGGAATTTTCTCAGATTCTTTTTTTAATCAGATTCCCTTTTTAACATTTTAAATGTCAGTCCATCCTATGAGAGAGAGATCAAAGAAATGCTAACATTTTCTGAACACAAATTGTGCTGTTTTACAGTACCTACCATTTGATTTAATCTTACAAGAACTCTGAGGTATCGTCATCATCCCCACCAAGCATACGAAGAAACAAGCAACTAGCCTACTCGAATGCCTCCTCTAAGGTCACTAAACGAGCCTTGAAAAGCTATTTCTAGCGGGACTGATGCTAATGGGCATGCGCAAAAGGCCCCAAGGCTCTTGGAGCGTCCCCAGTGGTCAATAGGCCTCAGTGCAATTGAGAAATTCAACCACATTCGGCTTCTAGCCCCGCCTCTCGTCCCGCCTCTTCCTCCCGGCGCGGACATTGATTGGCAAGCGGCGGGCTAGAAGAATTTGAACACGAGCGCTAAACTCTCCTGCCCTTGCGTCAGTTAGGAAGCTTGGTTCTTCGAGAATGAAAGACGGAGGAGAGCTGAAAGCACTTCCTACGGCCACCGGGCCTGAGTCACCGAGCTTTCCTGCCTTATCCTAGGCGATGACGTGACCCGGGAAATGACAGGTCACCGTGTCCAGAAGGAAGTTGATGGGCTCAGGGATGCCACGCTTTGGTTTGACTGTCCCACCTGCTGAGAATCCTCCATCAATGAGGCCTAGCATCACCTGGGGAAATTCCCTGACGTCATAGCGTTATGTTGCGGAGCCGGGGCCTCTGGGTTCAGGATTAAAGAATGTGTAAAAACTAGACCTGGATACCTTCCGTACTCAACCGGGTCCCTCGGTTCCCATCTCAAGACCTCAACTCCTATACCTGTACCTGGCAACCTGAAAGATGCATACTAAATGTGAATTAAATGAAAAACAGAGGCTTGTGGAGGTGGAGAGGGCAGGATAGGTTTGTGCGGCATACTACAGTGGGAAGAGCATTTGCTGGGCCAGGGACTGGGTTGCAGTCCTGGCTGTGCTAATCATTGCTGCTGAGCAAGTTCCTCTGCCTGTCTGGGCCCTATTTCCTCACGATTAAAGGAGAGGTTGGACTCGGATAAAGTATATATTGAACGCCAACAATGAGCCAGGCATTGTGGTAAGTACTGGAGATACAGGTGAGCAAAACAGACAACCCTGATCCCCAAACTTACCGTGTGGAGAGGGGGAAAGATAATTAAAGGAACTATCACAAACACATAATTACACATCTACTTTTTTTTAAATCCTTACCCGAGGACATGTTCATTGATTTTTAGAGAGAGGAGAAGGGGGGGGCAGGGAGAGAAACATTATTGGTTGCCTCCCATACATGCCCCAATCCGGGATCGCACCCTAGGCATGTGCCCTGACCTGAATCCAACCGTGGCCTTTCTGTATAAGGGATGACACTCCGACCAACTGAGCCACACGGGCCAGGGCTACACATCTACTCTTAAGAAGTGATACAGGAAACTTACACAGACATTTAATAGAGCCCAGTGTGGGCTTCTTAAAGCTGAAAGTAGGATTTAACTGGGATAGGTAGTCAATGGCCCGGAGACAGGGAGGATAGCAGTGCAAAGATCTGGAAAGTGAATGATAAACATTTCTTATTTTAATTGGAGATCAAAATAACCCTCAAAATATATAAGAAGGTTGGAAGCTTCAGTGAATTAAATTGAATAGAACTTGGGGGGAATCTTTGGAAGTCCATAACTATTTCAGTTCTGTGAACATATGTGGTGGCCCCTGACCCAGTGTTCTGACATGAGTGCTCCAAAAGATTGTTGAATCTGATTTGAACAATCCAAGTTCCAAGATGCATGTTGGGTGGTAACTGGGATCTGACTTTGAGGGATGTCTCCTGGCTGTTTCAGAAGAGCTAAAAAATATTAGTGCTCTCTTGAAGCAATCCATGTCTACCTCATGCTTACTTACCCAGGCTTGTTTGCAAAGATAAAGAGATGAAGGAGAAGTGGCTTGTAAAGTGACAGAAATCAGGGGATGGTCACTGTACCTTACAAAAGTACTTGTGTAGAGGGGACACCATGACATGGTAGAAGTGAGTTAGCAGGCAGGCCCTGCGTTGCCCTACACTAGCTGTGTGAACCTGGCTCTCAGACTCTGAGCAAATTTCTTGATACAGGCATACTGATTTTTATTGCACTTTACTTTATTGCACACCACAGCTGTTGTATGTTTTACAAATTGAAAGCAAAAGAACAAAAATTGAAGGCAAGACACCACCAGCAAAAAGATTTTGAATCACTTTATTGTGGTGGACTGGACTGAATATGCAATACCACTGAGACGTACCTGTTTATAAACAGCACTAATTATGTGTTACTGACATGGTAAAGTTCAGAATGGGAAAACATGTGAAAGTTATTTCTAAACTACAAAGTGCTACCCAGCCAAATCAATAATCACCTGGCTCACACTGTTCCTTCAGAATTTTACTCTATATGTTCCTTCAAATTATGGGGGAGCAAGGATTTGACGTATTTTATTTGAATTTGTAGCAATATGCCAAGTTGCTTTGTTGTATAATTATTTTGAAATTTCATTTTAATTAGTGTTTATCTTTTTCAAAAGGTGGTTTTAAAATTCCACATGTGGGTGCATTCTGCTTCTTGGAAGCACTTCTGTGCCCTGCCCTTCCCCTTCTCCCCCAGGCACACTTCCTTTGCCTTTCTCTCTCCTGAACTCCCAGGGCTCTTCTTCTGCTCCTGAGCTTACCCAGCCCAGCTGGCTCACTTCTACCTCGGTAACTTTCTCAATAAATATTTTCTTATAATTTGAAATTCTCCGGAACATGGGAGGGATGAGAGCCTTTGCACCTAATCCTGGCTTCCTGCTGATACAAGACTATTAAAGGAGTGAGTCAGCTAGCTAGCCAACCATGCACCTTAGTATGTTTTTAGGATAATTTTAAGAACAGTGGAACTCTTTAGACCAGTGGTCGGCAAACTGCAGCTCGCGAGCCACATGCGGCTCTTTGGCCCCTTGAGTGTGGCTCTTCCACAAAATACCATGTGCGGGCGCGCACAGACAGTGCAATTGAAACTTTGTGGCCCATGCGCAGAAATCGGTTTTTGGCTCTCAAAAGAAATTTCAATCGTTGTACTGTTGATATTTGGCTCTGTTGACTAATGAGTTTGCCGACCACTGCTTTAGACAGTAGCAAAGTTACTAGTAAGTAGGCACTTAGCATGTGGGTGAGGATATCATCTTTGAGAAGCATTCATCAGAGTGGGAAACCAGTCATGAAACCAAAGCTGCTGCCTGACTGGGAAGGTTGGCAGGGTTGATTTTGAGGAACACAAGACTTACAGGCCTGCTGGACCTGGGGTTCCTGGTAACTTATGCAGAAAGGAAATAACATCACATGCCAGCATTGATGGACACGTTCACTTATTCTGTTCATTCCCCAATAGTAGATATTTTGTTAATCCTCATTTTTCCCATTGATTTTTAGAGTGGAAGACAGAGCAACACTGATGTGAGATGCATCCACTGGTTGCCTCCAGACAATTGGGGACTGGGGCTGGGGATCAAGCCTGCAACCAAGGTACTGGCCCTTGACCAGAATTGAATCCAGGACTCTTCAGTACAAGCCAAAACTGCTAGGGAAAAAACCTTACAGTTTGCAAAGAGCTTTACATCCTTGTTCAGAGAACTAAAAGATGGGTGGAACTGGACAGTTTTATTCAATGAAATCCCAAGCATTTGCTCAGCTAAGTGAAGATGTCAGTATTCCCACCTTCTGACATTTGAGTGCTAAGTGCAAGGACTTCCTGTTATCTCAGGCCTCTCTAGAACTTGTGAGGTAGGCGCAATCATACTGATGATATGGATGTGGAAGAATGGGAGGGATAAGAAAACAAGCTTTGGAGGCAGAACTTGCTTGTAACTCTTCCACCTCTTACTATGACCTTCTACTTACCAATCTGACATGGGGTCCCCCCATGGGATTGCTGTGCGGAATAACATTTGTATTAGGAGTGCTGACCCTTAGCATGTGGGTGTGGATCAGTCATCTTTGAGAAGCATTCCTCACTGCTTCACAATGGCCTTTTTCTTATGTGGAAACGGCAAATTTTAATTCACTTTTCCTCATTGTGCCTTCCCCCTTTCTCAAGCCCCTAAGTTGTTTACCAAACACTGTGTATGCCTAATGCATCTTATTTTGGAGGACTAGCAAGTCCTGCTTTTCAACAACTTCGGAATCTCACTAATGAAGACCTAGTACCTCACATGTTACAGGTGCTCTGAACATACGATGTCTTACAAATCCAAGTCCTATGGTGCCTTCGCATTTTTAAAAGTGAACCTAGACCTGGCCCGTGTGGTTTCGGTCATCCCATGCACATCAGGGCACATGTGGGAGGCAGCCAATTATGTCTCTCCCTAAAAAAGCAGCCAATCTATTCCCACTTTACATTACATGATTGTTCTGTCACATCCCTCACCCCGACAAGCTATTTCATTTGTTAACTGCCAGGATTGTGATTGGGAAATTAGCAAAGAAACTTTCTAAATCCGAGGTCTGGACCCATCTCATTGGACTCATTCACATCCAGGGAACAAACCCTGTAAATCATAACCCTTACTCCTCCACATGTAGTTCTTGCTGCAATATTAGATGCATTCTTTGTGCAGTGTCTAGCTTGTGTCATAGCAGAAAAGGTTGAAAGCCAGCATTATAAAAATGAGATCACCTTTATACAGGCACATCCCCAGACAATCAGCAAGCCCAACAGCAACAGAGGTCAGCTTTTATTGACTTTGTTACAAAAGAGCCAGTTCAGTCAAAAAGACCAAAGCCCATGTCATCATCAGACTCCTCAGATTCTTCTTTCTTTGCTTCCACTTTCTTCTCCTCAGCTTAAAAAGAGGAAAAAAAAAAAAAAGGTAAATTACACACTTTTATTTTGAACTCCAAAGAGCTATAGGCCCTTCAACTTACATGCTCAAATACCCCAGACTTCCCTCATCAAACTATGTTTCTGGTTTTAGGATTTCTAGACATCACCTACTTAGTAAATTAAGGGCAATCTTGCCTATAATTAGTTACCTACCTGGGGCAGCAGCAGTGGAGGCGGCAGGACCTCCTGCTGGTGCAGCACTAGCTGCAGGGGCAGGTCCACCAGCCCCTACATTGCAGATGAGACTCCCAATGTTGACATTGGCCAGAGCCTGCAACACAAATGCATACAGAGGTAAGTGCTCAGTTCTGTCCGTTATAATACTCACCCAGAAAAAAAAGTACCACCCCTTTGAACTTATAGTGACCTTCCCCCATCACTATTCATAATAATAAAAGCATAATATGCTAATTAGACCAGTGGGGCTGTTCGAAGGAAAGGGAGGGGGGGGTGCTGCAGCTGGGGGAAGGCCTACTCTTGCCCGAATCGGGCTTCTAGTGTATAAACATAAATTCCTCTTCCTTCTCCTTTGCTGGAGTCTGCCAGTGACAGCTTGTGTGCTATTCAGATTCCCTAAAAACTTAACCACCCACACAGCTATACTAAAAATAAGCAATCACAAAAAATTTAAAGCTGTAAATCTCATACTTGCATTGCTATGTTTAAGCAGTAAGGTACAGCTAGATGAATTCCTTTTATAGATGAGAAAATTGGCCCCAAAATGCTGGTTTAACTTGTTAACACTCAAGCTTCCTTAAGCCAGGGTTTTTTCCCCAGTTCCATGTCTCTTCTTCAATTTTTCAGACTGCTAAGTAATTCTAGGCAATTTATTAAAGACGATAGAGGTACAATGTTTTCAATCTTTCAAAGCTCTTTGCAGGACACAGGTGAATAGTTAGCATCCACGAGCTTCACTTGCTGGAGACTCAGTAACCTGTAGAATTGAAGGCAGCCAGTGCCCAATTCCTTGGGTAGGGATCTTGTCTTTTATCTCCCAACACATAGTAAATGGTCAAGAAAAGGCCACACCCAATTTCCATTAAAGCATGCTATCATACTACAAGGATTTGCTTGTAAAGGCATGGGAGTTAGTTATCTTCTGGGTGGCCCCTTTAAAGAAGGAAATCACCTGGTTAATTCTTTTACCATGGTTTCTAAACAGAAGAGAAGCCAATCTGAGATCAAGAAAGGCACAATAGAAATGCAAGGAGTCTACGGCCATACCACCCTGAACGCGCCCGATCTCGTCTGATCTCGGAAGCTAAGCAGGGTCGGGCCTGGTTAGTACTTGGATGGGAGAAATGCAAGGAAATATCATTTACAGTTGCGGGGTTTCTTTTTGGATATTGGCATGAACACCTTACTTAGTAATCAGTAGGTCTTCCCAAATCTACATCTCCAAATCAAGTTGCCACCATCACCTTACCTTTGCAAACAAGCCTGGCCAGAAAGGTTCAACATTTACACCAGCTGCTTTAATGAGGGCATTGATCTTATCCTCCTATAACAGATAAAATGACAATCCATCAGAGACCAAACTGTTGTAGCTTTCTGAAATGTCTCCAAAAAGTTGAAATTATTCAAAGCATGTGTACAAACCATGTGTATCCAGTTACCGTATTTTATCTGCATCTCATGTTTAAGACGACCATTTCTTACTCTTTTGGCTGTCACGAGGACAGAAATGCCACCTGCTCCTGTGTGGCGAGTTCATCGCTGCCATTTCACGGGCTGGGAACTTACCCAAGTCATGCTATTTTAAGTTACGAGTCGAGGCTGGGAGGTGGAGCAGAGCTCATGTGCTCTCCTCCACACCGTACAGCCTGGCCCCACAGGGCCCACTAAGAGTCAAAATAATTCAAAATGATAGTCTGGGATATAACTGGCTGCGGATGCCCACGCGCCGCACAAGTTTCCCCAAATAAATAAAAGTTCTCAAGGCCAGAGCGCGCCATCGCCAATGTAATCCAGCCCCTACCGGATCCGGCACGTGGCCGAGGCCCCAGGCCAACTCCCACGTGGGGGGCCACCTGATGGGCCCAAAGCCGCCCTGTGGGTGTCGAAGGCCCCGACTACGGCCGGAAGGGCCTGACGGGAGGCCTGGAAAGGCGGGGAACTCTGCCGCCCGCGGGCCGTCCCTGCCGTAGGCCCGGGCCCGCACTCACCGTCACCGTCACTTCATCGTCGTGCAGGATGAGGGCCGAGTAGATGCAGGCGAGCTCCGAGACTGAGGCCATGGTGAGGGCGAGTGATGCCGGGAGCGGTGCTAGTCGCCGGATGAAGTGAGGGCCTCACCCCAACGCGGCCTTAGCTTCCTCGGAAGAACCGAGCACCTTACCGGCAGCTGGGGAAAGGGGGCGGCGCGCCTGCGCGCGGGGACTTATGAGGGCCTTGCGGACCAATCCGCGCCCGCGTCTGGCGGAAGAGGCGGGGCTGGAGCCGCCCGGGACGACCCACTGGAGGCGCCTGCGCAGAAGGCGTGACTCGCGTTCAAGAAGTTGCTAGGAACCTGTAAGTGCTGAGTAACTCCATTGGTTAGGACTCGTGAACAGTAGTGATGTTTTTAGGAAAAAGTTACCTAGGTAAATGGACGCTACCCTCTGCACTGTTGCTCCTATGACACTGTTTAGACAACGATTTAATGGCGTCCCAGCCACCCCGCTATCCCTCCCACCTCGCAGCACCATCACCTGGAGGCAGAGCTACTTTACCGCCTTTAGTCCCGGGTTCTTAGCGCAGCGTCTCAGGTAAAATAAGTAAGTGAACGTAGGAGGAAATAAGAAGCTTGCAGTTTTACGATAGCAAGTGGGGTTTGAACGCCTGCGATGTCCCAAACACTGAGCCACATGCTACAAGGTTTCATTTAATGTTCACACAGGTAAGTACTATTATCTCCATTAACTGTTAACTAAGGTGTAGGAGGCCCCGTCACTAGTCTAAGATGACAGCGTGCGGTGGAGCCTGGATTTGGAATTTGGAGTCCTAATTTAAGCGCCTTCTTGTGAGTGCGGAGAAGGATGGATGGGTTTGAGGATTATGAGTAAATTTTGTCTTCCTCCAATTTTTATAACTAAGGCACCCGGTGATTGGGTGGAAATGCCTTGAAACTGCCTGAAGGTCTTGCTGCAACTGCTGCTTGCTTGGTTCGGTGCTGTACTGCACTTTTTGTCCTTTGAAGCTAATAAAACCTCTTTGGGGTTTATATTGAGGGTATTAAAACATTTCTTACGGTGGTACAATTGACATATAACATTATATTCGTTTAATGCGTACAACATAATGATCTAACATTTGTATATATTGTGAAATGATCACAATAAATTCCGTTAACGTCATCACCACACATAGATATTATTGTTTTTCTTTTTAAAGAATCAATACAGTGCTCGCTTTGGCAGCACGTATACTAAAACTGGAACGATACAGAGAAGATTAGCATGGCCCCTGCGCAAGGATGACACGCAAATTCGTGAAGCGTTCCTTATTTAAAAAAAAACCACACCAATACAGAGGTCTTTTATTTTATTTACACCTATCATGCCATGAATTCATAGGGGACGGGTTCCAGCAGCTCAGGCTGCTTTCCATTGCTTCTCACACCTGTGCTCCTCTGAGTGGAGCAGGCAGGTGCTTCTGTGGAACCCAGGAACCTTCCTCTTTGGCTTCCTTCTTTTTCTGATCATTTTCCTTCACACGGTTCAGAAAGCTATCTCAGCTCTTAGAGTGCTTAATATGCTCAATAAGTACATTCATTTTCTTGGCAAGAATCTTGCCTTTACACAGATAACAATGTAGTGCTTGCGGGGGGTGGGTGGGGGGGTGGAGGAGGGAATAGCAGGGATAAGTGGTGATGGACGAGACTTGACTTGGGTTGGTCAACACAAAATACAGTGTACAGATGGTGTGTTGTAAAATTTTGTACCTGAAACCTGTATACTTTTAACCAGTGTCACCCCAGTAAATTAAATTAAGAAGGGAAAAAAGAAAAGAATCTTGCCTTTAACTTGTTTGTTCACAACAATGCCCGCTGCATGCTGGGTGACACTGTAGACTCTTCCAGTTTTGCCATGGCAACATTTGTGGGGAATTGCTTTTGGAACAGTGCCTATTCCCTTGATATCTACAATATCACCTTTCCTATAGATTCACATGTATGAGGCCAGAGGAACAACTCCCGTGTTTTCTAAAAGGCCTGGGGAACATGTAGCAGGTGCCTCTCCTCCTGCCCTTTGTGTTAGTCATTTTGGTGAATTACTGGAAGATCGAGGTTCCCGCCCAAAAGAAGCAATTTCTTTTCTTGTTTTGCTGAGGACTTAGGTCTATTCTTTGCAACTACTTTTAAATATTGTCAACTATAGTCACCATGTACATTATATGCCCAGGATTTATTTATTTTTATAACTGGAAGTTTGTACCGTTTGGCCCCTTCACCTATTTCACGACCCCTTCCCCACACCCCTTCTCTACTCTGCATCCCCTTCCTATCTCCACCCTCACACCCCCAACTCCTGCAACCCCACCAATTTGTTCTCTGTATTTATGAGCTTGTTTCTTTTAGATTCCACATATAAGTGAGATCATATGCTATTTACAGTATTCCTCTTTGTCTGTCTGACTTATTTCACCTAGCATAATGCCTTCAGGGTCCATTCATGTTGTCTCAAATGGCAAGATTTTATTACTTTTTTATGGCTGAATAATATTTCATTGTATATAGAGCACATATACATATAGTGATCCATCCATTTATGGTGGGCACTTAGGTTGTTTCCAGGCCTTGGCTGTTGTAAATAATGCTGCAATGAACATTTTTTTCAAATTGCTGTTCTTATTTTCTTCAGATAAATATTCAGAAGTGGAATTGCTGGATCATACTTTAAAACTCTCTCTCTCTCTCTCTCTCTCTCTCTCTCTATATATATATATATATATATATATATACACACACATACATACATACATACACATACACACACACACACACACACACACACACACACACACACACACTAGAGGCCCGGTGCATGGGTAGGGTCCCTAGGCCTGGCTGATCGGGGCTTTCCTTCCCACCAGCCGGGGCCTTCCTTCGTTTCAACCCACCCCCTGGTGGTCAGCGCACGTCATCGTGAGCAGTTGGACTCCCAATCGAACTCCTAAGGGGACAATTTGCATATTAGCCTTTTATTATATATATATATATCAGAGAAGAAGGAAGAAGGAAAGAGAGATAGAAGATAGAAACATCAATGATGAGAGAATCATTGATCAACTGCTCCCACACGCCCCACACTGGGGATCGAGCCCTGGGCATGTGTCCTGACCGGGAATCGAACCGTGACCTCCTAGTTCACAGGTCGACACTCAACCACTGAGCCATGCCAGACGGGCGGTAGTTCTACTTTTAATTTTCTGGGAATCTTCATACTGTTTTCCATAGTGCCTGCACCAATTTACATCCCCATCAATAGTGCATCAAATTTCCCTTTTCTTTTTCTTTTTTTTTTTTTAGTTTTCCTTTTCTCCACAACCTGCCCACCACTTATTTCTTGTCGTCGTCGTCTTCTTCTTCTTCTTCTTCTTCTTCTTCTTCTTCTTCTTCTTCTTCTTCTTCTTCTTCTCTCTCTCTCTCTCTCTCTCTCTCTCTCTCTCTCTCTCTCTCTCTTTTAGTAAATCTTTATTGTTGAAAGTATTAAATATGTCCCTTTTACCCCCATTGGCCCCCTCCAGCCGCCCCCTACCCCGGTTCTTCACCACCCTATTGTCTGTGTCCATGGGTTATGCATATATGCATACAAGGTCTTTGGTTGATTATCTAACACCCACCCACCCTCCACCACCTTCTCTCCAAGATTCTGCACTCTGTTTCATGCTTCCATGTCTCTGGATCCACTTTGTTCATCATTTTATTTTGTTAATTAGATTCCACATGTGAGTGATATCACATGATACTCATCTTTCTCTGACTGACTTATTTCACTTAGCATGATACTCTCCAGGTACCTACATGCTGTCTCAAAGGATAAGAGATTATTCTTTTTTACTGCTGCATCGTATTCCATGGTATAAATGTGCCACAGCTTTTTATCCACTCATCTCCTGATGGACCTTTGGGCTGTTTCCAGATCTTAGCTATTGTAAATTGTGCTGTTCTGAACATAGGGGTGCATACATTCTTTCTGATTGGTGTTTCGGATTTCTTAGGACATATTCCACTGGGTCAAATGGCAGTTCCATCTTTAATTTTTTGAGGGAACTCCATACTGTTTTCCATAATGGTTGTACCAGTCTGCATTCCCACTAGCAGTGTACTCGGGTTCCCTTTTCTCCACATCCTTGCCAGCACTTGTCATTTGTTGATTTGTTGTTGGTAGCCATTCTGACAGGTGTGAGGTGATATCTCATTGTCGTTTTAATTTGCATCTCTCTGTTGATCAGTGACTTTGAGCATTTTTCATATGTTTTTAGACCATCTGTATGTCCACTTTGGAGAAGTGTCTATTTAGGCCCTTTGCCCATTTTTTAATTGGATTGTCTTCCTTTTGTTAAGTTGTATGAGTTCCTTTTATATTTTGGATAGTAACCCTTTATCAGTATCATTGCCAAATGTGTTCTTTCATACAGTGGGCTCCCTTTTCGTTTCATTGATGGTTTCTTTTGCTGTGCAGAGGCTTTTTATTTTGATGTAGGCCCATTTGTTTATTTTCTCCTTAGTTTACTTTGTCCTAAGAGATGTATCCATAAACATATTGCTACAAGAGGTAGCAATGAGGTATCACCTCACGCCTGTCTGAGATGTTGCTGCCTATGGTTTCTTCTAGGATTTTTATGGTTTCACGGCTTACATTTAAGTCTTTTATCCATTTTGAGTTCATGCTTGTGTTTGGTGGAAGTTGGTGGTCTAGTTTCAGTTTTTTGAAGGTATCTGTCCAATTTTCCTAACACCATTTATTGAAGAGACTGTCTTGACTCCATTGTATGCTCTTGCCTCCTTTGTTAAATATTAATTGATCGTAATGGCTTGGGTCAATTTCTGGGGTCTCTATTCTGTTCCATTGATCTATATACCTGTTCTTGTGCCAGTACCAGGCTGTTTTGATTATGGTGGCTTTGTAGTATAACTTGAAGTCTGGTATTGTGATTCCTCCAACTTTGTTTTTCTTTCTCAAGATTGCTGCCGCTATTCAGAATCTTTTTTGATTCCATATAAATTTTTGAAATATTTGTTCTAGATATGTGCAATATGCTGTTGGTATTTTAATAGGGATTGCTTTGAATCTGTAGATTGCCTTGGGTAGTATGGACATTTTAATGACGTTGATTCTACCAATCCATGAACACAGTATATTCTTCCACTTGTTTATATCTTCTTCGATCTCATTTTTCAACATCCTGTAGTTTTCTGAGTACAGGTCTTTTGCCTCCTTGGTTAAGTTTATTCCTAAGTATCTTAATTTTGTTGTTGTAATAGTAAATAGGATTGTTTGTTTAGTTTCTCTTTTTGAGAATTCATTATATATCTATATCTATATCTATATCTATATCTATATCTATATCTATATCTATATCTATATCTATATCTATATCTATATCTATATTAAAAAAAGAGGTGATATGCAAATGCAAATTAGGCCTGGACGGTTGTAACGGGTCACGACCAGACAGGAGGAGGTTGTGCGTGCAGGTGAGGCCCAGAGAGGAGAGGTTGTGCGTGCAGGCGGCCCCAGAGTGGACACAGGCAGGGTGGCTGGGGGACGCTGCAAGTCAGGCGCAGGTCCCAGCCCCCCGGGGCGGGACACCTCCTCCCGTGATTTTAATTGCACGCTGGGCCTCTAGTTGTGTATAAAAAAGCCATCAATTTTGTATCCTGCTACATTGCCAAATTCATTTATTAGCTCTAGTAGTTTTTTTGGTGGAATCTTTAGGGTTTTTTATGTACAATATTATGTTATCTGTGAATAATGAGAGTTTTACTTTCTCTTTTCCAATTTGGATGCCTTTTATTTCTTCTTGTCTGATCACTGTGGCTAGGACTTCCAGTACTATGTTGAATAAGAATGGTGTTCCTGTTCTTAGGGGAAATGGTTTTTGTTTTTGCCCATTGAGTGTGATGTTCGCTGTAGGTTTGTCATATATGGTTTTTATCTTGTTGAAATATGCTCCCTCTATTCCCACTTTGATAAGAGTTTTTATAAAAAATGGGTGTTGGATTTTGTGGAATACTTTGTGTATTGATATGATCATGTGATATTTGTCTTTCAATTTGTTTATGTGATTTATCACGTTTGTTGATTTGCAGATATTGTACTAGCCTTGCATCCCTGGAATAAATCCCATTTGGTCACGGTATATGACCTTTTCAATGTATTGCTGGATCTGATTTGCTAATATTTTGTTGAGGATTTTAGCATCTATGTTCATCAGGGATATTGGTTTATAATTCTCTTTCTTTGTAGTGTCTTTATCTGGTTTTGGAATTAGAATAACTCTGACCTCATAAGAAGAGCTTAGAAGTGTTCCTTCCTCTTGGATTTTTTTGGAATAGTTTGAGGAGTGTTGGTGTTAGTTCTTTGAATGTTTGGTAAAACTCCTCTGTGAGGCTGTCCAGACCCAGGCTTTTGTTTGCTGGGAGTTTTTTGATTATTGCTTCTATTTCCTCAGTTGTTATTGGCCTATTCAGGTTTTTTGGATTCTTCCTGATTCAGTTTTGGGAGATTGCATTTTTCTAGGAATTTGTCTATTTCATCCACATTGTCCAGCTTGTTGGCATATAGTTGTTCATAGTATTTTCTTAAAATCCTTTGTATTTCTATGGTGTCAGTGGTTACTTCTTCATTTTCATTTCTGATTTTATTTATTTGGGTTCTCTCTTTGTTTCTTGATGAGTTTGGCTAACGGTTTATTAATCTTGTTTATCCTTTCAAAGAACCAGCTCTTGGTTTCTTTTTTTTTTTAAGTCTCTGTCATTTATTTCTGCTCTAATCTTTATTATTTTCTTCCTTCTATGTACTCTGGGCTTTTCTTGTTGTTCTCTTTCTAGTTCTTTAAGCTGTAGGGTTAAATAGTTTATTGTTAATTTTTCTTGTTTTTTGAGATAGGCCTATAGTGCTATGAACTTCCCTCTTAGGACTGTTTTTGCTGTGTCTAATAGATTTTGGGTTGTTGTGTGTTCATTTTCATTTGTTTCCAGGAATTTTTTTTTTATTTCTTTCTTGATCTCATTGGTAACTCATTCATTGTTTATTAACATGCTATTTAGACTCCATGTATTTGAATTTTTGGGGGTGTTTTTACTGTAGTTGATTTCTAATTTCATTCCATTGTGATCTGAGAAGATGCTTGATATGATTTCAGTCTTCTTGAACATGTAGAGACTTGTTTTGTGTCCTAATATGTGGCCTGTCTTTGTGAATGATCTATGTGCACTTGGGAAGAATGTATATTCTGCAGCTTTGGGGTGAAATTTATCCTCTATAATAAAAGCCTAATATGCTAAGTGTCCAGTAGTCCAGTCGGCCATTCAACCAATCAAAGTGTAATATGCCAATGATATGCTAAGGCCGCTCAACCACTCGCTATGACGTGCACTGACCACCAGGGGGCAGACAGTCAACTGGTTGACCAGTTGCTATGACGTGTACTGACCCCTAAGGGGCAGAGCTCCGACTGGTAGGTTAGCTGGCTGCTGGGGTCCGGCTGATTGGGACTGAGCAAGATGGGCTGGATACACCCTGGAGCCCTCCTGCAGTCCCATCCCGGCTAGCCAACCTCCCACATCCCTCCCTGGCTCCGATCGTTCACCGGTGGGGTCCCTCAGCCTGGCCTGTGCCCTCTTGCAATCTGGGCTGAGGGACCACCCGAGTGCACAAATTTTGTGCACCAGGCCTCTAGTATATATATAAAAAAACCCTAATATGCAAATAGACCGAATGGCAGAACAACCAAACAACCAAATAACCGGTCGCTACGACATATGCTGACAATCAGGGGGCAAGCGCAGAACATGGCGGGTGTTGGCAGCAGGCGGCAGAGTGCGAAACATGATGGGCGTTGGCCATGGCGGGATGGTGGAGCAGGTGAGCGGGGGCGCCATACCAAGGTGGGGCACTGGTCGCTGTCATCAGGGCTAACTTCTGGTGGTTACTGAAAATTCTTTGCTCCTGCATGCCACGGTCCAGCTCGGCGCTCGCACCTGCTGCTGGCGCCAGTCCCACTCGGATCCACTGCCGGTGCTGGAGCCACCGCTCGCACCCACTGCCAGTGCCAGGTGCTGGCCCCGATCACCCCTGAGGGCTTCTTCACCTCCCCCTGCTCCTGAGGGGTGATCGGGGTAGCAGTTGCTGCTTGCACCCGCTGCTGGCGCCAGCCCCAATCATTTCGCGCTGTCAGCATGTGGAAGCAGCAGCTGCAGGAGCGGGCTGCCAGCAGACAGGGGACCGGGGTGCAGTGGGATGGGCCGGGTGGGGTCGTGGAGGATGGGCTGAGACCTGTCCCTGTGCCTACCGCAGCCTTGCAGCGCACAGTTCCATTTTTTATTGATTTCAGAGAGGAAGGGAGAGGAAGAGAGAGATAGAAACATCAGTGATGAGAGAGAATCATTGATCAGCTGCCTCCTGTATGCCCCACACTGGGAACCGAGCCTGCAACTGGGCATGTGCCTTGACTGGGAATCAAACCAAGACCTCCTGGTTCATAGGTCAACGCTCCAAGCACTGAGCCACACAGGGTGGGCTGATTTGTGTATGCTGAACTATCTTTACAACCCAGGGATAAATCTCATTTGATCATGGCATGTAATTCTTTTTATGTGTTCTTCAATTTGGTTTGCTAATATTTTATTGAGAAATTTTATTTCTGTATTCATCAGGGATATTGATTTATAATATTCTTGTGGTGTCCTTATCTGGCTTTGGTGTCAGGGTGATGCTGGCCACGTAGAATGAGTCTGGAAGAGTTTGAGAAAGATTACTGTTAATTCTTTAAATGTTTGGTTGAATTTGCCAGTGAGGCTGTCTAGTCCTGGGGTATTCTTTGTTGAGAGGTTTCCATTACTGATTCAATCTCTTTGCTTATTATTGGTCTAATCAGATTTTTCTATTTCTTCCTGATTCAGTCTTGGTAGGATGTGTATTTTTAGAAATTTATCCAATTCTTCTAGGTTATCTAATTTGTTGGCATAAAATTGTTCACAATAGTCTCTTATGTTCCTATGTTTTTCTGTAGTATCAGTTGTATTGTCTCCTTTTGCATATCTAATTTTACTTATTTCAGTCCTTTTTTTTTTTTCTTAGTCTGGTTAAAGTTTTGTCAGTTTTGTTTATCTTTTGTTTATCATTTTGAAGAACCAGTGTTCAGGTTTGTTGATCCTTTTTTTTTTTTTTTTTTTTGCTTTTCTGGTTTCTATTTATTTATTTCCACTCTGATTTTTTTTTTCTATTCTGATTTTTATTATTTCTTTCTTTCTGCTAAGTTTGGGCTTACCTTGTTTTTCTTTTTCTGATTCCTTAATGTGTAAAGTTAGGTTGCTTATTAGAGATCTTCTGAATTTCTTAACGTGCATATATAACTATAAACTTTCCTCTCAGAACTGCTTTTACTGTACCCATAAGATTTGCTGTGTTGTAGTTCCATTTTCATTTGATTCGAGATAATTCTTTACTTCCCTTTGATTTCTTCTTGACCTATTGGTTGTTTAGAAGTGTGCTGTTTAGCTTCCACGTATTTTTAGACTTTCTAGCTTTTCTCTTGTTGATTTTTAGTTTCATACCATTGTGGTCAGTAAAGATAGTTGGTATGATTTCAATCTTCTTAAATTTGCTGCAATTTGTTTTGTTCCCTATTATATGATTTATCCTGGAAAATATTCTGTGCGCACTGGAGAATGTGTATTCTGCTCCTGTTGTATGGAATGTTCTATTTATGTCTGTTAAGCCCATTTGTTCTAGAGCATGCTTCAATTTCATTTCCTTGATTTTCTGTTTGGATGATTTACTCACTGCTGAGCCTAATTAGTGTCTTTTCACTTCAGCTTGAATAACTTTCAGCATTTCTTGCAAGGCAGGCCTAGTGGTGGTGAACTCCCTTTAGTTTTTGTTTGTCTGGAAAAGCCTTTATTTCTCTTTCAAATCTGAAGGATAACTTTGCCAGATGAAGTATCCTTGGCTGGCAATTTTGCTTCATGCTTTGAATATGTCATTCCACTCTCTCCTGCCTGTAGACTTTCTGCTGAGAAACCTGCTGATAGCCTAATGGAGGCTCCTTTGTAGGCTACTTTCTCTTTTTCCTTGACTGTCTTTAAGATATTTTTCTTTACCATTGATTTTTAAGTTTCATTATAATGTGTCTTGGAGACAGTATTTTTAAAAAATATTTTTTTTATTGATTTCAGAGAGGGAGAGGGAGAGATAGAACCATCAATGATGAGAGAGAATCATTTATTAGCTGCCTCCTGCACATCCCCCAGGCATATGCCGTGACCAGGAATTGAACCTTGACCTCCTGGTTCATAGGTCGATGCTTAACCACTGAGCCATGCCAGCTGGGCTTTTTTGCATTGAGAAAGTAAGGTGTTCTATTAGCTTTTTGGACTTGCCTGTTCAATTTATTCCCCAGGGTTGGGAAGTTCTCAGCTATTATTTTTCTAAATACACTCAGCTCCCTTCTCCCTCTCTTCTCCTTCTGATAGACCAGTTATCCTTATTTGTTTTTCTCATCGTTATCATAGAGCTCTTGTAAGGTTCATTTTCTAAAAATCTTAGTTTGCTCTCCTTTCCTGAGTCATTTCTAAATTCCTATCCTCCAAGTCAGAATGCTTTTTAAAAAAATCTGATCTGCCCTTTTCTCTAAGCTTTCTAATGCATTTTTCATTTCATTCATTCACTTTAGCTCCAGAATTTGTCTGCTCCCTCCTTTTATTGAATTTATTGGGGTGACACTGGTTAAGAAAATTCTACAGGTCTCAGTTGCGCAATTCTACAACATATCATCTGAAAACTGTATTGTGTGTTCACCACCCTGTCTGCTGCTTTTTAAAAATTTCAATCTTAGGCATAGAATCCCTTTTGTTCAATAATTTTATTCCTAAATTCACTGCGATGCCCTTCTGACTTTTCTAGTAGCTCATTGAATCTCTTTAGCTATTTTGAATTAGATCAGTTAGATCACAATATTCTGCTACCTTGGGTTCAGGTGCTGGAGAATTATCATTTTCATTTTGCGATACCATATTACCATGATTTTTCCTGGTGTTTGACAAAATGTGTCTCTGCTGTTGCATTTGAAATAGCACACATCTTTCTTTTTCTTTTTCTTTTTTTTAATATATTTTATTGATTTTTCACAGAGAGGAAGAGAGAGGGATAGAGAGTTAGAAACATCGATGAGAGAGAAACATCGATCAGCTGCCTCTTGCACACCTCCTACTGGGGATGTGCCCGCAACCAAGGTACATGCCCTTGACCGGAATCGAACCTGGGACCCCTGAGTCCGCAGGCCGACGCTCTATCCACTGAGCCAAACCGGTTTCGGCCACACATCTTTCTTAGTTGTTCACCTTGTTATACAAAATTCAGGACTGGCAATCAGGAACCTTTTATTTTCCAGAAGGTGGCGCAATAGCTCAAGTTTTTGGTTTCTCTTTTCCTGAGTTGGCTCTGGGGCTGGCTGCACTGGGGGAGGAGTATAAAAACGCTGGTGTCGAAAAATCTGGAGTAGAGTTAAGGCAAGTGCAGGGTTAGAATCTGGGGCTTTGTGTTGCCCACGGCACAGGAGGGGGGCCTTCCCATGGGTGTACTCTGAGAGGTTCGTGCACAGACTCCTACGGAAACCCAAAGGTTTTTTTCAATACACTTTATCCTTGTCTACGGCCTTCCCTTTCCTCTCCTTCCACGCAGTCATGAGATCCCTCCTCAGTTACTCCTGCTACTGAAGAGAAATGGATACCCCCAGTCCCAGCCCCCGTGGTCAGTTACTCAAAACTTTCTCCTTCCACCTCCTTTGTGAGAAAGGTAGCTGTTGTCACTGCTGGTGAAAGCCCAGCTTGTTACCCTGTCACCTGGGGAGGAGGACTGACTTCTTGAGTTACTCCTCCTTTGCCTCCAAACTGATCTCTATCCCATTTGATGACATGCCTGGTTCTCCCATGAGGTTGGTTGGATTTCCACAAATTCTCTATCTCCCTTGTGTGTCCACCTGTTTTGCACTCTCCAGTTTTGCTCCCCTCCTAACCCCGCTTCACTGCAAATGTGGGTGGGGCAAGCTTACTGACTCTCTTGGATCCAAAGCCCCCCAGGTCCTACCCACCTACTTTCTGAAGCATGAGTAGGTAGAAATCTCTTGGGTGTTCTGGTGTAATGAGCAAAGACACTTTTGTACAGTTATGAATGACCAATTAGTTGTAAGTAAAAGGGGAGAAAAAACTGCACTCATGCTGCCATGATACTGATGTATCTATCCTATCTAATAAAGAGGGAATATGCTAATTGACCCTCACGCCATCGCAAAGATGGCAGCATCCAGAGACAATAAGGAGGGAATATGCTAATTGACTGTCCCACCCTCAAAGATGGCAGCACCCATAGCCAATAAGGAGGGAATATGCTAATTGATTGCCCCACCCTCAAAGATGGCGGCGTCCACAGCCAATAAGGAGGGAATATGCTAATTGACTGCCATGCCCTCAAAGATGGTGGTGCCCAGTCCCCTCAGCCCCGTTGGAGTCCCCCAGTCCCCTCAGCCCCCCAGCCACCAAGGGCTGGCCCGAGGCTCAGGCAAGCCTCGGATGGCGGCTGCCCAGCCGCCCAGGGCCGCCTTGAAGCTCAGGTAACCAGGGCCGGCTGAGGCTTGGGCTGTCGGCAGTAGCAGCAGCAGAGGTGTGATGGGAGTGTCGCCTTCCCCTGATTGCTGGGTCACCTCCTGCCCCTGAGGGCTCCCGGACTGTGAGAGGGGGCAGGCTGGGCTGAGGGCCCCCCCCCCCCACTTCCAGTGCATGAATTTTCATGCACTGGACCTCTAGTTTTTTATATATGGGTTTAAGTTACATATAGTATCAAGAACTAAAATATTTCATACCTGGAAGCTTCAGTAAGTCACCTGAATTAATTTAAAAAAGGGGGGGGGGTAAGATTCCAGGTCAAACACTGTGTATTAAGGATTTGTTGTAGTAAAATATAGAAATGTTTGAGAGTGTTTTAAAATGCCAAAAAATGTTAAAAAGGTTTTAAAAGGTTTGAGTTGACTTTCCTGAAACTTAAAGTGTGATATTGAGGACACACTCCCCACTCCCCTGAAGCTTGTGTATTCTATTGATAAGGGTTTGAACTTAGACTGCTGACTTAGAGTGACTTGCCCTGATAACCATGTCTGATGACATATACTCCTCCCCCTCCCCAGAGTGAAAGCAAGTGCTTACAAGTGTGTTTACTGATATACCCATTGGAACTAATGTTAAACTTGAGATCTTGTTATGCATTTTGTTTACCAGAATCTCTCTACCCACCCTGGACTGCCGTGGGTACTACAGGCTATTTAAAGGGTCCCCGAACACCATTTGAGTTGATCATTGCTTGATTGCTGGACGCCTGGTGGTCGCTGATTGCTTTGATCCCTGCACAGCACTGGTGGCTCTGATCGCTGGATGTTACCTTCGCTGATCGCCTTCAGTTTAGGCGCAGTCCCCCTGCCCACTCTGCTCAGCTCCACTCTGTGGCAGAAGACAGATGATTGATCCACCCTGTGCGCAGGGATCTCTGAAGGCAATGCCGCCCTGAAACTGAAACTTCGTTCCTGACCTGACCGACCAGCCAGCCAGAGAAGGCGCCGTTGCTGCCACCAGAGGAAGCCACACTTTGGGAGCTCCCTTTAAGCCTGTACCCACTGCAATGATAAAAGGAGAATAAATTGCTGTGTGGATTGCCACTGTAACTATTTGTGTGGCATAATTCCTCAGCAGTAATAATTATACTAATGAAATTGCCTGCCACGGTCCTGCCTGCATAAAGTAGTCTTTTTGCTGGCAACTACTTTGTCCGAACACCTGCAAGGTTAAAGTTTATCTCAAGGGACGCCTTTCTCGGACAGGATTGCTTATGGGCATGGCATACCAGCAGGTTATGAATGTTGACTTGGCGTGAATTCCTGGTTCTTGGCAAGATAAATACCCCCTTTCAAAGCCATTTCTTTGTGCGCTAAAACAAGTAGCCCCTATGTGAGAGAAACCTCTAGTGTTTTCTTTTAATTAATTCCACTTTTTTTTGGTTAATCCTCACCCAAGGGTATTTTTTTCTCCATTGATTTTTAGAGAGTGGAAGGAGGGGGAGAAACAAGCATTGATGTGAGAGACACATCAATTTGTTGCCTCCCACATGTGCCCCAATTGTGGCTGGGGATTGAGGCTGCAAACCGAGGTATGTGCCCTTGACTACAATTGAACCCATGACCGTTTAGTCTGTGGGCTGATACTAGTCAGCAAACCTAGCTAGGGCTCCTTTATTTATCAATTAATTAATTAATTAATTTGGTTGGGGTGACATTGGTCAGGGCTCCTTTATTTATTAAATTGGTTGGGGTGACATTGGTCAACATGAACATACAGGCTTCACGTGTGGATTTCTGTTACAAAATCTGGTTATTGCACCGTGTGCCCACCACCCAAAGTCAAATCTCCTGTCACCTATTAGGACTCCCTTCTCCCCCTACCCGCTTCCCTCTGGCAACCGCCACACTGATGTTTGTGTTCATGTTTCAGTTTTATGTCCCACATATGGTTCTTAGCTTTTTCTGACTTATTTAGCATAATGTACTCAAGGTCCATCCATGTTGTTGCAAATGGTGCTTATTCATCCTTTCTTATGACTAATATTCCATTGCACATATGTACCACATCTTTACCTAGTCTTCTATCGCATAACACTATGGTTGTTTCTATGTCTTGGCCACCATGAACAATGAATGCTACAATGAACATAGGGATGCATATATCTTTGCGAATAAGTGATTTCGAGTTTTTCAGGTATATACCCAGGAGTCAGGTTGCTGGGTCATTTGGTAGTTCAATTCTTATTTTGAGGAATCACCAGACTGCTTTCCATAGTGGCTATACCAGTCGACATTCCTACCAGCAATGAATGAAGGTTTCCTTTTCCCCACAACCTCTCCACCACTTATCTTGTTGATAATGGCCATTCTAACAGGTATAAGGTGGTACCTCATTGTAGTTTTAATTTGCATTTCCCTAATTGCCTGTGAGGCTGAACATCTTTTGTTTTATCTATGGTCTGTTTGTATGTCTTCTTGGGAGAGGTGTATTTTCAGGTGTGCCGGACGTTGGGTGCCATTTAACGCCGTGGTCTTGATCTGGCAACTAGAAGGGTTCACGAAACCTGGAGAAGGGGCTGTGCGTAAATTAAATGAGTCCAGAGACGAAACAAATTTTGAAAGGCATGTGGGGCAGGGCGAGAGAGGTAGAGGAGCCTAGCTAAAGAAATCAAGTTCTCCTTGTCTCAGGACCCCTTGCTTTTTATTAACACAATTTGTCCTAAGGCAAGGTGGAGATAGACACATGAAAGGGTAGAGTTTCGCACAGAATCCATTGTCAGATTGGGGAATTGCCTTTGGCTGTTCAGGTGTTTGACCAACAGAAGGCAATAACACGTAGATTGAGATGCCCTGAGCTGTCTGGTAGCAAGCAATCAATTTATGTATCCTTTTCAGGTTTGGGGAAATGCCTTTCAGCCATCCCAGCAGGCAATAGCATATGTGACTCAGCCCTTGTTGAGTCCCCAAGTTCCATCAACCTTTCAATGAAACTCTTGTAATTATGACATGCTAGAATTGGCTTCTGGCACAGGTGCTCTGTAGGGCTCCCCTCCCCCACTTTTTTTTTGGTTATCCTCACCTGAGGACATTTTTCTTTCTTTTTAAAAATATATCTTTATTGATTTCAGAGAGGGAGAGGGAGATAGAAACATCGACGACAAGAGAATCATTGACTGGCTGCCTCCTATTGGGAAATGAGCCAACTGGGCATGTGCCCTTGGCTGGAATAGAACCTGGGATCCTTCAGTCTACAGGCTGATGCTCTATCCAATGAGTCTAACCAGCTGGGGCAGGATATTTTTCCATGGATTTTAGAGAGAGTGGAAGAGAGGGGAAAGACAGAAATATCGATGTGAGAGAAACACACTGATTGGTTGCCTCTTGGACTCGCCTGACCAGGAGCCTGCAACCAAGGTCTGTGCCCTTGGCTGGAATAGAATCCGGAACCCTTCCATCTGCAGGCCAACACTCTATCCACTGAGCCAAACCCACTAAATGCAAGGCACAATCCTAGATCCTGGAAATATGTATTATGACTATCACACAACTTTGTATTTCTTTTTGTTTTAAATGTCTTGATTGATTTTAGAGAGAAGAGAGAGGGAGAGAGAAACATCAATTGACTACCTCCTACATGACTCCCCCGCCCCCCCAATCAGGGATTGAGCTCCCAAATCTGGGCATGTGCCCTGAGGGGAATTGAACCAGTAACCTTTTGGTGCATGGGATGATGCTCAACCAACTCAGTCACACCGGCTTGGGCAGGGCACACAACTTTGCATTTCTTTAGTGCTTTTTTTCCCAATTCTTTTGGCATATCTAAGTAGCAGAAAGTAAAAATGTACATACAAAATAAGTTCCTAAAATGGTTTTAGTATTGGCCATTTTTTAAAAAAGGCGTTTTCCTTCAAAATTTTTTAGAAAACTTTTTAAAAAAAATTGACTCTAGAGAGAGGAAGAGAAACATTGTTGGGGTTGCCTCTCGCATACTCCCTGACCAAGGACTGAATCCGCAACCTGGGTACGTACCCTGACTGGGAATCAAACCCACCACACCTTTTGGTATATGGGATGACGCTTCAACCAACTGAGCCACACTGGCCAGAGCCAGTCACTGATACCTTTATTTTGAAAGTTTGAATTGTCCAATATGTGTAAAGTGCATTTTTGCAGCTAATCAATAGCAGCATTTGTTTTGTTTATAAAACCTTAAGAAATATTCAGGCAAGAGCTGGAAAAGTCACAATATAAAAGAAAGTGTGATTTATATATCTTCTTCCTTAATCACTCAAGATAAACACTTTGCATGAATTAGTTTATGAGTATACAAGAAATATACAAAAAAAACATCATTATTTAAAAAAGTCCAGACGGCAATGAGAAAAGAGGGTCTTTCTTTGCTGTTAATATTAAATATGGTAAGGCGTATAATATTAAAAGTTCGTTGAATCCTAGATATCTTTGGGAAATCTTTGATCTAGGCCAGTGCATAATGTATCTGAGGTCTGTGAGAGTCAACAAAGCTGGACTTCTCCTGGCGTGGTTTTGGAGAAGTCACCAACACAATGAAAATGTTCTTTTATTACCAAGACTGTCAGTTCATGGCTTCTTGCGCCTAAAATGCAAAAACAGCATTTGAATTTTGCTATCAATTTCACATTCAGGGTAATTTAATCTCTAGGAGAGCTTTAAGATAATTCAACCAAAGGACTTGCATGCATGTATATGAGCATAACCAATGGACAGACTGGGGGTTGGGGGCAGGTGGGGAGAGGTCAATGGGGGGAAAAGGAGACTTATGTAATACTTTTAACAATAAAGAATTAAATAAAAAAAGATAATTCCTGATTTTATCGTGGGAAATATTCAAGTCTTCTGAGAAAGCAAATAACTGTTACCAAGTATGCTTATCTAGTATTAAACTTAAAAACAGGACTTCTTCCCATCTTTATCCTGCTACAGCAATTTTATATATTGCCTAAGGAATACCTGTGTTAAATATGAACACGTGGACTTAGTTAAGTAGATATTTGAAAAGAAGGAGTTTTACTAATATGGAAAAAGACTGTGATCTGGAATGGTCTTTAGAGATCATCCAAGACTCCTGGATATGTGTTTAATAGAAGAGGGAAAGTATGATTCCTTTCCAAACCTATAAATTTCCCCATTGTTTTACTCTAGTGAATACTTAATTGCCGTAACAAGACCAAGAGGCAAGTTAGGAAAGAATGAATTACAGGAAGAGCTATCATCCCGACAAAAGCCTTTAAGCTCCCCTCCTTATAGGTGATCTCAGTTCAGCCTCTGAAAGCTTTGACCATTGGCAGAATGTGAACAGAGTGAGCCAATCTTCCATCTCCTTCTGTTCTTGCAGCTCCACTTGCTCTTATCAAGCCTTCCAAGGTCTTCGGCCCTGTTGCTGCCTACTGCAGTCTGCCAGTAGGCCCAGGTATTCCAAAGGGTAAGCAAAAACCACTTATGTCCTCTGAAAAGAAGCGGATGGCAGGGAGGAGGGTGGTGTTGGAAGTACTAGAGGGAAAACATAGGCCCCAGTTACCCAGTACTCACTTGGGTTGTGCATGATGCTGATATCCAGGTCCCAGCTGAGACCCTGCTCTCATCTCTACAGCCACAGAGCACTGATAGGAAAATTACAGAAGAGGAAAAGATCAGTTCCTCAGAAGTCTATAAAACACAATTCTGTTTAGATAGGTTCCATCAAGGTGAACTCCACCTTGCTTTTCTAGTTCAGCACAGGTACCTGCTAAAATACCAGTCAGATACTGCAGCTTATTTGACATAGGCCACAAAGACTGTGATCTGGAATGGTCTTTAGAGATCATCCAAGTAAATTTCCTCATTTTAGATAAAGAGGAGTTCTTGAGAAATTAGTGGCCACAGCTTGCCCTGGCTGCCACCTTCCCATATGAGCCTCTTCTTAGGAATAACAGTTCCACAGCAAAGTTCTGCTCTGAGAGACTCCCATCAATCTGAGTGAATTCTTGTTATCCTAGGGCAGCAATTTTCAACCTTTTCTCATCTCATGGCACACAAGCTAATTGCTAAAATTCTGCAGCAATACCAAAAATACTTTTGCCTATCTGACAAAAAAAAAAAAGGTATATACTTTTGATTGATTTACAAAAAAATAAATAATAGTAATCTTTTTGCTCCAATGTGACTTTTTAAAAAATCAGATGCCTACACATGTATATAAGGATTTCTGGTACCAAGAATTAACCAAACAAACACAACCTTATTATGTGACATGACCAATAAGATGCAACTTCAACATTATATTACTATATATTTATGGTGTAAGACAGGGCTGCACTGGCAATGTGAGATCAGACGTCAGCTACTTCAAAGAGCATGAAAAGCTACAGCTGTGGGGCTTAAAATATGACACCCCTAATTTTTATTAAGCAGACAAGTATTTAATTTTTATCCCTACCCTGGTTTCTACATCGGTCCATTCAGACTCTGCACCATCTGGATGGGCAGGTGCTACTGTGGAAGATCTTCGTTTTCGACTGGAAAAAGGGGAAACATGATGCAACAATTATTTTTGCATCTAACAACAGACAACATTAGAAATAGGGGAAATACCACTACAGTTCTTCAGAGAACAAAAACAGAATACTTTTACAGGCTAGTCTGTTCCTGGAGAATGAGCAGCTAAGAAAGCGAAAGCCCTCTAACGAGAAACGTTTGATGATCACTCACCCAGTCGGTGATTCTTGTTTCAAAGTCTCAATATCAGTAAACTGAACAGCTTGTCCGCCACCCCTTGTTTTATACACATCACCCTAGAGCCAAGAGAAAAGGTCACCATTACACTTTCATACATCCAAATGACAAACGTACAGATATACTTTAAATTGATACTGCAATCACAAAACCAGATGGTGCTTGGGACTGCTGGGCCTGTACTATTAAAATACTTTAGAACTCTCTCACTAAACAAGAGGTCCAATGCGATATAATCAGTACCATTCTTAATTGCAGAAAATAGTATTCCTTTTCATTCAACTTATCATATAAAAACTATGCTTAGGATCAAAAAATTTGCCAGAAATTTCTAAATGTTCTAAGGCATTATACTTTCCTCTCTGGGTGTGCCATTCCCTTCATATTCAAATAACTGTCGTATTTAAAACTATAGTTATAATAAGAACCATCCTCTAAATTTAATTTGAAATTTAAAGCTTTTTTTTCTAGCCTTGTCTTTTACTTCCCTGATTATTCATTGACTATGTTCAGGGGGAAATTCTTCTATAGATAGAAAAGAAAGGGCTTTGGGTAGCTCAATACTAAGTAATTTTGATAGGTCAAATTTTAATGTGGGCTTTTTATCTTGAACTGACAAGAAGCAAAGGTAGTTCTTTGTTTAGATTTACTTTTTAAGTAGGGGTTAAAACGAAATACACATTAATTAAAAGTACATAATAAATCTGGCATTCCTCTAACAAACCTGAGACTCTAAGCTTCATTAAATAGAAAGCAAACTTAGTCCTGGTTTAACAGATTCACACCCTAAGCAGTTACTTTAGTTTTGTAACAAAACCCATGTATGTCCCAGTGGACACTGCCTGTGTCATCAAAGGAATGGAAGGGCAAATGGTTTTTTGTTGACTTTTTGTACATTTTTTCTCCTGTACAAATTTGTTTTTACCTTAATTAGTTTAGTTTCAATCTCCCCATCGGAGGCTAGTTCTTGGTGGGTCAGCATGTACTTCTCACACTTAGCTAGTGCCTTTTCATTTGCAACAGACACTGTGATGGCATGAGGGACATGTGGCTGCATGACTGTTTCAGTTTGCACGTTAGAGGCAGGCTTATGATCTACCCATCTGTCTCCTGCAGAGCGTGATCGTCTGTGTCGGAGACGAAGTGGTGGTGCGTTCTGATCAAGTTGAAAGGAATCAAGAAACAAGCATAACCCAGAATTAATTTAAGGGCATTATTAGAAGTGCAGCAGGTTTGGCTACATTAGTTGCTGACAATATCAAAACAAATGTATGAACTTTTTCAAAAGCTAAATATATTATTCAAATGCTTTAAATGTCCTCTTTGAATTTAAACACAAAACCAACAAGCATCTTTTAACACCAGCTTGTATATTATATATTCTACCAGGAACTTCCCTTCTAACAAAGAATGGAAGGGAAAATTCTGGTAATGCTGTTAGTCTTTCCTGTGTAGATAGTATTCAAGACAAAATCATTTCATATTCTTGATCAAAACCCAATATTTGTGTTTGCTATTGTGAGGTAATCTATTAGGCCCACAACTATGTTAAAAGCTTCAATAATATCAATACAAGCCTAAACATTTCATAGATCTCTAAATAAAAGAGAAAATACGCCTTAAAAAAAAAAGCTGATTGGGCTGTATAATATAAAATGCTAAAGAACATAAGGTAAAATTAAGAACCCCGTGTATAAAATGATTAAACGAATATAAATAAAGTACTTCTGAGTATTTTCTGAAATTTTAAAATCTCTAAGCAGAAGTTCATCAAAAAGTCAAATGTAACAATGGCTATAACATATCCCCACCCCCCAAAATTTCATAAATGGTTCCAAGAACCAGATAAAGAATATAATGTCAACCCTAGCCAGTTTGGCTCAGTGGATAGAGAGCCTTTGGCCTGCGGACTGAAGGGTCCCAGGTTCGATTCCGGCCAAGGGCACATGCCTGGGTTGCGGGCTTGATCCCCAGAAGGGGGCTTGCAGGAAGCAGCCAATCAATGATTCTAAACTCAATAAAATATATTTTTAAAAAAGAATATAATGTCAAACCAGTCTCTATCATACAATGAAAAACTATTTGCGTCCAAGTCAAATGTCATGTAATTTTGGAAAAACTAAATTTAGTATATTCAATCTGAGAAAACATATTTCACATAAGACATAGTTAATAGTTGGAAGCAATGAGTTATCTTTAGTAATTTGCCAATATGTTTGTTTGTAAAACTGAAAGCAAATGACACAGTGTACCAAAGGCCAAATCCTTCCAAGCTAGTTAAGTATGAAGACCCCAATTTCAAAATGCATATCTAGAGCACTAACGCATTTCCCTTATATAATTAGAAGAAACACATGAAGCACTAATGATACATCATGACAGTATAGAACACGGGCAATACAGTTTGTCCCAAAAGATGCCCAAGCTTCACAGCAAGCAAGAAACTTTCCATTCCAAGGTAGTCTGGCTCTCACGATCTACCATTTAGCAAAAGTGATAGTTTTCTTGAGCACATTTAGCAATAAATATATTCTGAAACAAGCTTCAGAAAGACCTTACAATCTACTACAATTTATGAAATAAATGGTATTTAAAATTTCATCCTTACTGAAGTATAATTTCAACCTTCAGGACATAATTTTTGACCAACAAACCTAAATGCATAGATACTAAACTTCTCTGCTGCACTTCTTAAGAGATTTTGATTTCAAGTGAGAAGTTCAAGTATCTCTAGTAAATCCTCTTAAATATCTCCTAGCCAAATTAGGTATTAAATTAATGTTGACCTGGCATAAGCAAACCATGAGTAGTTTTGTCTGTAAGCTTTCATGAAATAAAAGGGGATTTACTAGAGTTGATCAGAAAGACCAGTCACCATAATTTGCTCCCTAAAAAGGTTTAAAGCAGTATCTGCAAAGTACAGAACTTAAGAGACTTAAAAAAAAAAAAAATCAAAGGCAAATAATTACTATAAGATTAATATGCTTAGAAGAAAAAATTTAAAAGAGCTATATATTAAGATTTTACTAAATGTAAGTTCACACTAGTAACTTGGTTCATTTATTCAGATTTAGGGGGAAACTTTACCTTAATCCTTAAGTAGAAAATATATGAATTTATTTAAACACCCTTGTAAATTGAAATAAAGGTCTTGAAATTAAAAGCAATTTATTGGGCATGCAAACATTCAGTAGTTATAAAGTAACTGGCCTGAACTCTTCAAAACAGTCAATGTCATGAAAATCAAAAAAGAGCAGAGGCCCTAACCCATTTGGCTCAGTGGATAGAGCGTCGGCCTGTGGACTGAGGGGTCCCAGGTTCAATTCTGGTCAAGGGCATGTACCTTGGTTGCAGGCACATCCCCAGTAGGGGGTGTGCAAGAGGCAGCTGATTGATGTTTCTCTCTCATGGATGTTTCTAACTCTCTCCCTCCCTCTCTGTAAAAAAATCAATAAAATATATTTTTTTTAAAAAAAGAGCAGAGGACTTTATTATATTAAAAGAGATTAGAGACATAACAACCACATGCAAAGCATTCACCTTGATAGAATCATGAATGGAAAACAGAAAAACTATTACTGGGACAACTGGGAAAATGTAAACATGAACTATATATCAGAGGACATTTATTCATAGTTAATATTACCTTTCTTTAGTGTAATAAAGATTATGGTTATATAGAATTATGTCCTTATTCTTAGGGATGAAGTATCATGAAGTCTGACTACATTCAAAGGTTCAAGGAAAAAAAATGTTTACGTATCTATATAAAGTAACAATTGATACATCTAGGTAAGGGGGTAAAAAGATACTGTACCATTCTTTCAACTTTTCTTTGGGTTTGAAATTTTTCAAAATAAAAGTTGAAAATATAGTTTTAAAAAGTAAAAGTTAAAAAAAATGAAAGTTCAAAAGCAGCAAAAAACCTAACTTGGAGAGAAACCATAAGAAAAAAAATTTGGAGCCTGGCCGGTGTGGGTCATTGGTTGAGCATCAACCCATGAACCAGGTCATGGTTGTATTCCCCGTCAGGATACATGCCCAGGTTGTGGGCTAGATCCCAAGTAGGGGGCATGCAGGAGGCAGCCAATCAATGATTTGCTTTCATTATAGGTGTTTCTCGCTCTCTCCCTCTCTGAAATCAATAAAAAATATATTTAAAAATAAATCAGAAAATGTGCTATGACACTCATATTCACAAGCTCATTAGCTTATGCAACTAAAAAGCAGATTACTCTGGCATGTGCCCTACTGACCAGACCCTGTGTTCACTGAACACAGGCATTAAAAAAAAAAAGTTTTTATTTTTTATTATTATTTTAAAATCTTTTTTACTTTGTTTTTATTGATTTCATAGAGGAAGGGAGAGGGGAAGAGAGAAAAACATTGCCTAGCTGTCTCCAGCATGCCCCCTACATGAAACCTGGGTGTGTGCTCTGACCAGGAAAGAAACCAGTGACCTACTGGTGCATGGGATGATGCTCAACCAATTGAGCCACAAGGGCCAGGCTTCTTTAACTCAAGAGCTAGGCCTCAATTTTGGGATGATTTGATCTTTCAAATGAATATAAAAATTAGACCTTGTTTATAATGGACCTCACCCACCTTTCTGTCGAATTTTCTGAACCAAGTTATAAAAACACAAGATTAAATTCTATTGCTATAATGCTTTCAAATAACACTGGCACTAACCCTGTAGCATTGATCCTCTTCTACTTCTATCTCATTTCTGAATGTAGGAACCAACTCCCTGCCTTCAGTCCAGTACATCCCTCGCCTTCTGTCTGACACGATACAAGTTTTACTTTGTCCTGGCTCCTGCTGCCTACGCCTTGCAATGGATGTGACATTGGGAGGTGTGTTGTACGAAGGAATTTTCTGCTCCCATTCCGAAATACAGGAAGCTACTGAGATGCTGCTGCAAGAGTTAGAGCGCCTATGTAGTTGTGGTTGGCTCATGAGTTGCTGGCCGTTGGAAATCTGAGCAATATAGTTACCAGAAAGCTAAAAAAATTGAAAAGAAATTAATGAGCAAGAGTGAAAAACTGAGAGAAAGAATTCATTACTTTTCTATAATTTAACACATGAAGATAACATTATAATTATTTGTACTAAATTACTACATTTTTATACTAAATTTGTGTTTATACTAGATTAAAACAATTAAATAGAAGTCTGAGAAATATAAGTAATATAAAACAAAAAGTTGATTCTCACAAAAACAGTCACCTAATCTAGCCCTAAGTTACTACACAACTACAAATAACTTACAGGTACTGGCGATGGAGAAACAGATCTTGGAGTAGCTTTTTCTCGATCCCGCTCCCGAGAGGGTCTCTCTGGCTTTTCAGTTTTTGGTTCAGTAACAATAGCCTTCAGTTGTTTCAGTTTTTCATCTTTTACCCAGAGTTTATTTTGCATCTCCAGTTGTTTAGCTGCCACTCGCCGCTCCTATGGATTATCAATGGCAATAGACGTTTTAATTCAATTATACTATACAAACAAGTATACCAGATTACTGAAACACTCTGTCATAAAAACTATAGTTCTCCAATTCTTCCTGAGGTAACTATACTCCATAATGTTAATGAATTTCAAGGGCAGAGAAAGGAATGAACTGAACAGGCAACTATTGCCACCACCACCAAAACCCTAACCCAGGAGGTCATTCAAAACACTACAATTTGAAATAAATCACCCAGCTCTGCGATAGGCAGAGGGATGACACTCACGCATTCTTTCTCCCACTTCATTGTTGTTTCCGTCACCATGCCTTGCAACCTGGCTTCTAGTCTGCGTTTGTCAGAAAACTGTTGCTGAAGTTTCTGATTCTGAGCTTCAAGTTCCTGTTGCAGATTGCGCTTATCTTCTTCATAGATAGTAGTTGTTTTCTCTAAAATTTCAATCTGGAAGGCAGACCATTATGTTCAATAATTGGCATGTAAATATTTCATGTAGCTCTAAAACCTTTTATAATTTGTTTATGGCAAGCAGAATTGTGGAAAGAAAAAAATCATGGATAAAGCATTTTCCTCTAAAATTTCACCTGAATTTACTACCTTAATTCCTAGAAATGAGAACTTTTTAAACATGTTCCTCACTGAAAGATGAAGTTATAAATGATTTTATGTAAAAGTTATTTTCCCCTAAAATTCAGGCCTAATATTTTTTCTTCTTCTTATCAGCCAGGTCATCCTAACAGTCTGAGTTCCCAAACACTGGACTGCTGCTTGGTTTGGCCCTGTCTTTAGTCACTGGGCCTGTGCTAGTGGAGGTTGGTCAATGTTGGAGAAAGATGGTGCTTTTCCTATACCCATCACGCCTCAGGCCCAGGGTCTCTGGACAGCTGACTGTTGTGTTGGCAGCGAGAAGGGCACCACGGGTTATATTGAGAGGTGTGTTGTACGAAGGTGGAGTCAGAACAGACCTTGGTTCAGCAACCTCAGTAGAGTTCTGGCTAAGAAAGAATTCAGAGCCAACATTCAAACGATAAGACAGTTCATTTAGAAAGTCACAGAGGTAGAAGTGAGCAGTGGAAGAAAATAGAGATGCAAAAGGGGCCCTTGGAGCTTAGGAAAGACAAAGGTAAAGGTCACATGTGGGGGGTGGGGCGGGAGATGGGAAAGGAGCGGTTGTCCTCCAGAGAGGGAGAGCGCCAAACCTAAATTTTTATTTTTAAATTTATTTCATTATTATTTTTTAAAATTCTCACCCGAGGATATGTTTCCATTGAATTTTAAAAAGAGACGAAGGGAAGGAAGAAGGGTTGAAGGGAGGGAGGGAGGGAGGGAGGGAGGGAAGAAGGGAGGGAACATTGCTTGGTTGCCTCTGTATGCCCCCATGACCAGCATCGAACCTGCCACCTTTTGTTGTATGGGACAACACTCCAAACAACTGAACCAATCGGCCAGAACCTAAAATTTTATTTTTAAGGTTATTTTGGTTGAGATTAATTTATCTCTAAAATGAGTATTCCCCCCTAAATGATCCTCTATAAATGAGTGAACAAACATATATTGTCCAGTAATAAGTTAAAAAACCAAGCTATAATCAAAGCTAAACTCTAGAAAGCCCTTTATAAAGCTTACTTGTTTGGGCCAGAGAACATTTTCTTCAACTGTTAACATCTAACTCATAAAATTAAAGAGTATAACATCCCTTTTATGCTTTTCACTCACATTTCCTCTTTTTGGGGGTGGTACGTTGAAGATTAGTAAATAACTAAGTGATAACTCTTAGTCAGCAGTATTTACAGACCTGGAGAGCATAAGGATTAAGTCAGAGAACAGTAGCAAATAGCCATTCTAATATTGTCAAAACCAACCTTATATTCTAAAGTTTTGGTTTTTTTCTCCAGTCGTTCTATTTCCAATTTTTGTCCTGATATCACCTTTTCTTTTTCATTCAGTTTTCCTTGAATGGAGTATTCTTTATTTGAAATACCCTTGTCAAATTCTTGCAACATACCTTTAAAAGTAAAAGCTGAAACAAAAGCACGCAGGTTTTGTTTATTCCAATTCCAAAGTAACAAACCCACTCAACTTTTTTAGCCAATACTATAAAGTCTTACATTTTGCACTATGACATCCCAATCCTTATGGGTAAATAATTGGCTTTAAAACAACAAATACAAAACCAAAAATAACAGATTTATCCAAGGAACAGTTAGATCCAAATGGAATCCCTAGTCACCATTTACTAGCTATGTAACTTGGGCAAGTTATTTTTCTGAGCACATTTCCTCATTTCAAAATGGGAATTTACCACTTATCTCATACCTTTTTTTGGGGGTGAAGATGAAAATAAATTGATGATGGTGCTAAAAATAGATACATCACTGAGCACTAACTATGTACCAGGCTGTTCACTCTTCTACATGATTTTCATAAATTATCTCACAACACCCTCTGAAGTAGGAATAATTACAATCCCCATTTTTCGGACAGGGAACTAAGAAAGAGAGGATTAAATAATTTGCCCAAAGGTGTAGTAATAAAGTGCCTTGCAAATAAGTACCCAGTAGGAACTACAAGTAGCTATTATTCCTTTGTGTACATCACTGTTAGTTTTAAAATGGAAGAGAATACACACCAACTTTTTTCGGTTGCTTTACTTTCTTGGAAAAAAAAATCCGTGGGAAAAGTTTGTCAGTCTAATTAAACAATGCCTTGAGCACTACAAGTGCAAAGGGAGACAAAATAATCCTTTCTTAAAGATCCACCCCACTACAGAACTCAGATTCATTGCAAATTTCTAGAGTTAAAATGATTGTAAAAGGTTTTGGCCTTACATTGTTTGGTAAACTCATCAATCATCATTTGTCGTAGCTGATGGCGTTTCTCTAATGCTTCAATAAGCCTGGGGAGAGTCTGCTCATCATTGATATCCATAATCTCGCAGGACGGCAATGGTGGAAAACTCTGTAAGACCACTTCTGTAACCAACAGTTCTGTATTGAATTATAAAAAATTATAAAAAATTACACAGGAGAGAAAGAACTTATTTAAACAAGTTTAACACTGATTAGAGCTCCAGTCCAATTAACTGTGTATTTTCTTGAGTTGTCATAATCATACATTTAGCTGTAAAGAGAAAACCAGGAAAAAAATATGAGTTATCGTATGTAACAAAAGAAGTCTCATTTATATACTGGTTCAGATTTCTTTTTGCACTTGGTGCTTGAGGGTAAGGGAAATGAACAGTTTTCTTATGTGAAATAGATTGAAAAGACAGACTAATCAGTGGGCAAATAATCTGATTCCAAAACATACCATCTCCAACTGGACCTGCCCGAATGTGGTTTCGGTATCGCCGTCCAGGTGTTAAACCACATATTGCCTTATCTACTGGTCTTGCAACTTCAACTTCCTGGGTCACTTCTGCAAATCTCATGACTTGCTAAGACACAAAACAAATGGGAGATTTTTGTTTGTTTGTTGTTCTTGTTTTTACTAATAAACCTATCCCAAGTCCTGCCTTGGAAATTACTATGACACAATATTAAATTGGCCAACGGCTCATTTCTGTAACTGATGGCTCTGCACCAATTTTTTAAATGTTCAAAATGTCATTCTTCACAGACAGTTGTTAGATAACTGTTTTCTCTGTAGAAACCTGAGACTGTATAGGATAAATACATTAAAATTACCATGCTTTCTTCATAATCTTCAGCCTTTGGATTCACACACACGATCATGCGTACTTTTCCTTCCCCATCAAAGTAGTTCTTGAACAGATGGGTTAACTTTGAATCTCGATATGGAACCATCTATAAATACATTAAACTCCAAATAAACATGTAAGGCAAAAAAGGCACACAAAAAATAAAACTATACACATGAAAGGCTGTTACTTACCTTGTTAGTTCCATACATTTGGTTCTCTCTCAGGACTTCCATACATGTTCTTAGCGTCATTAGTGATTGGTTAATGTTACCTAACAGAAAAATATACACAGAAGACATCTGAAAAAAAAGTGTAGTCTGTTTGGCTATAAAATCCCTATTGCATACAACTATTAGATGGAATTAACAGATTTTAGTGGCTCAATTTAAAGAGCTGTCCATGCATGGTCTGGCAGTATTTTAATAGCAGTTTCAGGAGAGGTTGAATACCAGCCTTCAGGGATTCATCAAAAGGACTCTCCAATGAATGCAACATTATACTTCATGACCCATTTTCTTCTAAATCTTAAATTCCGTGAAATAGTATATTAGATGTAGATGTTTAATGTCCTCATATAAAATATTATCTCTAAAGCATGGCCATTTCAGGCTACAGTTGGCTCCATCAACACTGAAATCTCTCCTACACCCAGAGGGGCTCCTGTTTCTAAGTCAAGTGTCTTAGGACCCAGCTAATTCTTGTCCCCTCTACATCTAAACTTACAAGTATTTCTTAGGTGGCATACTTGTTACTTTTGACCACTCTTGTTTGGATTTCTGAACCAAGACAAGTCTGACAGATTAATCAAGCCTCCAATAGCACAGGAGATCTCACCTGCATAAACCCCCAAAGTGCGTAAGAATTTGTTTACTTTGGAACTCTGATTAAGGCTGATTAACGCAATCATGTTTTCATGTTTGGCCACCCTCTCAAAACACATGGCTCATCTGTACCCTCATAATATTCCATGATTCATGATTTATCTTCCTTAACCCTCAACTCCCAATGTCCTTTCTTATACCACTGTGCTCTCAGGAACCCATATTTGTTAACAGATTTCCCTAAATCCTCAAAGCTCTCACAGAATGATCCATTCATTCCTTTCCCTAATGGCCAGGTGTCCATATTGTCCATGCATACACTTCAGGGAGTCTATGTGAAAGGTCACAAATTACTTCTTTGTTTTTATAGCACTTATAGTTATTGCTAATCTCAAGATATTTATATTCATTACTACTTTGAAAGTATGTAGTTACTAGACCTGCTGGTGGGTTTTTATTTAAAGCAGCACATAAATTACTATATGACAAATGTTTTAAGCATACTTTAAAAAAAGTATTTCAACCTAATTGGTTTCCTCTATAATCTTATGTAGTTTATGTCATATATTAAAAAATAGTCTGGACAATGTCCACAGGCTTACCCTTTACCCATGGCACAAAGCCCTGAAACCTTACCCTTATTTTCCCGTAAGGGGAGTGCTTTCCCTCTGCGGCACTTTTTGAGTAAAAGCTGCGTGTTTTCTGAAGCCTGACATTTATAAGGATGGTGAACAGAGGGAGGCCAGCAACGTTTTCCTAATTCCTTGCTATTGCCTGGTAATATTCCTCCTACATGCCAGCTCCTGGGTCATTTCAGTGTTTATGCCCCAACCACAATCTTTTTTTCTTATAGTTCTCACTCCCTAAACTTGTGGTTCCTCATCCATATTAAAAATGATAGTCCTTCCTGTTTCTTCCCCCTAAGCATCTGAACCATCAGGTTTAAAACAAACAATAACAACAACAACAAACAAAACACAAACAAATAAACCCCTCAGGTTTCTAGTTGTTCCCAATCCAACGACACCTCTTTCCACATCAGGTTAACCCTTCTTATTATCCGAATTCCAGATTCCTGATCTTCTTATACAGTAGTCCCCCCATATCCACAAGGGATGCATACCAACACCCCCAGTGGATGCCTGATACCATGGATAGTACCAAAACCTATATATACTATGTTTTTCTCTACACATATTTATCTATAATAAAGTTTAATTTATAAATTAGGAGAAACCAAAATGGCGGCATAGGTAAACACCTGAAATTGCTGCCTCGCACAACCACTTCAAAACTACAACTAAAAGACAAAACGGACATCATCCAGAACCACAGAAAGGCTGGCTGAGTGGAAATTCTACAACTAGAAGGGAAGAGGAAAGCACACAGACTCAGAGTAGGTGCAGAAGTCAATTGCAGAGGTATGGAGGCGCGGGCGCGGAGAGGGCTGGCAACTGAGGACACGGTTGTCTTTTTCAATCGGGAGAGAGACACAAGCTCCCGACTGCTCTGAACTCCAGTTCCGGGTGAGACTCTGGGGACCCAGACTCATACCGGGAGAAACTGGACTGTCTGGCATTGGGCGGAACTCGGCGGTTTTCTCTCATCTGTGCTTGCAGCGATTACCGAGGGACACTGAGATCAAGGGGCCTCTTAAGGCAGGGCTGAGTATCAGCCATAGCTGTTTGCTCTGCCCTGTTAATTCCCTGAGACCCTGCCCCACCCAAGCTGTGTGCAGAGGCTTTTGCACATGAATGGCCTGGCCCTTTGCAATCTAAAATTAACTAACAAACTGCAGCTGGGTCAGAGAGCCCCCAAACTTCCAAAAGAAGGGCCAAGGCCCCACAGCAGCTTGCATTGCTTCACAGCTGAGCCTCATCTGGGCACCTCCAAACCCCAAACAAAGAAGAGGAATCTGCAGATCTCTCTATAGCTCCTGCTGGTCGGCCTCAGGCAGAGGCTAACTTAGCACCTCTTTAGAGATTCAAGAGCCATTATATCCAGTGTATAGAGTGGGACCATCCAGATTAAAATTCCTCAGATCCATAAGGGACACACTCAGGGGGCAGACTCAGTGAGCACCAAAGCCCCACTGAAGCAAGTCTTGCCTCATAAGGGTGTCTCCAGCACAGAAGTTCTCTCAGTGTAGACACAGCTGATCCGCACAGCCAATTGGCCTGGAGGTCAATTCCTCCCAGGGATACCAACAACAATCAAGGCTTAACTACAACAAGACTGTGCACACAGCCTACAAAGGGGTGTACCAAGAGTGTCCACCTCAGGTAACTGGCAAGGCTGAGCCACTGGGCCCTATAGGACACCTAGCACACAAAGCCACTCTAACAACACAGGGAAGCGGCCAAAATGCGGAAGAAACAGGTCACAAATGACAGAAATGGAGGAAAGCAAACTACTGGATATAGAGTTATAAGGTTTTTCAAGAATTTTCTAGAAAAGGCCGATAAATTTAGTGAGACCCTCGAGAATATGAAAAAGGACCAACTAGAAATTAAGCATACACTGACTGAAATAAAGAATAATATACGAAGATCCAACAGCAGACTAGAGGATTGCAAGAATCAAGTCAAAGATTTGAAATTCTTGCTGATTGGCTATTATTGGAATTTCCTGCCTAAAGGATATGGGTGTATCCCATAACCTTAATAAAAGGGATAGCAAAGCCAGAGTGGGGTGTAGTCCTCCCCCTAGAGGTGGGCTCCCACCTGGCCCCCAATATTCCCAAATTAATATTTTTCTAGTCTTTTTCATTTGTGTTCGGCCTTCTCCAGAACCCAAACCCTGAACCTGAACCCTGAACCACGCGGGACGTGAAAAGGGGTTCCCACACCATTACATTTACTGAAATGGTCTCCTTATCTGCCTATCTCTTGTACTAGGCTGGGCTCTCTAGGGCAGGGCTCAATCCCATATATCTGTGTTAATTCCTGGCACACAGTAGGTATTCCAAAAATATTAGTAACATAAAACATAACTTGAATGGCTACACAAAAAGAAAGACTAAAATAAAAATAAAACACCCACAGAATTCCTTTTAATTGGCTTTAGTGTTCGAAGATTTTTCCCCCATCCAGAAGCCAATTTTTACAAATATGAATGCTGGAGTAACTGTTAAATTACTTTGCGTTAAGGACCCAGGTACTGGCAATACCAGCAATAGATTTAACAGATCCTTTCAATATGAATATAACTTGTATTTACTTTAGTAACTTTTCCATGCTTTTTAAACAAATCAGTGTAATGTAACAGATTGATACTAAATCAGTATAACTAAAGCAACCACATTAACCATTAAATTTAGCCTCTAAGTTATGAAATTGAAGACAATTATGCCTAAATCTCCTATCAATAAGCAGATGATAAATTGGCATTGCAAGTTTTTAAAAGGTGTAGCAATATGTAAGTATTATGTTTTTACTCACCAGCTTCACGTAATCTGTTCCCTTCTGCTTTTGTCCGGTTAGTTCTTTCACTTCCAGCAAGATCCACCAAGGACAACTGGCTTATAGTGATTTGTTCTTTTTCCTGAAGAGATCATCATAATGCCAACAACATGAGCTATAAGTGGTTTACAATGTTTTTTAAACATATTTAAATTAACAAATTATTATGAATACTAGAGGCCTGGTGCACAGCATTCGTGCACTGGAGGGGGGGTTGTCCCTCAGCCTGGCCTGTGCTCTCTGGTACCCCTCGGGGGATGTCTGTGGGCCTAAATTGGTAGTTGGACATCCCTTGAGGGGTCCTTAGCGCTGCCAGAGAGGTGGGAGGCTCTGAGTCCGGCTTCTGGCTGAGTGGCATTCCCCCTGTGGGAGCACAATGACCACCAGGGGGCAGTTCCTGCGTTGAGTGTCTACCTCCTGGTGGTCAGTGCACATCATAGCAACTGGTCATTCTGCAGTTAGGCCTACTTGCATATTAGGGTTTTATTATATAGGATAATATTTGCACAATATAAAATGTACTGGTAGGGGCAAAGGACACAAGTTTTTGGGGAAAAGTTTTCTAAAAGCATAAGATAAATATACTCATGACATTAATGATTACTTGCCCATTGTCTGGTCTTCTACATTATGCTGTAAGCTCCATGAATGCAGGGACTCTGCCTTGTAATGACTTTATCTCCAGAATCTTACACAGTGCCTAGCTCTCAGCAGGAGCTCAATAAATATATGTTAAATAGTGAGTCTAGAACAGAGCTAGCCTAAAATTTTTTATAATCATATATTTAATAACTTTGTGATCTAATAATTTCATAATATGCTAATAATTTTTATAAGAAATGAAAGTCGAGGCACATAACTGACATTGTAATGTTAGATGCGATTCAAAGAAAATCAAGTTTCTATGGAATCTTGATTTATAACCATTTTCTAGCTAACATTTATCTAGTGTTGACTACAAATCAAACACGGGGTTAAGAACTTTATATGTACTACCTCCTTTAATCCTCTCAACAATATGAGGAGTTTATTACTATAAGGTCAAATAGCCAGGACATTAAAAGGAAATAAAAATTCGAATCCTAGTGGTCTTCAATACCATGCTGTAACATTTCTTCCTGACATCTGGAAACTTTTGTGATACCACAATTTCATAATGCATTTTGAATAGAATTACACCCTAATAGCTTAAAGTTATTAAATAATTTATATTTGGGCTCAAGTGTGGTTACTAATTGATGTAAGCCTTGTAGCTCGACAGTCCCTGCAATAAACAGTGACCAAACAGATCAGCCCAGAGAAGAACCTTTTAGAATTAGACATCTCCTGAACTAATCCTACGCTGGAAAGTTAACTGCTGACAGTTTAAAACCATTAACTGAATTTCCACATACAAAATGAGTCTTCAAAGGTAAAACAATGGATCACAAATTCTTATTTATAAATATTTGTAAACCTTTTTCATAGCAAAAATTCAGGTTTTCAGATTAGCCAGTTTCTACACATCTAACAGAATAATTAAAACCAACACCTACATATATTATCAACCCTAGAGGAGCGATTTTCAACCTTTTTCATTTTATGGCACACATAAACTTACTAAAATTCTATGGAAAACCACAAAATATATTTTTTGCCTACCTGCCAAAAAAAGTATAATTTTGATTCATTCACACTGGATGGCTATTATTGTGTTGGCTGTCACTTTTTTTATTTGACAATCTAAGGGAAAATAATAGGTCAGTTCGCCTAACTAAATGGTCAGGTGTTGCTTGTTTTAAAAATCCTTGCGGGGAGAACCAACCAATGAAAAACAACTGAAAGCCATCTTGATGGTCTTGACACTAATTTTTATGACACAAATTTATAAACGGATTTTCTAATTTAAAAGTTAAAGACCTAGATATTAAATATGTATTTAACTTGATGTTTTTATCAGCATAAAGGAGATCATTTAATAGTTATTAAAAACAGTTGCCAGAGATAATCTGCATGGAGGAAAAAAACTTGCAAATGGCTAATAAATTGGAAACATTATTTTTAATATGTAAGAGATATTCAGAATGCTCACAATGAAAAATACAACTTTTTAAAGACATTTTAATTTTTAGAGAAACAGAGGAAGGGGAGGGGAAGAAGCGAGGAAGGAAAAGAGAGAAACATCATTTTGCTGTTCCATCCATTATGCATTCATTGGTTGATTCTTGCATGTGCCCTGACTGGGATAGAACCCACAACCTTGGTGTCCAGCAGGGGTGGGGAACAGCTGCACCATGGGCCATATAAGACCTGCTAAATCATTTGGTCTGGCCCTGCCAAGGCATTAGGGATGAGTTAATTATGTGTTTGATCAAATATAGCAGGCTAATTTTTAAGTTGATAATTTTGTGTGGCTGAGAATGTTATAAGCATCCAAAAGGCCCTTGGCAAAAAAAAAAAGGTTCCCCACCTCTGGTGTATAGGGACGATGATCTAACCAACTGGGCTACCTGGCAAGGGCCCAACTTTTTTAAGTATAAGAAACCACCCTGAGTAGTATCTAGTTTTGTAATGAAGAATGACAGTTTGGATTAAGAAGCTTGGGCTGGATTATACAGTGCTTTGTACTGGATCTGCCAAAGCATCTATCCAGCTTGGTATCCTGTGCAAGTTTGTTACTTTCTGGGCAGACATATATAAAATCTTAGATGGTCTCCTTAAAAATCAGATGGTCTCTTCTGTACTGAAAGCATTTTTATGTTTTCTAGTTAAAAAATATTTTCTTACAGACATTGTGCAATAAAGCTGAACCAGGATGTGTGGTTTCTGCAAATGCTTTAACAGCTGGTAAAATTTAAAAAATTAATATTTGTACTGGTAAAAATAAGTTTTAAGTTATACTTTAACATGCTAAAAAAAGATTTCTGTGGCACATCAGTGGAAAATCTTTGTTCTAGAGCAATCTTCATTGCAACAAAACCTCCCTGATTTAATTCTAATTCCAAAAATTAAGGATTCAGTTAAAAAATCTTATACACTACAACTTACCTGTAAGACATTGTCTCCATCTGCATCCAGTGGGGCTTGAACTAATTTAATATTGAATACACTATGGGAACGGCTGGATTCACGATTCAAATGTGTGTTAGCAATACGTCTCTTTTTCTGGCCTATAATAACAGGGGGGAAAAAAATCATTGCTCAAATCTGAACTCAGCCATTTCATTATATACGGTTTCTTTCTTCTTTCTTTTTAAATTGATTTTCAGAGAGAGAGCAAAGGAGAGGGAGAAAAAACAGTGATCAGCTGCCTCCTGAATGTCCCTACTGGGGATAGAGCCCACAATCATGTGCCCTGACCAGGAATTGAACTGGCAACCTTTTGGTGCACAGGGAATGATGCTGAACCAACTGAGCCACACTGGCTAGGGCTATACACACTTTCTACTAAACCAAAAAGTACTGCTGGTCAAATATATTTATCATTTTATAGTTTTCTAATTTTAAGTCTAACCTTTCCAGAAAACTTCAAAAGCCTCTTCAGTAGATTTTACTTCTACTTCTGTACATCCTGCCACATACATATTATGATTCTTGTCTTCACGAAGCAATTTAGATTGTAGAGGCCTATGGGAAAGAAAAAATATAGAAGTTTGCTAAGTTATGAGTTATTGAGTTATTAATAAATTGAGTTATCTAAAATGCCAGGCAACATGACATCAATTGTTATAATGGAAATAAGCCTAAGCAAGAACCCAGAAAAATATTAAACAGTTAACTTTAAGGATATATACAGTTAAGATTAGTTATAAAAACCTATTTTGTTTTAAAAGTTTTGCTCTAATTTGTTCTAACAAAGTACATGATATAACACTTACTAAACAATTAGAGATCATCGTAGTATTATAGCAACATTACATGCACAAGTTAAACATCAAAATTTAGTATTTTCCTAAATTTAAAAGATCAATGGATAGATCTGATTCTGACCTCGGGTCAGCAAAAAAAAACACAAAACAAAAACAAAAGCAAAAAAAAAAAAACCAACAAAATTCAGAGAGAGTTTGGTATATACCAGGAGTGGCAATCCAAAGTGGCTGGTCAAGTTTTAGTCTGTATGATAAGATAACATGGGAAAGGGCACTGCTTGTTTGGTCTCAGTCTTGTGAGTGGTGGAGATAAAAACATTTATCAGCTACCATCACCCACTAAATGGCTGATTTTTTTCAGGAAGCAAGGAGGGGCTCATTGGTAGCAAATACCACAGTGCCAATGAAAAACCACCTACATACAGATAATCCACAGATGCCAAACACTAGTATATATCTGCACCCTTCTCCTTATTAAAAAATAAAAAAGTCAACACAATCACATACAGAAAGTCTGTGTTCCTCATGGGGGTGCTGTAAACGTTCCACCTACCAAAGGAATAAGGTATAAGTTACTGTTTTTACAGCAGCCATCTCACAGTAACATATTCAGCCCATAGTATGTGACAGTCACAATGAGTTGTATCTTAAAAATCCTCCAATGCAGTATTTCTTCATTGTATTTAAAAAAAACATACTAAACATTAATCAGTTCAAAAAAGCAGGTAATATACCACCTTAACAAATTAAAACTGAACTCAGTGCCAAATAAGCACTTTGTGAGTTTATTCAAAAAGTTATAAAAAAGATTACAAAGAAGGCACACAAGTCGTATTTGTCAGTCCTTTTGTGTAACGAAATAAAATCAAGATAATAGGCGCCTATGAAAATAACCTCATTTAGGACAAACAAAAACTTGGCACATGTGCAAACATGAAACTGACTGTTAGCAGTGAATAACATCACAAAAGTTTAGGAAAATGGGTATGCAGAACTGACACTTAGTTGTTGCTTTTTTAATTAACATATTTTTATTGATTTTAGAGAGGAAAGGAGAGAGATAGAAACATCAATGATGAGAGAGAATCACTGACTGGCTGCCTCCTGCACACCCCCTACTGGGGATTGAGCCTACAACCTGGGCATGTGCCCTTGGCCGGAATCAAACCTAAGACCGTTCAGTCCACAGTCCGACACTCTATCTCCTGAGCCAAACGACACTTTGAAACAAATGGGAAAGTAATTAGTCTATACACTGTTTAATGTAAGTAAAAGTGGATATACTGACACGTGTTCTCAGTCTAATGTTTTTCTAAATCCAACTCCTTCTCCAATAATGTTGGATTAGACATACACACAAAAGTTAAATATATGACACATGTCTTCATATTATTGTTCTGAAAGGCCCTAATGAAGAGGGCATCTATCTATATATATCTATATATCTATAAAAGGTAATTGTGTAAGCGTTCGGGAGTTCGATTGCTCGCTATGATGTGTGCTGACCACCAGGGGGTGGCGCAGAATGAAGGAAGGATCCGGCCAACAGCAAGGGAAGGGAGGCCCCAGCAGGCAGCCGGAAGACCCCAATTAGCCCTGATCGCAGGACAGGCCTAGGGACCCTACCCATGCATGAATTTCATGCACCAGGCCTCTAGTTGAAGTTAAGCATTTAGCTTAGGAATAAAACCATCAACTCAAAAACCAGGTATTAATATTAGACATGGGATTCCAGAGTTAGCTCTGGCATAAATGCAGATTCATTGTTTGTGATGTCAGGTTGTAACTGGTCTTCGTTCTCATCAGGGCAAGACTTAAGGACAGGGAGTGGTCTTTTAACTCTGGCAGAATGACAACAGAGATGTCATTTCACATTAATCAATGAGGGAAGGTCTGTGAATATTAGTTGTACAGACAACAGCTTTAGGCTCCATTTTGTAGAGATCACCAAAACAAATGGTTACAAACTCCCAACACTCAGTGTCAAGTTTTTGAAAGGTAGCCTCAGGGCACATTGATAGTGAAACTTCCTTATCCAATTAAGGTCCTTCTTAAAATATAGCTCAGGGACAAGAGTTTTAAAAAATAATGTCAGGACTCCTCCTTAGATGCTTTAATCCACTAGGTCCCCAGAACATCTATATACATACATAATAAAATGAATCATCAAGCACCAGTTGCATGATACACAGTTATATTTCATTTTGAAAACAAAAATAAGCATTACCCCTATTTAAGGCTCACTGAGGTGAGTGCCCCAAGATTACGCAGCTAAGCAGGGACTATCTTCACTACTTACTTAGGTTTTATGGGATCAAACGGCACCTCTTCCAGTAGATCATATATGTAATTATTATATATTTCAATATAAGACACAAATACGCCATAGACACTATCCTCATCAACTTCTGCTTTGCAAAATTCTTGTACATTTATCATATCTGCGAACTCTGGATCTATTTGTCGTCTGAAAAAGGGAAAAAAGCCAGAAAGTCTGATTTTCTACATTGTGAATATCGAAAGTAAATGATCCCAAGAGGAAGCTAAAAGATACAGCACAAATGTCCTGCCTTACAAGCAGAAAGAACTTTATTCACTCACAATCAGCCAACAATACTCCCATGTCTTCCCAGATAAATAGCACAGGCTTTTACACCCTCTTCCACCCACAGTGGCACCTTCTCTAAGCAGTGATTCAAGGGCAGTGTGTTCATAAAGAAAAAGAACATCTGAGCAAATAAAGTTACTTGAGAACATTCCTCATCTTTGATCTCACTAATGTCAACATGTCAGGCCATCTCTATTTCATGTGCATCATTCCCTATGCCTGAGGAAACCATCAGACAGCGTTCCCTTCAGGCCAGCATTGTAGACAAATGCAATTACTTACTTGCTAGAAGGGGTCTTTGGGTTGGGTATGGCCTCTCTTTTCTGCCGTTCTAATAAGGCATCAACTTCACACTGTATATCCATGCTATTCCTATCATTAGATTTAAAAACCTAAAGTGGGGATAAAAGTCAAACCATGATTTTGAGAATTTGACTTAAATTGTAAGAAACATATTTGAGAACTGAGAAGTTTATTTAAACACCAGAGGCCCAGTGCACCAATTCGGCCCTAATTGGTGGATCAAGGCTGGGCCTGTCCGGAGGAGGAGATGGCGGGAGGTTGGCTGGCTGGCCAGCCCTGATTGAGGCCTGATCAGGGCCGGGCTGGCTGGGAAGAGGGGCCGTGGGCAATTGGCTGGCGGGCCCCACCCCCCAATTGGTGTACAGCAGGCCAATTGGGGTGGGGGCCAATTGGGGGTGGGGTCGACCATGGGGAGAGGCTGTGGGCACCCCCAAACGTGGTGGAGGGGGCCAATGGGGGGCCAGCAGCCTGGGGGAGGGGCCACTCCTGTCCCCTATTGGAATGGGGGGAGGAGCAGATCTAGAGTGGTGCCGGCTAGGGGGAGGGGGTGTGGGCCAGTCAGGGTGATGGGGGCCCATCGGGTGGAATCTGCCACGGGGGGGGGGGGGGGGGGGGGGGGGGAAAGAGGGAGGGGCTGCAGGAAGTTGGCCAGCCAGCCCCACTCCCTGATCTGGCCAGTTCGCTGGCTGCAGTGGGCATCATAGTGACTGGTCATTACAGCGTTCTAGCCGCTTGCTTTTTATATATTATTAGAGGCCTGGTGCACAAAATTCGTGCATGCGGGGGGGGGGGGGGGGGGCGGGGTGTCCCTCAGCCCAGCCTGCACCCTCTCCAATATGGGATCCCTCTCACAATCCAGGACTGCTGGCTGCCAACTGCTCACCTGCCTGCCATACTGATTGCCCCTAACCACTTCTGCCTGCCAGCCTGATTAATGCCTAACTGCTCCCCTGCCAGCTTGATTGCCCTTAACTGCCCTTCCCTGCAGGCCTGGTCACCCCCAACTGCCCTTCCTGGTAGGCCCGGTCGCCCCCAACTTCCCTCCTCTGCTGGCCTGGTCACTCCTAACTGCCCTCCCTTGCAGGCTTGCTCGCCCCCAACTGCCCTCCCTTGCAGGCCTGGTCCCTCCCAACTGCCCTCCCCTGCTGGCCATCTTGTGTCCACTTGGGGGCAGGATCTTTGACCACATAGGGGCAGCCATCTTGTGTGTTGGAGTGATGGTCAATTTGCATATTACTCTTTTATTAGATAGGATAGAGGCCTGGTGCACAGGTGGGGGCCGGCTTGTTTGCCCTGAAGGGTGGCCCGGATCAGGTTGGAGATTCCCTTGGGGTGTGGGGTGGCCTGTGGTGGTTTGCAGGTCAGCCACGCCCCCTGGCAACCCACGCAGAGGCCCTGGTATCTGGGATTTATTTATCTTCTATAATTGAAACTTTGTAGCCTTGAGTGGAGCCAAGCCTCCTGCTTGCTCCGTGGCTGCAGCCATTTATGTTGGGATTTGTTTATCTTCTATAACTGAAACTTTGTAGCCTTAAGGTGGAGGCCAAGGCAGGCCAGGGATCTTCTATAATTGAAACTTTATAGCCTTGATTGGACGCCTGGGCACGCCAGGGTGTGCAGAAAGCTTGGCTTCCTCCATTGCCAGAGAAATCCAAGCCTCCTGTTTGCTCCATGGCTGCAGCCATCTTGGTTAGGCTAATTTGCATACTCGCTCCTGATTGGCTGGTGGCTGTGGCTTGTGGGTGTAGGCAGAGTGATGGTTAATTTGCATATTACTCTTTTATTAGATAGGCTAGATATTTAGGATTTCAAAATGTATCCAGTAGTTCTCCCATAATGCTACTGTATACACAGGTATCTTGGTCCCTGTGTCAAGTGAAACTGTTACAACATAAAAGAATTATACTTACATATCTTTTAGCCTGAAATGACCCTATACTGTTAAAGATCATGTCCAGACAACGAGGAAGCAGCCCTCCTTCCCCTGGGGAACCAGTCATGGTGTGAGTCTTCCCACTCCCAGTCACACCATATGTGAAAAGGAGACCTGCAACAGAGCAAGTCACACTGGGTTATATCTCAAAAGTCCCCCACTTGTAGTATTTACTCATTGTATTAAAAAACACTTAAAATTAACCAGCTCAGCGCCTGACCAGTGTGGCTCAGTGCTTGAGTGTCAACCCATGAACCAAGAGGTCACTGGTTAGATTCCTGATCAGGGCACATGCCCGATCCTCAGTAGGGGATGTGCATGAGGCAGCCAATCAGTGATGTTTCTATCTTTCTATCCCTCCCCTTCCTCTCTCTCTAAAAAAATAAAAGTAACCAGCTCAAAAAAGCAGGCTTAACACCACCTACCAAATCTGAATTCAAGGCCAAACATAAATCAAATATACAAATACCAAAAAAGTTTTATCAGAGGGGGAGAAAAAGGAAAATCCAACAAAACTCCAAGAATCATACCATTTTTGCCATGAATGAGGTCATCTACCAAGTGATTAGCCACAACATCAAAGAGCTCCTTCTGGGTGGTATGAGTGCCAAATACTTGTTTAAATGAATACTGAGTCTGTGGAGAAGGAAAAAAATAAAAGTGCATAAATGAATCCCACTGTATCTAGGTTAGTTATACATGTTTAAACCTATTCAGATATTTCTTTATGAACATTTAAGATCTAGATGCACAAAGAAATAGTATAGATGGTTTTTAAACCTGGAACCCTGAAAAAAGTCCTGCCTTGGCTGGTGAGGCCCTGTTGACTGGGCATCATCCCATGCATTGAAAGGTTACCAGTTCAATTCCCGGTCAGGGCACATGCTCGCGGTTTTGGTCTCAATCCCTGGTAGGAGGCAGCCAATCAATGTTTCTCTCCCTTTCTCTTTCTCTAAAAATCAACAACAAAAATATTTTAAAAAGTCATGAGCTACCTAATTATACCAATTATAAATGTTAAATCTTTACATTTATAACTACTGAAGAGAATATAGAAAAATTTAAACCCACTAATGCTTTACAGACTAAGGCTGACTTTGTTTTATTTAAATGACCAAGAAGATCAAAAGGTATTATAATGACTCAGTCAGTATATGAAAATCCTCACATATTACCTCATTATACCACTTTCTATTTTTTCTCATAAAGATGTCATTTTAAATGGCATAGCAGCATAAAACTAAGTATTTCAAGGTACTGTTTTTTTAAAATATATTTTTAATTGATTTTAGAAAGGAAGGAAGAGGGAGAGAGAAACATCAATGATGAGAGAGAATCATTGATTGGCTGCCTCCTGCAAGCCCCCGTTGGGGATTGAGCCCACAACCCCGCATGTGCCCTTGACGAATCGAACCTGGGACCCTTCAGTCCACAGGCTGATGCTCTATCCACTGAGCCAAACCAGTTAGGGCTATACTGTTGTTTTTTTAAAAACCAGCAGTGAAATGTAAATATAAACTCATTAGAGTTTTTATATAAAATTAGAGGCCTGGTGCACAAAATTTGTGCACAAGGGGGGGGGGGTGAGAAGAGGTGTCCCTCAGCCCGGCCTGCACCCTCTTCAATCTGGGACCCCTTGAAGGATGTCCTACTGCTGGTCTGCAGGGATTGGGCCTAAGCTGGCAGTCGGACATCCCTCTCGCAATCCGGGACTGCTGGCTCCTAACCGCTCACCTGCCTCCTGCCTGATTGCCCCTAACCACTCTGCCTGCCGGCGTGCTCGCCCCCAACTGCACCCCCCCCCCCCCCGCCACCGCCAGCCTGATCACCCCCAACTGCCTCCTCTGCCGGCCTGCTTACCCTCAACTGCAACCCCTGCTGGCCTGTTCGCCCCCATCTTCCCTCCCCACTGGCCTGCTTGCCCCCAACTGCCCCCCTGCTGGCCTGCTCACTCCAAACTGCCCCCCCCCACTGTCCTGATCACCTCCAACTGACCCCCACTGACAGGGTGAGGGACTGAGGGCTGTTTGCAGGCTGGCCATGCTCCCCGGTGATCCAGGCTCCCAGCCCCTCCATTTTCTCTTTTCTTTTTTTTTCAGCGCCTCCTTGAGCGGAGGCCAATGCTGGCTGGAAGCAGGTATCTGGGATTTATTTATCTTCTACAATTGAAACTTTGTAGCCTTGAGCAGAGGCTAGGGCAGGCTAGGGTGGTTGGGAAGCTTGGCTTTCTCCATTGCTGGGGGCAACCCAAACCTCTTGCTTGCTCCAGCTCTGTGGCTGCTGCCATCTTGGTTGGGCTAATTTGCATACTCACTCCTGATGGCTGTGGGTGTAGCAGAGTGATGGTTAATTTGCATGTTTCTCTTTTATTAGTGTAGATAAACTTTAAATTAATTGTGATCTTTGATTCAATTATCAAATCTCTTTCAAAATTGATTATTATAAAGTCTAATCATATTGCCAAAAATATTACCAAACTTATACTTGGAAAATTAGATTTGATCCCCCAAGTGGCCTGAGGTGACCTCTGAAAATAGTTTGCTTTTCACTCAACCCAGAAAACCCCACAAAATCATGCAAATCAAGAGACTCAAATCTTCATGTTCACTTTAAGAACACCTGTGAAACTGCCCAGGCTACTAAGGTATCCATATTCAAAAAGCCACCAAGTATCTGAAAGATGTCCTTCACAGAAGTAGTGTGCCATTCTGTCGTTACAATGGTGGTGTTGGTAGGTATGCCCAGGAGAACAGTGGGGCTGGATACAGGGTTAGTGGCCCAAAGGGTGCTGAGTTTTTGCTGCACATCTTAAAAATGCAGAGAGCAATGCTGAACTTAAGGGTTTAGATTTAGATTCTGGTCATTGAGCACATCTAGGTGAACAAAGCTCCCAAGGTGCCGCAGATCCTACAGAGCTCATGGGCGGATTAACCCACATGAGCTCTCCCTGCCACATTAGGATGATCCTTAATGAAAAAGAGCAGATTGTTCCCAAACCAGAAGAGAAGGTTGCACAGAAGAAAAAGATATCCCAGAAGAAAGTGAAGAAACAAAAACTTATGTCTGGTAGTAAATTCAGCATAAAATAAATAAATAAAAATTAGATTGGAGATTGGGGTATAAATTATGTAAATTAAAATGTTCTAATTGTTCATGGGCTAGAGTTCTATTATTTCTATTTTTATTATTTTTAGTTTTATTGGATTGTAGACATTGCAATTATTTCTGCAAGTTTCCTGAATTTCTTGCTTCATGAAATGTTGGTGCTGAGTTATTTGGTGCATGAGTTTTTATTACAATTTATTATGGACTAGAGGCCCGGTGCACGAAATTCGTGCACGGAGGGGGGTTGTCCCTCAGCCCAGCCTGTACCCTCGCCAATATAGGACCCCTCAAGGGATGTCCGACTGCCCGTTTAGGCCCGATCCTGTCCGGGCCTAAACGGGCAGTCGGACATGGACGGGATCGGGCCTAAACAGGCAGTCGGACATCCCTCTCACAATCCAGGACTGCTGGCTCCCAACTGCTTGCCTGCCTGCCTTCCTGATTGCCCCTAACCGCTTCTGCCTGCCAGCCTGATCACCCCCTAACCACTCTGCTGCCAGCCTGTTTGCCCCCAACTTCCCTCCTCTGCTGGCCTGGTCACCCCTAACTGCCCTCTCCTGCAGGGTTGATCACCTCCAACTGCCCTCCCTTGCAGGCTTGGTCCCTCTCAACTGCCCTCCCTTGCAGGCCGGGTGCCTCCCAACTGCCCTCTCCTGCTGGCCATCTTGTGGTGGCCATCTTGTGTCCACATGGGGGCAGGATCTTTGACCACATGGGGGCAGCGATATTGTGTGTTGCAGTGATGATCAATCTTCAGATTACTCTTTTATTAGATAGAATAGAGGCCTGGTACAGGGGTGGGGGCCAGCTGGTTTGCCCTGAAGGGCGTCTGGGATCAGGTGGGGGTTCCCTTGGGGTGTGGGGCGGCCTGAGCGAGGGGCCTGTGGTGGTTTGCAGGCCGGCCACACCCCTTGGCAACCCAAGCGGAGGCCCTGGTATCTGGAATTTATTTTCCTTCTACAATTGAAACTTTGTAACCTGGAGCGGAGCCAAGCCTGGGGCTCCCTCCGAGGCCCGCAGCCATTTGTATTGGGGTTATAATTGAAACTTCGTTGCCTTAAGCGGGTGGGCCTGGCCAGGGTGTGCGGAAAGCTTTGCTTCCCCTGTTGCCGGCGGCAACCCTGGCCTGCTCTCTCAAGCTCCATTCTGCCGCCATTTGTTTGAATTTGTTTACCTTCTATAATTGAAACTTTGTAGCTTGAGTGGAGGCTTAGGCCTGGCCAGGGCAGGTGGAAAGCTTGGCTTCCTCTGTTACCTAGGAAACCTTGCTCTCTGTGGCTGTAGCCATCTTGGTTTGGGTTAATTTGTATGCTCGCTCTGATTGGATGGTGGGCGTGGCTTGTCGGTGTGTCGGAGGTATGGTCAATTTGCATATTTGTCTATTACTAGATAGGATAATCAACATTTACAGTCATGGGAAAGTACACATACAGAAGAGAGCCCTGAGTGTAGTCCAACCTGGTATTCAGAGGTTTGAAAAGGAGGAGCCCGCAAAGAGTGGCCAAGAGACACAGAACATGGAAAGTTGCAGGGGGAACAGGAGAGTGACTCAGGAAGGAGGACACTCCTGAGAAATCTATAATAAAAGCGTAATATGCTAATTAGACCAGATGTCCTTCTGGACAAAGCCAGGGCTGCAAGGGAAGCCCGGGTCCTGGGTGCCAGAGGGAAGCTGGTACAGGCAGCTGGGGGAAGGAAGGCCTACTCTTGCACAAATTTCGTGCATCAAGCCTCTAGATTATAATGAGTACAAAGAGGTGTCCATTAAATTTAGCAGCAAAGAGGTCACTGATGGGCTTTTGATGAACAATTTCACTGGAGTAATGTGCACAAAAGAGTGAATGGCAAAAAAAAAGAGTGAATGGCAACTTGAAAGTAGAAACCACAGCCTGAATTGATCCGTTCTTGTGCATTCTCACAGTCATCTCTTTTAGCACACCTATTCTTTTTTTAAAAAAATATCTTTTTAAAAATATATATATTTTATTGATTTTTTACAGAGAGGAATAGAGTCAGAAACATGAATGAGAGAGAAACATCCACCAGCTGCCTCCTGCACACTCCCCACTGGGTATGTGCCTGCAACCAAAGTACATGCCCTTGACGGGAATTGAACCCAGAACCCCTGAGTCCGAAGGCCAATGCTCTGTCCATTGAGCTGTAGAAGGCCGCCTGGAAGGCACCTGGGCATTTCTTTTAATTATCGTCAGCTGAACTCAGGGTGTAGGCAGAGCCACGCCCTGGGAACATGCTTCCCCAATAAGGCTGGACATGTTAATCAGTTCTGACTTCATAGCAGCCCAGGTGTCAGCAGGGGTGGGTCTAGATATGTAAATCCAGTAATGCTAGGGCCTAGTAAGAATGCAAGTAAGCTCCGTTGATCCTAAGTTTTGGTGTTACTTCCTGGATTTTTGGGATATAAAATAAACCTGCTGTGTGGCTCAGGGTCGTCGTCATGCTGCCTCTCCAGCAGACAAAATGGCGTCCCACCCAGCCCCCAGCTCTGTGAATCTATTTCTGCGTCTTGCTCTCTTTATTTCTATTATTTCTCAATCCCTGGCCGCCTCCATTTAGAACTGGTTTGTTCATCTCTCTTTCCGCGCGGGACACGGAAAAGGGAGATCCCCGCCATGTTTGGCCCCCGCCGCATCAGGCCCCTGCATTGAGCCAAACCGGTCAGGGCTAAAATATATTTTATTGATTTCAGAGAGATAGAAACATCAATGATGAGAGAGAATAACTGATCAAGCCTGCAATCCAGGCATGTGCCCTTGGCTGGAATTGAACCTGGGACCTTTTAGTCCACAGGCTGATGCTCTATCCACTGAGCCAAGCCGTGGCACACCTATCTTTTTTTACTTATCTGTTTGAGTGTTACTTGTTTACCATCTGTGCCCTCAACCAAGCTATAAACTCCATAAAGGCAAGGACTGTGTCTCACTTATTTTTAAAAACTCCTTCCACCCTCCAAGCTTAACACAATGTGTTTGTTAAACTGAATGAACTAATTTTGCACAACATTTTACTAAAAATAAAAACACTTCATAAGAGGTAGGTACAAGTGTACAATGCCTATTAAATGTTATTTCAATCTCCACATATGAAATTTTGTGTCTGTTCCTAGCATGATCATATAGCCTACCTAATAAAATAGTAATATGCAAATTGACCACACCTTCGCTATGCCCAAGCCACGCCCACCAGCCAATCGGGGCGAGTATGCAAATTATCCAACAAAGATGGCGGTTAATTTGCATACGCTGAGAGAGGGAGGAGTGAAGACTGAAGACAACTTAGAAGGAAGAGGAAGGAAAAGCGGAAAGCAAGGTGGCTGCCAGAGGGAAAGCCCGGGCAGGGCTGGGTGGAGCGGAACGGGGCAGAGCGGGGCGGGTGGCAGTGGCGATCGGGTGCAGGCTCGGTGGCCGTAAAGGCGGCGGTAGTGGCAGCGCATGCAGCCGCAACAGCCGCTTGCAGGATTTTCCTGCAAATGGGCTACTAGTCATCTTATATTAAACAATGCCTAACATATCCTCTAAGAAGCAATAAATATCCCATACAATAAATTATCTTCTAGAAAGCAATCCTCTAACTCCAGTATACCAAAGGTGTGCCTGAATATCCTAGGAATTAAAAACTTTAGGTATGGTGGTTAAAGTGAAGTAGATAAGTCATTAAAAAAAAACCCCAAAACACATGAATTTTGTTAAATTAAAAAAAAAAAAGCCACTCTGGAAAAAACACATCAAGTAAAAACAGCTTGGTTTCAATAGTAAGTACCTCCTTATAGTCTCCATTTCGGTTGAGTCTGTACCCCTCAGGAGTATGAAGCTGAACAGTTGTACTATTGATCACTTCTATGCAACACTCTTGATCAGGAAAGCTCAGTGGGCGCACCCTACAGTATACCTGAAAATACAAGGAAGTGATTAAAGAACAAAAGTTGACTTTTACCTGACTTTTCATTTAAGCTTCCTATTCATCCATTCAACTAATATTTGGTGTCTTAAATTAAGAGATCAATATAATAAACTTAGAGCTATGAAAATGAAAACTTGCTACTCAAGACTGTTAAATGCAGACAGATATTAGATATGATAGGACAGAAGATTTTATTTTATTTATTTTTAAAGTATATTTTTTACTGATTTCATAGAGGAAGGGAGAGGGAGAAAGAGATAGAAACATCAGTGATGAAAGAGAATCATCACTGCCTCCTGCACATCCCAACTGGGGTCGACCAGACATGTGTACTGAACGGGAATCGAACTATGACCTCCTGGTTCACAGGTTGACACTCAACCACTGAGCCACACTGGCTGAGTGATATAAGATTTTAAATGCACATAAATCTAAAACATTTTGGTAACAAAATCATCAAACCCATAGCTTCTTTTCATTATTGTATTGACACAAGTTATACTACTAATTTAAAACTTTAAAAATCAGTAACATACCACACAATGAGAATCTGTTCAAATTCTTTGGAATTAAATGTCAATCAATATTTGCCAGCTTAACACTTAGTGTATGTGGTTTTCTTAATCAGTGACAGTGTTGAGGAAAAACTGTTCAGCTCTACTATGTGCAGGGTATGTGGTTCCCTCAGACCAAGAGATACATTCCAATACCAGTGAAGGGGAGAGTTAAAATATTCCAGAGTAGCCTGGCCAGCATGGCTCAGTGGTCGAGCATTGACCTATGAACCAGGAGGTCACAGTTCGATTCCCAGTCAGGGCACATGCCTGGGTTGTGGGCTCGATCCCCAGTAGGGGGCATGCAGGAGGCAGCTGATCCATGATTCTCTCTCATCATTGATATTTCTACCTCTCCCTCTCCTTTCCTCTAAAACCAATTTAAAAATATTTAACCTTTTGCACTCGGATGTTGAGTGTGACTCGACACGGTTAGCATTAGAATAAAGGAATCGAGAAAAAAGCAAGCGAGTGCAAAGGGTTAAAAATAAAAATAAAATATCCCAGAGCAAACCAACGGTCCTATGTTTGCCCCCTGCCTTTTGTTGTTGTTGCTGTTAATCCTCACCTAAGGATATTGTTTCTATTGATGTTCTAGAAACTAGAGAGGGAGGGAGAAGGAGGGAGGGAGAGATAGATAGATATATCAATGTGAGAGACATCAACTGGTTGCCTCATGCATGCATCCCAACCAGGACCAGGGATCATCACCTGCAACCAAGGAATGTGCCCGTGACTGTGAATCAAAGCCACCACCCTTTGGTGCGTGGGCTGACGCTCCAACCACTGACCCACATTGCCAGGGCTGCCACCTGCTTTGTAAAAGCCTGAAGCTAGTGAAGTACATGCAATTATGAATAGTCATTAGACTGAATTAAACTGTTCTCTATCAGTCTTAAACTTGGTCCCATAAAACATGGAGTTCTGGGCTTTTCTCATGAAGCATGCCATCAGTTGGTGTGTTACAGTCTTGAAGATGGGGGAGGATGCTCATCCAAACAGAAAGATTTTTTCCCATCTTACAGAGTATGAAGAATTCTCTGGGACAGTTGGATATTTTTCATTATCTAACTCTTCAAATTATAATTAGTCATAGTAAGCATGTAGTTGACAACCAAAAATTTCATTTTACTGGACTAATGAATCATATATAGAAACAAAATTAAAAAGCTGGAACCAGCCTTAAGCAATTTAGTACAGTTTTTTAACTAAATGTTCTTTTAATCCACTTCCACATCTCCATCCATTCCTATTTAATAAAAGAATAATATGCAAATTGATCATCACTCCAACACACAAGATGGCTGCCCCCATGTAGTCACAAGATGGCCACCTCAAGATGGCCAGCAGAGGAGGGCAGTTGGGAGGGACCAGGTCTGCAAGGGAGGGCAGTTGTGGGTGATCAGGCCAGCAGGGGAGGGACCAGGCCGGCAGAGGAGGGAAGTTGGGGGCAATCAAGCCTGCAGGGGAGGGCAGTTGGAGGGGACCCAGGACTGCAGGGAGAGCAGTTGGGGGGGGGGGGGGGGGGGGAACCAGGCCTGTAGTGGAGGGCAGTTGCGGTGGGACCAGGCCTGCAGGGGAGGGCAGCTGGGGGGACCAGGCCTGCAGGGAAGGGAATTAGGGGCGACCAGGCCAGCAGGGGAGGGCAGTTAGGGACAAATAGGCTGGCAGGGGAGCAGTTAGGTATCAATCAGGCTGGCAGGGGAGTGGTTAGGGGGTTACCAGGCTGGCAGGCAGAAGAGGTTAGGGGCAATCAGTATGGCAGGCAGGTGAGCAGTTGGGAGCCAGCAGTCCTGGATTGTGAGAGGGATGTCCGATTGCCTGTTTAGGCCCAAAAGGCAGTCAGACATCCCTCGAGGGGTCCCAGCTTGGAGAGAGTGCAGGCTGGGCTGAGGGACACCCTCCCCCGTGCACAAATTTCATGCACCGAGCCTCTAGTTCCATATAATAAAGAGGTAATATGCAAACTGGCCATCACTCCAACACACAAGATGGTTGCCCCCATGTGGACACAAGATGGCTGCCAAAAGATGGCCAGCAGGGGAGGGCAGTTATGGGCAATCAGGCCAGCAGGGAAGGACAGTTAGGGGTGACCAGGCTGCAGGGGAGGGCAGTTAGGGGCAATCGGGCCAGCAGGGGAGCAGTTAGGTGTCGATCAGGCTGGCAGGGGAGTGGTTAGGGGGTGATCAGGCTGGCAGGCAGAAACGGTTAGGGGCAATGAGGGAGGCAGGTAGGTGAGTGGTTGGGAGCCAGCAATCCTGGACTGTGAGAAGGATGTCGGACTGCCCATTTAGGCCCAATCCCGGTGGCAGTCAAACATCGCTCGAGGGGTCCCAGATTGGAGAGGGTGCAGGCTGAGCTGAGGGAGACACACACACACACACACACACACACACACACACACACACACACACACTGTGCACGAATTTTGTGCACAGAGCTTCTAGTAAGACATAAAAGGAATGAAGAAAGAACACACACAAATTCACCTTACCCCAACTGGGTCTTTAAGACTCGTTTGGGATCCTTTCTTCCCTACAGGTTTCCTGGGTGTCTTAGTCCTCCTGGTCATAGATTTTAAAAAACAAAGAAAAACATTTCAGTTCAACACTAACATTCAAATACCTCCCCTATAATTCATACAAAGGAAAACTTCCAAGGTTTATAAATTATTTCTGAGCAGTTCCAAAACACTACACCCTAAATAACTAACATGATTAAGGATAAATTGCATTAATAGTGTTTGAGGCATGCATAATCCAAATATAATTAAAATTTGTTTTAGGAGACATTTTTGGTACTAAATTTACGTACTTCATATTTAAAATAGCTGGGATATTTTCTTGAGCGGCAATTTTACAGAGGCACAACAAGTTTGAAAAGTCTACTGATGAATGACCACACTTACCTTGAAACACATTTATGTTTGTGTGCACACACAAATTGCACCAACAGCCATTGACCAAGGTAGACTGACAAGTAACTTCAATAAATTATAAAAACAGGTGGAGGAGAGATAGGAAGATGGCTGCCAACAGGAAGGCAGGCTGCAAGATAGTGAGTGAGAGAACGAAAGGTGAGTGTGTGGACATACAGGAAGTGTCTATTTGTGAGTGAGGGACAGCTATATTCCAAGGACTGCTGGGGACTGCTGGACCAGGCTCCCCTGACCGGGCAGCCTGCACTGCTGCTGAAATCTCTCCCAGAGTGACTGGCTCTGCCACAGAGACTGCGCCATCTTGAATGGGAGAGTGGCTGTGATCGGAAGCCTAGCCTTACCTTCAATTGGAAAGAATCGGATACCTCCCGGGACCCTATAACCACAACACCCAGGGACCAGCAGCGAACCCACAAACACCAGGTCCCAAGCAGCACAATATGCGGGACTCAGATGAGCTCTGCACCTTCTCACGGAAAGGTTAGATTTCGCCCAGAGAAAAGTGAGGTCTGTGATTCAGGCTGAAGGGAGAAACACGTGCAGTGGGATCTAGAGGTTCAAAGGAAGTATGCGCCCGACAAAATCTGCAGACGTTGGGGCCAGCATAGTCCGTGAATGTGGAAGGGGGTCCCCACAGGGCTGCTGACACAAGGGAAGTCTAGAAATCAACTCATAGCTGGGCTGGACACAAACAGGTAGGCTGAAGCTTTACCAGTAAACCGGCTGCACTGTGCCAGGGGAAAAAGACATGCACAGAGACATGAGCAGAGTCGCGTGCAGTGCCAGGACAAAAAAGTCGCGAGTTCACGCACTTACTCTGGCTCTTTTTTCTCTTTAAATCCTTGCTTTTGATTACTAAGCCCAGTACACAGGATCACCCAATTAAAAACACTCTCAGAGACTGCAGGGGAAAGTTATTTTTGTGGAACCTGGGGATCAGAGCGGGGAAAAACTATCAGAAAACCAGCTTTGGGGCAGTCCATACCCCCAAACTAGTATTAAGTGCAGCAGGGAAAACAAATTCTGGGTAGAGAGGACTTATAGCCCCAAATGTCAATACAGAAATACTGCCACCCAGGGGTTGAATCACAAACTGACTCTTGTGTAAATACAGCCACAGGCAGGCTGAGTAACAAAGAAATACTGCCTGCTTGAAAACAAGATTGTGGCTTACGACACAGAGGAGCTGTGGAACGCAGGGAACTTCAATACTATCCTACCTGACAGGAAACAGGTGTGCCAAACAGAAGAGTAGAGGAAGTGAGTGACCTTCACTACTGCACTTTTTTTTAAAAATATATTTTATTGATTTTTTACAGAGAGGAAGAGAGAGGGATAGAGAGTTAGAAACATCAATGAGAGAGAGACATGGATCAGCTGCCTCCTGCACAACCCCCACTGGGGATGTGCCCGCAACCAAGGTACATGCCCTTGACCGGAATCGAACCTGGGACCTTTCAGTCCAAAGGCCGATGCTCTATCCACTGAGCCAAACCGGTTTCGGCACTACTGCACATTTTTATTTTTTATCTTTTACTTAAGAAACGAAAAAGTTTTTTCTCCTCACTTGATTTTATCTTTTTAATTATTATATTTTTATTTTTAATTAGTATTATTACTACTACTATTTTACCTTCTTTTAAAAGTTTCATTTTATTTTCTCTTTATTTCATTTTGGGATTAGTGTTCTACATCCTATTTTCATTTTTCCTTTAGCATCATTTTACTCTATCTCAACTTTACCTTTACGCCAACATTCTCTTCCTCACTTTTCCCCTTTTGTTGTCATGTTTCTCTTGCCCTATTCCTGCTTTAGATTTTCCCTACTCCTTCTTTTTACCCCGTTAAAAATTCATCCTACTTATATATCTAATTTCCGATCCCCTGCTCCAAGTCCACACACATTTCTCTTTTCTCTTTCTTCACTATCCAAATTTTTTCTCTTCCTTTTTTGTTTTTTTATTTATGTTTTTGTTTTATTTTGTTTTGCCCTTCTTTCTCTCTGTCCTATTGTTGTTAGTTTGATTGTTGATGATTTGTTTGTGTGATTGTTTCTTTCTTTTTGCTTCTGTTTTTCCTCTCCTCGATTGTTATTAGTTGTTGTTTGTAGTTTGCATTCATATCTGGGTGTTAGTTGTTTGCATTTTTGTGGATTAGTTGTTCTATTGGAGTCTTTTTTAAAAATATATATATTTTATTTTATTTTTTACAGAGAGGAAGGGAGAGGGATAGAGAGTTAGAAACATCCATGAGAGAGGAACATCAATCAGCTGCCTCCTGCACACCCCCTACTGGGGATGTGCCTGCAACCAAGGTACATGCCCTTGACCGGAATCGAACCTGGGACCTTTCAGTCTACAGGCTGAAGCTCTATCCACTGAGCCAAACCGGTTAGGGCTGGAGTCTATTTTATTCCCTTTCTTTTCTCTCTTACTTTTTTTCCTTTTCTCAATATCATTTTTACACTCTTTTTTTTTTCCTTACCCCCTAGTTCTCTTGTCTTCGGTGGTCACCTTTATTTGGGGTTATTAGTATTGTGAATACATTTGTGTTCAGTGCCTTGTGTGTTGTGCCTTGTTTTGTTGTATTTTGTGCCTTTAAGTCAACGCAGGAGAGAAAGAGCTACATAACCAGACACCTGGAGAGGAGAGATCATGGGGAGACAAAGAAACAGCCCGCATACGAGAGAAAAGGAGGCATCACCAGAAAAGGAAGTAAATGAAATGGAGGCAACCAATATGTCAGAGAAAGAATTCAGAGACATGGTCATAAGGCCATTGAAAAGGTTGGAAGACAAATTCAACAATATTTGTAAGAACCAAGAGGAAATGAAGAAGAACCAAGAAGAAATGAAAAATGACATAACTGCAATAAAGAACTCAATAGAAAGCATTAACAGTAGACTAGAAGAAGCAGAGGACTGCATCAGTGAGCTAGAAAACAAGGTAGGAAAAAATACTCAAGAAGAGCATCATCTAGGAAAAAAGCTTAAAAAACAAGAGGAGAGCCTAAGGGAACGTTGGGACAACACAAAACAAAACATCCACATAATAGGGGTGCCAGAAGGAGAGGAAATTGAGCAAGGAATAGAAAACCTGTTTGAAGAAATAATGACAGAAAACTTCCCTGATACAGGGAAGAAAAAAACTCACCCAAGTCCAAGAAGTTCATAGAGTCTCAAACAAAATGAACCCCAAAAGACCATCGCCAAGGCACATTATAAATTAAACTGGCAAACACCAATGACAAAGTAAGAATCTTAAAAGCAGCCAGAGAGAGACAGAAAGTTACCTACAAAGGATTCCCCCATCAGACTAGCGACTGGTTTCTCAACAGAAACACATCAGGCCAGAAGGGAGTAGAATGAATTATATCAAGTTATGCAAAGGAAGGATCTGAATCCAAGAATACCCAGCAAGGCAATCAATCAAAATTGAGGGTGAGATCAGGAGCCGCAAAGACAAAAAAGGACTAAGGGAGTTTATCACCACCAAACCAGCAATGCAAGAAATGCTAAAGGGTCTGCTGTAAAAAAAAGAAACAAGAAGCAAAGAAGGAACATAAAAAATAAAAATGGCGACAAACAAGTACCTATCAATAATAACTTTAAATGTAAATGGATTAAATGCCCCAATCAAAAGACATAGGGTAGCTGAGTGGATAAGAAAACATGACCCATATATAGCTGCTGTCTACAGGAAACCCACCTCAGGAAAAAGGACTCACAGAGACTGATGGTGAAGGGATAGAAAAAGGTATTTCAGGCAAATGGAAATGAAAAGAAAAAAAAAAAAAGCTGGGGTAGCAATACTTATATCTGACAAATTAGATCTCAAAGTGAAGGACATAACAAGAGATAAGGAAGGCCAATTCATAATACTAAAGAGAGCAATCCAACAAGATATAACTCTGGTAAACATATATGTACCCAATACAGGAACACCAAAATACATAAAAAAAACTTCTGGAGGATATCAAGGGAGAGACTGACAGCAATACAGTCATAGCAGGGGACTTTAATACCCCACTAACACCACTGGACAAATCTTCTAAACAAAAAATCAGCAAAGAAATATCAATCCTAAATGACACACTAGATCAGATGGAATTAATTGACATCTTTAGAACATTTCATCCCCAAAGCCACAGAATATACATTCTTCTCAAGTGCACATGGGTTATTTTCAAAGAAAGACCATATTTTAGGACACAGGCAAAGTCCCTTCAAATGCAAGATAGAAGTCATATCAAGCATCTTCTCAGATCACAATGGCATAAAACTAGAAATCAACTACAATAAAAACAATTTAAAAAAAAATCAAACACCTGGAGGTTAAATAGCATGCTATTAAACAATGACTGGGTTACCATAGAGATCAAAGAAGAAATAAAAAGCATCATGGAAACAAACGACAATGAAAACACAACAATCCAAAATCTATGGGACACATTGAAAACAGTCTTGAGAGGTAAGTTCATAGCTCTACAGGCCTACATCAGAAAACAAGCAACAATGGTAATAAATTATCTAACCCTACAAGTCAAAGAGTTAGAAAGAGAGCAACAAGAAAAGCCCAGAAGGAAGGAAATAATCAAGATCAGAGTGGAGATAATGACATAGAGACCAAAAACAAACAAACAAACAAACCCAATACAAAAGATCAACAAAACCAAGAGCTGGTTCTTTGAAAGGATAAACAAGATTGATGAACCTCTAGCTAGGCTCACCAAAAATCAAAGAGAGAGGACCCAAATAAACAAAATCAGAAATGAAAGAGGTGAAGTAACAACCAATCCCACAGAAATACAAATGATTATGAAAAAATACTATGAACTCTATTCCAACAAAATGGACAACCTAGATGAAATGGACATATTCTTAGAAAAATACAAGCTCCCAAAACTCAACCAAGAAGAATAAAAAAACCTGAATAGGCCAATAACTACTGAAGAAATTGAAACAGCGATAAAAAATCTTCCAGGAAACAAAAGCCCTGGTCCTGACAGCTTTACAGGAGAGTTCTACCAAGCATTCAAAGAAGCACTAAAACCCATCCTCCTCAGATTATTCCAAAAAATTCAAGAGGAAGGCACACTTCCAAACTCCTTCTATGAAGCCAGCATTACCCTAATCCCAAAACCAGATAAAGACTCCACAAAAAAAGAGAACTGCAGGCCAATATCCTTGATGAACATAGATGCTATAATTCTCAACAAAATTCTAGCAAATCGGATTCAGCATTACATTAGAAAGATCACACACATCATCAACAAATCAACAAACGACAAGTGTTGAAAAAGGAACGGAGAAAAAGGAACCCTCGTGCACTGCTGGTGGGAATGCAGACTGGTGCAGCCACTGTGGAGAACAGTATGGAGTTTCCTCAAAAAACTGAAAATGGAACTCCCATTTGACCCAGTAATCCCACTCCTGGGAATATATCCGAAGAAACTAGAAACACCAATCAGAAAGGATATATGCACCCCTATGTTCATAGCAGCACAATTTACAATAGCTAAGATTTGGAAACAGCCTAGGTGCCCGTCAGCAGATGACTGGATCAGAAAACTATGGTACATCTACACAATGGAATACTATGCTGCCATAAAAAAGAAGGAATTCTCATCATTTGCAGCAACCTGGATGGAATTGGAGAATATTATACTAAGTGAAATTAGCCAGTCAATGAAAGAAAAATACCACATGATCTCACTCATTTATGGATAATAAAGAACATTATAAACTCATGAACAAAAAGATAGATACAGAGACAGTAAAGCAACAAACAGACTTTCAAATTACAGGGGGAAAGTTAGGGAGAGGTGGGGGAGATAAGAAATCAAACGAAGGACTTGTATGCATGCATATAAGCATAAACAATGGACGCAAAACTCTGGGGGGTGAGGGCATGTATGGGTGTGGGGTGGGGGTGGGGTAATGGTATGATATGTACACATATAATACCTCAATAAAAAAGAAAAAGGCAAAAAAAAAAAGAAAGAAAGATCACACACCATGACCAAATGGGATTTATTCTGGGGATGCAAGTATGGTACAATATCTGCAAATCAATAAATGTGATACATCACATAAACAAACTGAGAGACAAAAATCACATAATCCTATCAATTGATGCAGAAAAAGCTTTTGACAAAACACAACACCCTTTCTTGATAAAAACTCTCAGCAAAGTGGGATAGAGGAATCATACCTCAACATAATAAAAGCCCTATATGACAAACCTACAGACAACATCATACCCAATGGGCAAAAACTAAACTCATTTCCCCTAAGAACAGGAACAAGACAAGGATGCCCACTTTCACCACTCCTGTTCGACATAGTACTAGAAGTACTAGCCATAGTGATCAGACAAAAAGAAATAAAAGGCATCCAAATTGGAAAAGAAGTAAAACTGTCCTTATTCTCAGATGATATGATACTATACATAGAAAACCCCAAAGACTCCATCAAAAAACTACTAGACCTAATAAATGAATTTGGCAATGTAGCAGGATACAAAATTAACACCCAGAAATCTATGGCCTTTTTATACACCAATAATAAACTCACAGAAAGAGAAATGAAAAAAACAAAAACAAAACAACCCATTTACCATTGCACCAAAAAGATTAAGACATCTAGGAATAAACTTAACTAAGGACGTAAAAGACCTGTACTCGGAAAACTACAGGACATTGAAAAAGAGAGGAAGACATAAACAAATGGAAGAGTATACCATGTTCATGGGTTGGTAGAATCAACATAATTAAAATGTCCATACTACCTAAAGCAATCTATAGATTCAATGCAATACCTATTAAAATACCAATGGCATATTTCAAAGATCTAGAACAAACTCTACAAAAATTCATCTGCAATAAAAAAAGATCCCGAATAGCCACAGCTATCCTGAGAAAGAAGAATAAAGTTGGAGGGATCACAATACCAGATATTAAGCTATATAACCAAGCCACGGTTCTTAAAACTGCCTGGTACTGGCACAAGAACAGACATATAGACCAATGGAACAGAATAGAGAACCCAGAAATTGACCCAAGCCATTATACTCAATTAATATTTGACAAAGGAGACAAGAGCATACAATGAAGTCCAAACAGTCTCTTTAATAAATGGTGCTGGGAAATTTGGTCAGATACATGCAAAAAAATGAAACTAGATCACCAACTTACACCACACACAAAAACAAACTCAAAATGGCTAAAGGACTTGAATGTAAGACGGAAACCATAAAAATCCTACAAGGCTCCATAGGCAGCACAATTGCAGACATGTGTTTCTGCAATATCTTTACAGACACAGATCCTAGGGCAAGAGAGACTAAGGAGAAAATAAACAAATGGGACTACATCAAAATAAAAAGCTTCTGCACAGCAAGAGGAACCATCAACAAAACAACAAGAAAGCCCACTGCATAGGAGAACATATTTACCAATGTTATCTCCAATAAGAGTTTAATCTCCAACATTTACAGGGAACTCATACAACTTAACTAAAGGAAGATAAACAATCCAATCAAAAATGGTAAAGGATCTAAATAGACACTTTTTGAAAGAGGACATTCAGAAAGCCAAGATACATATGAAAACATGCTCAAAGTCACTAATCATCTGAGAGATGCAAATCAAAACAACAATGAGGTGCCACCTCACACCTGTCAGAATGGCAATCATTAACAAATCAACAAATGACAAGTGCTGGTGAGGATTCGGAGAAAAAGGAACCCTTGTGCACTGCTAATGGAAATGCAGACTGGTGCAGCCACTGTGGAAAACAGTATGGCATTTCCTCAAAAATTTAAAAATGGAACTGCCATTTGACCCAGTAATACCACTTCTAGGAATATATCCTAAGAAAATAGAAACATCAATCAGAAAGGATATATGCACCCCTATGTTCATAGTAGCACAATTTACAATTTACAATAGCTAAGATTTGGAAACAGCCTAAATGCCCATCAGCAGGTGAGTGAATCAGAAAACTATGATATATCTATACAATGGAATAGTATGCTGCTATAAAAAAGAAGGAATTCTTACCATTTGCAGCAGCATGGATGAACTGGAGAGCATTATGCTAAGTGAAATAAGCCAGGCAATGAAAGAAAAATGCCACATGACCTCACTCATTTATGGATAATGAAGAACATTATAACCTGATGAACTAAAAGATAGATACAGAGGCAGAGCAGCATCGAACAGACTGTCAAATTACAGTGGGAAGGCTGGGGAAGCAGGGGAGGTTAGAGATCAACTGAAGGACTTGTATGCATGCATAACCAATGGACACAAGATACTGGCGGGTGGGGAGGTGAGGGCATGTGCTGGGGAGTAGGGGAGGCTGGGAGAAGGTCAATGGGGGAAAAAAGGGAGACATATGTGCTACTATTTGTAATACTTTAAACAATAAAATATATATATACACTGAGTGGCCAGATTATTATGATGTCTGAATGTATAATAATCTGGTCACTCAGTATATATATATATATATATATATATATATATATATATATATATATATATATATATTAATTAGAGGCCCGGTGCATGATTTCGTGCCTGAGTGGGGTCCCGCTAGCCTGGCCAGGGGGAGGGGACATGGGCGGTTGGCTGGCCTGCCTGCTGGTCAAAGGGACAATTTGCATATTAGTGTTTTATTATATAGGATATACATTAAAAAAACAAACAAACAGGTGGAGGAATCCATGCTTTCATCAAGATTTATGTCTATACTTTCAGATCACTGAATTCTTAAAACGTATCATCCTTTGTCCCCCAAACATAATGTGGTCCCCAAACTGCAATTTCTTGCTCTTAAATAATGTAAAACACACAACAGGCCTCAAATGGAGCCACCTGTGCTAAGCTGACATCACCAAACCAAGACTTAATACCTAATTGCAGTTTCGTCTCTCCCAGGAATGTAATCTCAGCCAGTCAGTATGGAATTTCTTGGTCAGCATTAATGAGGTAAACCCCTTCATAGATCCCTGTGGTCCCTCAAGGGAAGGTGCCTGCTCTTTGCTTCCTCCTGCCCCTTTCTGCCTATAAAAGTTTCCCATTTTGTACAGTTCCTCAGGTCTTTCTAGTTGTTAAATGATAATCTCCCCTCCCCCCCTCCAGTTCATCAACTGTTGAGTAAAGCCCATAAGATTTTTTTAAAATTTACTCAGCTGAAAAAAATTTTTTTTATCAGTAGGGACAATAGAAAAAGCTATTTTGATTTATTTCACCGTTTCTCTAAGGATGCCCGCCCCCTCCCCCACTCCAACTTATCTATAGGCTGGAGGAACACTTACCACTAAAACTACGTGAAATTATTGGCTTGGACTACAGATTATGAAAATATTTTTATCAACATTTTCCCAAATGAAAGAGAAGCAAATTACTGTTTTAAGTGCAACATATTAGGATAGGTTTACTTAAAATTACACGTTTTTTAAAAAAAAGATAAAAGATTTTGACTTTGGCCTCTTAAGAAAACAAAGTTGCCTTTTGCAAATGATGATAATAATGAAAAAATCGACCCTCTCCCTTGCACAATTCTTGATTTACCCAGCAGCGGTCAAGGAATTCCGCTGCGCGGAAACAGGCCCCGATTTAGTGAGGAATGTGGGCGGGTACGTCTGCGGCCCGAGAACCGGGTCAAGCAACCCGCCTCCACCACGGGCTGGTCTCGGCCCCAGGCCCCGGCGCCGGCGTGAGAAGCGCACGCAGCGCTCACGACTGCCAGGCTCTCCAGGGCCTGAGACCACCTAACCAGCCCCCACACCGGCGCTCAACACTCGACCCCACTCACGACACAACCCGCACGAACTCGACAAAGTGCAGCCTGAGAGCGCGGGCGGCCAGGAGGGAAAGGCCCTTTCCGAAAGGGGGAACTTTGGAGAGGGCTGGCGGGGGCGGCCCAGGGCCAGGTGCCGGCCGCCCCGCAGACGGGAACCGGCGGAAGGCACAAACCTCCCCACTCCCCCGACTTGGGGCTGACCTCCCCCGCCGGGTCTCCGCGCCGCACCGGAATGTAGGGTCCGCGGCGTGAAGAGACGCCCGTCCCATCACCGCGACCAGCCCCGCTGCCCCGTACTCACGCTGGCTTCATGGCAGCAAGCTCCGCGCTGCCCAGACGCGCACGCGGGACGCCGGGCTCGACGGGGAGGCCCGGCGAGGAAGGAGGGTCGCAGAAGAGCGCCGAGGGAACCTGGACGCGGGGTCAGAGGCGCGGCGCTCAGTGGAGCCGGGCGGCGCGACGGCGAGCCCAGGTGAGCGTGCGCCCGGCGCATTTCAAACGGGCCAATCAGTGCCGCCCACTGAAAAGGGGCGGGGCTTCCGAGGGCGCGCCTGCTCTGCCGGAAGTGCCGCTGGACTCCTGGGAGACAGACGCGGAAAGGGTGTGGGGAGTCTGGAGTCTACGCGGCAGCGCTGGAGCTGGGACTTTAAATATGAAATACAATTCCCTCCATTTCCGATGAGGAAACTGACGGTGTGTTTTCCTACATCACAAGACGTCCAATGGCAGAGCACGTCCAGGTTTGATTCAGAAGTCTGCCCTGGAGCTCCGGCCCGGGAGGGTTCTATTCTGCCCAGCGCAGCTACTCCCTCTCCGGTTTTCGTATCAACACACCATTTTGGCTTCCTCTTTCTCTCTTCTTCTTCACCTTTCCTGGGCTCTCCAGCTCTTTCATTTATATACATTGTTTCATCGAGTTCTTAACAATGTTTGATCCTGGATATATGAAATGAATAAATTTTGGTCCTCGAGGAACGTCCAGACCACTCTTTTCTATGATGGACTGATTCTATCTCATTCCGATCTCTGCCCCTAAACGGATGACTATCAAAGATACATTTATATCTGTGCTCTCATGGAACTCTAGTCCCATCTCCTCAACTTCCTACAGGATCAGACACCAGTAAGGATAGACATAATGTCATATCCTTAGCCCATATTTTTCTACACAAAGATGGTTCTAATCTTGGCCATTACATAGTTACAGTGAATTCATCATTTTACACAATGCAAGTAAATCTGGAGGATAAATTTCTAGAGGCATAATTGCTGTGTCAGAGTGTATGCATATGTAACGTTTGGCAGTATTGCCAAATTGTCCTCCATAAAGGTTGTCCAAATGTACAATCGCATCAGGCATGTATTGACAGTGCCTGCTTCTCCACAATTCTCAGACAACAACGTTGATCTAATAGGTGAAAAAAAATCACCATGTGGTTTACATTTTTCCCCCTTATGATGAATGAGGCCGGGTGTCTGTTTATATATTCAGAGCCATTTGTGTTTTCTTCTCTATGAACTGTGCTCATCTCCCTTGCCTCCTTGTTCTACTGAGTTGTTCATTTTTCTTATTGAATATATTAAATTGGTCCTCATCCAAAATATGAGTTCAAAAAGTTTAATAGTTCATAATTTAGTTTTTATTTCATTTATGTTGTTTTGTGACAGCTTAGAAAAATATTTAAGATAGTCAAATTTATCAGACTTTACTGTCTTATGTTTTGTGTCATACTAGGAAGTCTTCCCCAACTAAGATAATTAAAAATATATATTTTATTGATTTTTCACAGAGAGGAAGGGAGAAGGATAGAGAGTTAGAAACATCGATGAGAGAGAAACATCGATCAGCTGTCTCCTGCACACCCCCCACTGGGGATGTGCCTGCAACCAAGGTACATGCCCTTGACTGGAATCATCCTGGGGCCCTTCAGTTCACAGGCCGACGCTCTATCCACTGAGCCAAACCGGTCAGGGCTAAGATAATTTTTTTAAGTATCGTATTTTCTAGTGTTTTTAAAAAATATATTTTTATTGATTTCAGAGAGGAAAGGAGAGGGAGAAATAGAAATATCAATGATGAGAGAGAATCATTGTACAGCTGCCTTCTGCACGCCCCCCACTGGCAATCAAGCGCACAACCTGGGCATATACCCTGAACAGGAATGGAACCATGATCTCCTGGTTCATAGGTCGACGCTCAACCACTGAGCCATACATGCTGGGCTCTAGTGCTTTTATTACTTTGTTTTTTATGTTTAAGTCTTTGAACCATTAGAATTTTTTTTTTTTTTTGGTAATCAAATGAGAGGTTGGAATCTGTATTATTTAGGAATTGGGCTGGACTGTTGGCTTACCTCTTAGTTACTCTGCAGTCTGGCTTTGGCTTCAATTTCTCCATTGGAACTCTTCTGACCAAGATTACCACCTCCTTCATGCTAAATCTGAGCCTTCCCCACCCTTATCTTACTTGACCTTTTAATAGCACTAAAAAATATTTCTCATTCATTTCTTCCTATGCCTTTGTTTTTTGTTTTTTTTCCCCTAGCTCTCTAGCCCATTTTTCTTAGCCTCATTTGTGAGTTCTTTTTTCTTCCTTAAATGTTGTGACTTAGGGTTTTTTACCTGGTTACTTCCTGGGCCCTCTCCCCAGGCACTCCCAACCATGCCCATGGCTTCACCTTCCATTCACATTTGCTCTTCTGAGTTCCAGACTCATGTGTCCAACTGCCTTATGAATTCTGCACTTGTGTGTCCCACAGGCACCTCACACCTAACACATCCTAATCTCTTCCCCTGAACCTGCTCCCCCTCAGTGGATGACATCACCATCTACCCACCCACCCAACCAGAGTCCAAGGTACCGTCTTTGACTTTTGCCTCCCCACTCTATTCCAATATTTAATTACCAAGTCTTGACAGTTCTACCGATAGCCTTCAAACCTCTCCACTTCTCTTCATCCCCTTGGCCACTACCATCGGTCATCTGGATGATCTCACCATTACCCTAACAGGCCTCCTGGCTACCACCCTCCCATCCAGGATCCATTTTGCAGCCAGCTCCCCTATAAATCACAGCTCTGATCATGCCACTCCTGTGCTTGTAAAACTGCAGTAGCTCCCCATTGCTGCAGACCCTCAGTGGAGCCCCAAGGCTCTTCCTCTTCAAGCTCATCACCTATCATTAACCCCTGCACCACTACCTCCAGCCTTGCTGACCTTTGCTGTCAAGCTCTCCTTCTTCCCTTCCTCTACAATGTTTCTGTATCCTCAGTTCTCAGCAGGTCTCTTGCCATCTACCCTGCTCTGGTCCCCTGCACTTCCCAGTCACTGCACCTGCTGATTTGCTTTGGCCCTCACTTCCCAATTTACAATCATTATTTATTACTGTCTCTTCTCCATTTTATCCCTACATCTTATCACTAGATGGCACTGTTGCACCCCGGTGCCCAACAATTGAGCTACTCCATAAATGTTGAGAGGGAATGAATGAATCCACCCTTTCAGAGAACACCCCAGTCAAGGACCTAGGTAAATTGCACCACTCCCAGCTTTTTTTCTGGCCAGTTTTTTTCTTCCTCCCTCACTTCTACCATATTAAGCTCTATGGCTTATTAGTTTTCTTTAAAATGCCAATTCATTATATCATTTCTCAGGGTGTCCCACAGGTACCTCACACCTAACACATCCTAATCTTTTCCCCCAGAGGGCTCCCATAACCAGTAAAAGAGCTGCATTTTCCCCCTAGAATTAGAGATCCAGACCAGAGGTGAGGGTAAGAGAGAGTAGACTTGGGATGCTGGATGTTTGTTTGTTTTTAAAGTCATTTATTAAGGTATAATTTACAGTAAAATTCAACCTTTTTAGTTGAACTGTCTACATATTTGTCAAACATATACCATCCTGTAACCACTGCCACAATCCTCCTATATAATAAGAGAGAAATATGCAAATTAGGGCAGGACATCACGACCAGCTCCGGAGACTGCGTCATGACCAGCTCAGAGCACGTCCCCAACCCCAGCACACACACACCACACACCAGGGCTGGAGGCAGGCTCCGAGCAGCCACGGCCCCAGCCCCAGCGCCACCCAGCTCCGAGGCCAATCCCGCCAGGGGTTCTTGGGCAGGCACGCCGGGCTGCCTGCCCTGGGAGCAAGGCCCCCAGCAGACCCACGGACCCGTCCAGGGGGTCGTGCTCCTAGCTGCACTGTGACTGGGATCAAGGCCCCCAGCAGACCCGCCCAGGGGAGCGGGCCTAGCCGTCCGTAGGACATCCCCTGAGGGCTCCCAGACTGTGAGAGGGGGAAGGCTGGGCTGAGGGACACTCACCCAGTGCACGAATTTTGTGCACCAGGCCTTTAGTCAAATATATAAAACTAGAGGCCTTATGCACGGAATTTGTGCAAGGGGCTCGGCCCCCGCCCGCCGTGGCTTCGTCCGGAAGGAAGGATGTCCGGTCTAATTAGCATATTATGCTTTTATTATTATAGATTCCCATCACACAAAAATTCCCTTGTAGTCAATCACTGTCCCCTACCCTCAAGCCCTTGGCAATCACTTTCCTAACTTCTTGAGTTTTGTCTTTTCCAGAATGTTTCTTCTTTAACTCAGCATAATGCTTTAGAGGTTTTTCCATGTGTTGCATGTACCGGGAGTGTGTTCCCTTTTATTTTAGTAGTATTCCATTGTATGAATGCATGACAATTTATTCATTCATTCGTTTGTTTGATGGACATTTAGGTTGTTTCCCCTTTTTGGTGATTATGAATGAAACTAGTGTAATTATTTGTATAAAGGTCTTTATGTAGACATGTGTTTTCATTTCTCTTGGATGGGATTACTGGTTTTGTAAGTGTAACTTTATAAGAACCTGCCAAACTGGACTGGGAGGGTCTTATGTAAATCACTGAAGGGGAGCTGACACTACACAAATTTGAAACCATAATGAATCCAACCATCCACCTAAGTAAGTACAGGTACAGGACCCTAATGAACACCAATGACCAGACCTGTAGAAGCCCAGAGTTTTGAGGGAAGGTGGTAAAATGGAGACAGGACCACTGTGGGAGCTGGTACACCCAACACCCAAGGGAGAGAATTTTCTCCCCCCCCCCCGCCCCCACTGTTCACTCAGTGGCCTTGAAGCCATCATCTCACATTCCCAGGCCATTTATAAAATGAATGATTGGAAGTCAATGTTTTATATACTCAGAAAACAAATTAATAAAGTCAAAAAGCTTGGGGGGAAGCTGTAAAATTAATGTAAAAAGTAACAAATGATCTGAAGCACATTTCATATGAATAACATACACAGAAAGGGGCTATAACTAACCCAAGTAATGAAGACTATTCACTATGTGCCCTCAGGCTGAAGACAAAAAGATCTTGAAACTTATATTGAATTCTAATCAGTAGGCTTTTTTTCAGACATCGGTCAGTAATTTTGAAACGGCATTGTGTACATTCTAGGACTGAGCAAAGAAGTCCACGTATTGTGGATAACGGGAGCAGTTTCTGTTAGAGCTGTATAAATACCAAAAGGGGAAGGCTAAAACGTACCTGGGGATTCTTTGTTCTATTTGGCAACGTTTTTCTAAGGAAGAAATTATGTTAAAAAAATAATGGACTCTGTCAGTGCTTCTTTGTGGGGAAGCACGGGACCTGGTTGGAATGTCTGGAAGGAGGATTCTCCGAAAGGTCGGGGGCCTCTGAGGGGACCTTGCCCCTACCTTGACTTTTCCCAACAAGTCCGATCCCCTGGGAAGTTTTGCTAGAATCTGTATGTTTAGTCTTTAAAGACCCGCCCTTGTAGAAGCACATACTTTCTCAAGGATGCTTACCCTGCTGACTGTACCTAGAGGTTAATTTGAGTTCAAGCTGTTGTTTGAATAAAAGCCAAAGGCGGCAGGCGAACAGGGCACTTGGTGGCGATAGCCAAGTAGTGCCTTAGCCTCTCTGTCACAGAAACGTGTGTCAGAGTCATCTGTTCATCTGTCGCTCAGGGTCTGCCGGTCAGCCCCAGCACTTCTTTAAAAAAAATTTTGTTTTTTTTTAATAAATTGATTTCAGAGAGAAAGGGAGAGGGAGAGAGAGATAGAAACATCCATGATGAGAGAGAATCATTAATCGGTTGCCTACTGCACACCCCCTACTGGGGATTGAGCCTGCAACCTGGGCATATGCCCTTGACTGGAATCAAACCTGGGACCCTTCAGTCTGTAGGCTGATGCTCTATCCACTGAGCCAAACCAGCTAGGGCTAGGCTTATTTTCTTTATTGCACTTACCATTACCTGAATTTATCTTGTCTGGCTGACTGATTAGAACATCAGGTCCATGAAGGAGGGACAGTGTGGGTTTTGTTCACTTCTGTGTCCCCAGTTCCTAGGACAATGTTTGTTCTATATATACGAGGCACTAAAATATTCATCAGATGATTTAGCAATGCACTCATGTACAGGAATCTATTTCTCATGGTAAATGAACATGTTTGTAGTATGGTGGGTGAAATAGAACCAAACCAAGTGGGAAACAGGACAACTGTATTATAATAAATAAACTTTATTTATTTCTTCCACACAATTTAAGAAAACCATACATTGGAAGAATATCTCTGAGTTTGGAAATGGGTCTTTGTCTTTTCATTCATATGGATCGTTGATTAGAAAATCAGAGGCTAGCGTTCAACGGATATGTCATAACATGTTTTATAGTGTTGATAGGTGTTTCATGTATGAAGGGCATCATGGCTAAAACAAATTTGGAACACAGTAGATCCAAATGAAGTGCTTCTCCAACGTACCTGACAATACCATTCTACTCCACTGCCTTCCTCAGAACCTCTCACATGAGCAGGGTTCCACAGAGAACACTTTGAAAAAGATTGCAGAAGACCAAATACTTAAATCACTTTGTACTCAAAAGTTTCTAAACTTCCCACTTCTAATTCTAATTAACAATGGCAAACTCATTTCTTGAACAAAGAAGATGGATCATAACTCTCTAAAAACTGAGCAATGGAAAATGGAACTCTACAATGAATAAAGGGGAGATACAGTTGACTAAATGGCCTCATTCAAACATTGAAGTTTTATCACAACTATAATGTCTGATAAGTTTTAAGAGTTATGATCTCAAGCAGGGAGAGGGGGAAGAGGGACATCCCATGGGAGTGTACCCACCCCTACATAATCCCTTTTGAGACCAGTTCAAGGTGAACAGTTGACACCCATGGGAGTTTGGCACATCTCTACAGTGTACTGAGACATTAAAATTTTTTTGAGAACTACATTAAAAAGCATCTTCCCAGTGAGGTCTTCAACTCACCCACTGCCAACCTTTCTAACTTTCTGGAATGACTTAGGCAAAACTATCAGACTTAATACTTATTGATAATTCATATATTTGAATTCATTTTCACTACACATTAGAAGCTTCCAAATCAGTGTACTGCGAATTGGTATAAAATTTTAATTTGTAATACTGTCCAAAAACATACAATGGGACTAAATTTACCAAAGTTATAAAACCATTATGAAACACTTGATCTTATTTTGTTGATTTAACATTTCATTTTCATCATTAAGCATGACAAAAGTAACATAACCAAAGATTAAATCATCTAAAAGCCCTTCAAATTAATCATCCAATATTTTCCAACTATTTCTAAGCTAAGGAACACTATTTTACTGTTATAAACAGAATTTGAAAGCCTTCATGTCTTTAGCATTACTAAAATAGGGTATTTAAATGTTGTACCTTTTTTTCACTATAAAATTGAGAAGTTACAGTAAGATGAAATGGAAGCCCACTTGCCCTGCTAGAATAAAATGTCTCTAATGATTTCAGATTGTTGCTAAAAAACAACAAATTTTGTCATGTAGTTTGCAATTAATGTACCAAAAATTTACCAGCCCATATAATTTTATCAGTCTATTTCTCCAGAGGAAGTAAACAGATAATTAAACTAATGAAATCATATTTCTTGACCACTCTCATCCAATATAAATTGTTACTTGTCCTCAAGAGGATTACCTGGGCCAGTAAAACACAAAGGCAGTATTCTAAGATAGAAGGTGTTCCTGAGTCAGCAAAGAGAATTCTGCATTGTAGACAGCCCCTTAAGTCATTAGCAAGTGCAGATCAGGGGTTGATAGGCCTGTGTTAACAATTGCTTTGTGTCAGCATTTCCTTATGTCTGAAAATACCATGAAATACTGAACTTTAATTAGTAATGCAACAGATGAGAAAATGCTCAGTGTTTTAGGACTGTGCAGAGTAGAAAGCTGGGAACACATCCTTAGGTGGTGAGTTGCTGAAAATTACATCAATGAAAACAAAGCTGATAAGCCCAGTGGCTTTTGGAATTCCTGACACCAGCATTTCTTCAAGTTTGGCCCGTGGGCCCTCTGCATTAGAATTACATGGGACTTGCTCCAGTGCAGATCCCCTCTCCGAAACCTACATTTTACACCGGTAAACAAGAATCTCCTGGTCTCCCTGGGAATCTGCATTGGCCACAAGCTCACCATATGTTTTAGGTTCTCAGGAAAGCTTGAAAAATCGCATCTGACCAACCCTTTGGCAAGGTCTTTAAGCATCCTCTGCACATAAACACTAAAATTTGCAGCGTATTTGAAATGCTGAAGCAACAGCAAATGCATGACACCCCTAAATACAGTGCTGTCATTGATTTAAAATGTGACAAATGAACACAGCCGGCAGGGATTAACTTGGCCAACTCCCACGGTGTGCCATGTTTTACCGGTGCTGCATAATACTTTGCAGAATCAAACTGGCAACAAGAAAACAGAGCAAAACAGGACACATGACACCCAGCCATAGGCTGTGGACTTTTAAGAAAATCCAAATCCACAGTCCCAAATCCAAATCCATTGACATGGAATTTGCACTTTGAAGCAGAATGGACTTGAGGAAAAAAGAGGGCTTTCTATTCACTCCCTTCAGTAGGTGGGAAAAGAAAGAAGAGCCCCCCTGAAACCAGTCCCCAGGACTCCCACAGACCCAAGTTCCTCTTTCTGAGGCCCCCCCCCTCCGTGACCTTTCTGGCTTATATTCCTCCCACTGTGGGGGCTCTTGGGGACTGGAGACGCATTTGCTACATGAAACTCATCAAGTTCCATTTTTAAAGAGTAAATACTGTTTAAACAGAATTGCAAAACTCATTTTAAATAAATTTAACTTAATTAAATATTAATAATTTGCCTGAATAAGGACTTGCTTGAACCCATGTTCCCCCTTTAAAACCACACATACAGAATCAGTGCACAGCTAGAGAAATTTCCCCAGTTAAATACCTTGTTGATATGAACCCATTAAAAAATGCCAAGACACCAATCATTATGAATATCTTAGACCACCGTAAACCAGTACCATGCCACTGGCTTATGGTGGTTAGGATGTTGTAGCTTAATGTTGACATCTGGCATAAAAAGCTTAGGGTCTGAATCATGTTTCTTTTTTATGTAATTCTGGCTCAGGCATCCGATACAGAGCAGATGAGAAATAAATTATGTTGATGAGGCTGAAGATGAGGCACAGAAGTATGGCTCCTGCTATCTGAGGGAGAGACAGGGCCCTGGCGTTGGCCATGAGCCATTCCTTCCTCAGAGTCTTGTCCAGAAGTATGGCTTCCATCTGCATGTGCGTAGCCAGGATCACACACACGTGGAACAGCTGGTGACTGTGACCTACAGCAAGTATACAAAAGGCCACCAAGATCAGCAATAAAAAAGAAATGACATGCTGAGTGAAAGAAGCCAGACACAAGGGACACATATTGTATGACTGCATTCATATCACTTGTCCAAAAAAGGCAAATCTATAGAAACAAAATGTAGATTAGTGGTTGCCCTGGGCAGGGGGTGGGAGTGGGGATGAACAGTATATGGGCATGAGGGATCTTACTGGGATGATAAAAATGTCCTAAACTTCATTTATAGTGATGCTTGTACAACTTGGTAAATTTACTAAAAGTAGCATTAAATTGTACACTTGAAATAAGGGGATTATGTGATATGCAAAACATGCTTCAATAAATTAATCTTTAAAATGTAATGTGAGGCCCTAGCCGGATGGCTCGGTAGATAGAGCATCAGCCTGCAGACTGAAAGGTCCCAGGTTCGATTCCAGTCAAGGGCACATGCCGGGGTTGTGGGCTTGATCCCCAGTAGGGGGGCCTGCAGGAGGCAGCCTATCATGGATTCTCATCATTGATGTTTCTATCCCCTCTCCCTTCTTCTCTGAAATCAATAAAAAATATATTTAAAAAAATAAAATGTAATGTGAGAAAAAGAAAAAGGCCATCAGAGTAAACCAAATTCACCAACCCAGTTTTTCACATGAAAAAGGCATCATGTTCTGCCAGAGGTCATCTCTTTTTCTCTTTTTAAAATATATTTTTATTGATTTCAGAGAAGAGGGGGGGGGGGGGGGGAGAGAGAGAGAAACATCAATGATGAGAGAGAATCATTGATCGGCTGCCTCCTGCATGTCTCCTACTGGGGATTGAGCCTACAACCCAGGCATGTGCCCTGACTGGGAATTGAATTGTGACCTCCTGGTTCATAGGTTGATGCTCAACCACTGAACCACACCGGCCGGGCCTGAGGTAATCTCTTAAGATCCAGTGCTGATGAGCTCAGATTCCAACTTCAGTGCCAGAGGTGAAGCCAGCCAAAGTCTCTGTTGGCCACTTACAAGGTGGCCCACTTCCTATTGCTGGTCAATCCCAGACATGACCAGGAGTTCTTCCTCCCCATGACCTGCAGGACCCCAGCTCACCAGATGCATCCACGCGTGGGGAGCAGGGCGGGCACGCTCAGTAGAGTGTGCTAGGAGTGGGCAGGGACATGCACATCTTTTGGTTGGTGAGAAAAGGAGTCCATTGCCCAGGGCTGGGTCCTGCTTTGGGGGACAACTTTCAGAAACCAAAAGTAAGATGAGAAGACCACATGTGTCATGGGCTGATCTATCTCCTCTTCCAAATTCATATGTTGAATTCTTTTTTTTTTTTAAATATATTTTATTGATTTTTCACAGAGAGGAAGGGAGAGGGATAGAGAGCTAGAAACATGGATGAGAGAGAGACATCGACCAGCTGCCTCCTGCACCCCCCCCACTGGGGGACGTGCCCACAACCAATGTACATGCCCTTGACCGGAATCGAACCTGGGACCTTCCAGTCCGCAGACCGACGCTCTATCCACTGAGCCAAACCGGTTTCGGCCATATGTTGAATTCTTAAGCCCAGTACCTCAGAATGGGATCATATTTGGAGATGGGGTCTTTTAGAGACAATGAAGTTAAGATGAAGTCACCAGGGTGGGGCTCAGTATACTTGGTGTCCTTATATGAGAAGAGGAGAATAGGACGTGGACATGCACACACCCAGAGGGAAGACCACATGACAGGAGATGGAAAGATGGCAGCCCCTCGGAAGATGGTGTGTTTCAAGGTTCCACCCCTGCCTCACCCCGTTATGCTAATGGGCTGTGTATAATTCTCAAAATCTGTGGGTGATGTGCTCAACAACGGAGGCTCAAACCTGTCTCCATGAGGACAGGACATAAAAAGACGCAAGAGCCCTGCACATATGTGAAATGTGGCTGCAGCAGGAAGAGTGGTTTCAGCAATCCCACCAGACGGGAACAGGGAGGAGCTTCCTGTGGGCCAACGCTAACCAAGCCGGCCCAGCCCTTCCCCCTCGGGCTGGTGGAGAGGGGGGGGGGGTCCCATACCCAGCAGAGATTTAATGATCTGTCATTAACTGTGTCTGGCAAATTTCTCCCCATAGGCGTGTCTCTCTGCTCTGAACGGGATAGAGATGAAAAAAATTAAATGTTATTAAAGAAGCCAGGGAGTTGACAAAATAAGGGCCAGGGCTATTTTTCCTGCAGCCCCCAGACTTCATGAACAATTCCCTCTACTTCATCCAGCTGGGGCTGGGAGGTGAAGGTGAAGGGCCAGGGGGTACCGTAGGCAGGTACCCCCTGGCCCTTTGGTCTCCCTCCTTTTTTGAAATCTGCCCTCTAAGCATTTTGCTTGTAATTCTTCTAGCACCGTGGTCAGCAAACTGCGGCTTGCGAGCCACATGCGGCTCTTTGGCCCCTTGAGTGTGGCTCTTCCACAAAATACCACGGCCTGGGCGAGTCTATTTTGAAGAAGTGGCGTTAGAAGAAGTTTAAGTTTAAAAAATTTGGCTCTCAAAAGAAATTTCAATCGTTGTACTGTTGATATTTGGCTCTGTTGACTAATGAGTTTGCTGACCACTGGCCTAGCGGGGCAAAATAAGTAAAGGAGATGAAACTCTAATGAGAACGACCAAAGTAAATCTGGCCATGTGACGTAGGTGGTAAGAGATGGAAAGTTATAGACAAAATGGGCTTGGCAACACACAGGTTCCTCTCACCACAGGGAGACAAGGATGACCCCTTGGTCCCCATAATAGCTTATCTGAGGAGCTGTCCTCCCAGCACACATCAGCCTCGCCAGAAGTGATCAGGGGCCTCCAGCCAGTCCCAGAGCCAGGGTGGGGGTCGCCTTCTGCAGTGCCTGCCCACTTCCCTAGGTAGAGAGGGAAGGGAACTCTACCAGCAGGTGTAAACCCGTGGCTCTGACACCTGCTGGCCACATCACTTCTCTAACTTTAGTGAGCTCAGGCTCACCTAGAGAACCACGCAGCCTCTGAGTGAGTGCTGAGCCCACCCCCCAAGTTTCTGGTGCAGGGCCCGGGAATCTGCCTGTGCCCGGGGGATGCTGAGACTGTTGGTCTGGGCACCAAACCTGAGAGCCACCCCTCTACCCTGACTCCTGGTCCCATCGCACCCCGCTGAACAAGACAAAGGCAGACACGTTCCCCGCCTGGGCACAGCCCTGCACAGCACCTGGTACCTCAGAGCCATGTGCACCCAGTCTTTCTTCGTCCTCTCCAAGGATGCCCTCAGTGGTCATTTAATAGTGGGATTTCGTGTTCTAGGCAATACTGGGACTCCCCTGGCCCCATACCCCACAGGGATGCGTTAGAATCTTAGCCCCACCTGCTCTCCCATCCTCCCTGGCCATGCACTGGCTACGTACGTACATCCTGGCTCCCATTAACTCACCGTTTCACTCACCTTGGCCAGCACCCGGAGAACTTCCTGAGAGGTGCTGCTCTCCCTGCCCTGGCCTCCCCGCTGCAGCTGCACCACAGGTGACAGGGATGGAGCCCTCCCCGGCTGGAGGGCAGGGGCAGCGGAGCCACCGCACACTCACCGATGTAGTCGAAGCATCCCGGGGCCAGGCGCTCGGGCAGGTGCGCCGAGTAGAAGAAAGAGGCCAGGAGAGTCATGGCCACGTGCTTCTGGTGGTACAAGGTGACCTCGTTCTGTGGACTCTCCCCTGGGAACAGGAACACCTGCAGGGATTTAAAAGAAACATCCGGTCTTGAGAGGAGGCCCTTCTCCCCGTCATCGCCTGCCGACATCATGGCGCACACGTGGGGACTTGGGCCAGGGCCCCCACCTCCTCGGGGCTGCGGCTGGGAAAGGGAAGGCTCAGGGGCTGTGTGAGCAGAATTCCTATTCTGAGAGGGATCAGCTGAGACCCGAGGCAATTGTATTTTAATCCCCCAAATGTTTATGAGAGCCATTTGGGTTATTTAACTTAAAAAAAGAAAAAGAAAAAAAAAGGAAGTTAGGAAAGGAAAAGAAAAACCCTGTTAGATACATTTCTGCTCTTTTTCTCGGACGGAGGTAATGTGTAAGCATAGTAAAAAGAGATCATTTCACACTGGAACTCATTTTTAATCAGCACGTCCTCTGAACTGATGCTCCTTATTAAGACTTTAAGGCCTAGTAATCCCTCGAAGGCCTTCTGAGTCATCAAAAAGTATTAATTACAGCCATGATACTGTTTCAGAGTTAAGTGTAGTTTCTGTTATTGTTCTAAATAAAGACAGCAGCCACCACCTTCAAGGGCACGAGGCCAGGCCTTTTACTTGCATCATTCCATGGGCACCTCAACAATTGCCATAGGCAGATTCTAATTCCCCATTTTGCAGATGAGGAAGCTGGGCTGGAGGGTGACTTGCAAACCACTAATTAGAAGTGGTCTGGATCCAGGCAGGCTGATTCCAGAATCCGTGCATTCGTCAACGTCACCGTTTAGGTTAGACCTCCCATCCCACTGCCCACTGCCGCTGTGTGCCAGGAGCCCACGTGGTTTGGTGGCATGTGGAACTGGCGTGGTCCCTCTGCTCTAATTTCATGTGCGTCATCTGTGTCCCCAAGGAAGGAGTGGAGGAATGGGCAGCACCCCTAATTCTAGGTCTCCCGCAGGCCCACAGAGGCCAAGCACAGAGCATGTGGTCAGTGCTCCGGCCGGGGGAGCCAGCTCGGCCCCTCCCCTTCGCTCCTTGGCCCTGCCATCTCGGTGGCAGGCATCAGACCCCAGCTGGCACTGGGCGGGGCGTGCCACTCACTGGGTGCTGACCATGTGCCAGGTATCACTGAGCCCAGCAGGTCTGTTTTTTTTATTAATTCCCTCTAACCCCCTGTGAAGGAGGGGATGCTAGTCCCAGGTACAGGTGAGGAAACTGAAGCTCAGAGAGGTAATGTGCAAGGTCACACAGCCAGTGAGCAGTGGGACTGGGACTTGAACTCAGGCCCATCTGTTTTGAGAGTTGCATGGACTTCCTTCCTTCCTGTCTTTCCTCTTACACCCTCTTATTTCTTGTTCTCCATCTAATTCCTATCTCTCAGACCTTCATTCATACTTTTCCCATCCTTACTGATAATACATTAACTGATGATAATATACACTGAGTGGCCAGATTATTATGATCTCTGAACGCATAATAATCTGGCCACTCAGTGTATATCTATATAATAAAAGGCTAATATGCAAATTGTCCCCTCGACCAGGAGTTCGACTATCAGGCAGGCCGGCCAACCGCCCATGTCCCCTCCCACTGGCCAGGCTGGCTGGATCCCACCCATGCACAAATTCATGCACCGGGCCTCTAATATGTGTGTGTGTGTGTGTGTGTGTGTGTGTATATATATAATGCATAATAATCTGGCCATATATACATATATATATATATATATATATATGGCCAGATTATTATGCATTCAGAGATTATAATAATCTGGCCACTCAGTGTATAATAATGCTTTTTTTTGACTCTTGCCACCATTTCATGTAATCCTCCCATAGCCCGATGAAAGGAGCTGTTATTACCATGCCCATTTTACAGATGAGAAATCAAGGCACAGAGATGATAGATAACTTGTCCAAAGGCTCCCAGTGAGTAGAGATCTGCCTTTAGAGCCTGCTCTCCTGGTCACTCCACTAAACCCCAGGCTGCTTCCCCTGCCCAGCCCTCTGGGACTGCTGCTGAGCCCCGGTGAGCACACCTCCTGTGGTCCCCGAGGCCGCTGTGTCTTGCTGCTCCCGATTCTACACTGCGAGCACCAGTAAGGAAGCAGCCGGTCCCCACTCCTGGGTGTCCTGTGGTGCCGGCGTGTGCTCTGACCCCCAGGGGCTCAGGGGACAGCTGACTTCCTAGTGGTGCCCAACAGGCAGAGGAGGCGGGCAGGGCCCTTACCCGGTAGAAGATGGGGAGAGAGTCCCAGGTGTAGGGATAAGCAAATGCGAGGACGCGGAGCATCTTACAGAGCCCGGGCTTGTGGAGCTCCAGAAACCTAAATGAGGGAAGAAAGGGAACGAAAGGGGTGTCAGTAAATTACACACACATGCACCTTCAAAATACCCACGGGTAAGCCATCAACGGGGGCGGGGGGGGGGGGGCAAGCACTTGGCACAACTTCCTCCAGCAGCTTCTCCACCAGCTTCCTCCCCTCCCCTCCCCCCATGGGAATGACTGGACCTCAGATGTGAGGTGGCCTCAGGGGAATCCACCTCCTGGCATCTGAGAAGCAATGGTATCCAGGCGGAGCCAGGGGGCGTGCTCAGAAGCCCTGCAAGCTCCAAGTTATCTAACTGCCAGAGAGCCTTTTGGAAGAGCAGTGGCCCTCAGGATGGAGACGGGTGGGTGGGGGTGGGGTGGGGGCGGCGGCGGTGGCCCAGGCCCTGGGGGAGCCCGTCTGCGGAGGCCGAGCTGCCTCACGGGTCAGAGCCTCCCTGGTGATTACCCAGCAGAAGCCTCGGTTCAATTAGGTGTGTAACTGCTCTGAGGGACTTCTGGAACACGCACTACCACACACAGGACACTCCTGGCACGGGGAAACTGTGAGCGCGGCCTTCCCTGTCCTCCTTCTCCCCACGCCCACCCGCCGCCAATCCAAGGACAAGTGAAATCAACATGACCCCGAGGGGTGCTGACGGTCACGACAGGCAGGTCCCCCGAGATGGAAGCGACAGGGCCTCAGCTGGCCGGTCGGCCTGGGGAGGGGCAGCCGCTGAGGGTGTGGGGCAGGGACAGGACAGGCGGCAGAGGACGGGGCGGGGCCGGGAGAAGGGCCGCACTAACCTGCAGCCCTGAACTGGGGCTCAGGTAGAGGAAGGCTCACGCGCCTGGGGCAGGTGGGGGACAGGCACCCGCTCCAATCCCGCAGTGTGTTGTGGGGGGCTGGGTCCCCCCTCGGTGGCCACAGGCCTGCACAGCTGGTGCAGAGCTAGCACGCCGAGGCTCATGGGGCGGCTGCTCTGAAGGACAGTGGAGGCACTCGGGCCCTCTCAGTCTTCCCCGTGGTTCTGCCCCTCATCATGCTCTCCGGAGGCTATGGGGCCTGTGTCCCACCACCACGCCTCACCTCTGCTCCCCAGACCCCTTCTCCCAGCCCACAAGCCTGCAACTTCTCCCCCAAACTCGGTCTGCTGCTCCCCCAGCCCAGACCTATTTTCCCTGGCCATGCCCCCTAAGAGCCAGGGCAGGCACCTGTCTGGACACCCCACTGCTGCCCATATCCTTGGGCGGGGACACGGCAGAGACCCCCACCTCTGCCTCCTGGGTGGTGGGCAACCTTCCCAAGGACGAGCTGGGTCTGCTCAGGTCTGGGTCCCCCACACCCAGCTCGGAAGCACGTCGGAGGTCCTGGGCAGAGCACACAGCCCTCAGGGCCGAGCCTGGGGATCCCCGTGATGGGGTACGAGGCAGCCCTATGGCCCCCGAGAAGCCCCGCAGCCTCCAGAGACAAGCTCCAGCCCCACTCCAGTCCGCCAGCACGTCTCTCCCTTTCTGACCCTGCGCGTAGCTCCGAGACGCACCTGGCAGGCCTGGGGCAGAGAAGAAACAGAAGCTCAAGGAGAAAGAGGAGGGGAAACAAGGGACCTCCGAAACAAGGACCCCAGCCTTGGCGTAAACCACCCCCCGCCCGTCCCCCGGGACAGGTGAGGCAGCGCAGTGCCTCGATCTCGCAGGCAGTGTCTGACCTGGACAGCCTGGCTCAGATCCTGCTTCTGCCCCTCAGGACCCTGCGAGCCTGCAGGTCACGTACACTTTGTGCACCTCAGAACCCTCACGTTAACACGGAGACAACAACCGTACCCCCTCACAGGCTTGCTGCAAATGTTTGATGAAATGATACCCACAGAGTAACACTCACTGAATGGTGGCTTTACAACAAGATGTGTGATGGGGACCCATTCTCTCCCCCTCCCCATCGTGTAGCCACGTTGCACCAGGAAATAGGAGCGGGAGGGAACAGACAGGTGCTGGGTGGTGGGTCTAAGGTCAGGTGACTAATAAGAGGCAAAATTAGGATTTAAACCCCCAGCTGTCTGGCTTCCATGTCACACCCCCACCCTCCAGCAGGCTGAGAAGGCCTCAGACCACCAGCCAGACTTTGTCTGTCCTTACCTGGGTAAGGAGCCACTATTTGGCACTGTCTGCACTCAACCGATGCCCCAGGAACCAGGGCCGGTCTCAATAGCCTCGGCCTCTCCTGGCACGGCCAGTCGACCCCAGCAAGCCTGCTCCCTCCTCCCCCACGCACTGCCACCACCTGTCACTCCTGGGCTCAGGGAGGCTCCCTGTGAAAGCGCACTCTTTCTGTGGCCACTTACACAGGAAGAAAGCCGGCTCTGGCTGGCTGGCGAGGGCCATGCCCCAAAGCATGGACTTCCTGCGACTCGAGACAACATTTCGCCCAGCCCGATAAAGTGCTTTCCCAGGGGCAAACGAATCAGCCTCTCCGACAGCAAAGCTGAGTCTATAGGGGGGGAAAGGGAGAAAAAGCAGAACAGAAGAGAGACAGCAACAGAGAATAAAAGGCAGAAAGGCCAGCAGCTACCAAGAGGGGCCTCCCACTCCCAAGGTGCAATTCCAGGCCAGACCACAGGGTGTCGCCACAGCCAGAGGTTTTGAGAGGGAAGGGTTGGAGCCACAGAATCCTGTGAAGCACCCCACGCCTCAAAACCCACCCTGGTAGAGCAGTCCCTGCACCCCAGGGTTGAGGGGCCAATTTACAGGGCGTCAGGCCTTCTGTGCCTAGAACCATGTCGACAGGAAACACCAGATTTCAGGAGAAGCCTCCATCAATAGAGGGTCGATGCAATACACGTCTGTTTAAAAACCTGATCAATCTTTCTGCAACAAAGCTGGAAGGATTTGCCAGCGAATTCCTGAATTAGCAGGCCTTTGGAGACGTCATTCTAATGCCGAGCGGGGTGTGTGTGTGTGTGTGTGTGTGTGTGTGTGTGTGTGTGTGGTTATGGCTATTTTGTTGTTGCCTGGGTGACATTGCAGGGATGTGGACATTTCCGTGTGCTGGCTGCAGCCGTAGCAGCACTTTGTCATCTGGCCAAGCCCTCTGACCTCCAATGTACCTGGGAGCCACTGCCTGCTGAGCCTCTGGTCTCCAGCTCTGACCTCCAAACCCGCTTCCAGGCGTCCACACTGCTGACCTGCCGCAGCTCACTTCCCACCAGGGGTGACAACCCCCTTCCGTCCCTACATCATTGACCACAAAGCATTTCACTAAGCAAGTATTTGTCAAAAAAAAACCCCAACGGTTGGTGGCTTGGGATGGAGAACCAAAAAAGTCCCTACAGCCCTAACCGGTTTGGCTCAGTGGATAGAGCGTCGTCGGTCTGTGGACTGAAAGGTCCCAGGTTCGATTCTGGTCAAGGGCATGTACCTTGGTTGCGGGCACATCCCCAGTAGGGGGTGTGCAGGAGGCAGCTGATCGATGTTTCTCTCTCATCGATGTTTCTAACTCTCTATCCCTCTCCCTTCCTCTCTGTAAAATATCAATAAAATATATTTTAAAAAAAAGTCCCTACAGTGACGTGTGATGCACAGCAAACACTGTGTAACTCACGCTCCCGAGGGAGTGGTGCCTCCTGGCCTTTGGGTGGTCGGCGGCCACGAGCAGCGTCTCCGTCACCCCACCCGGCCCCGGAACCGTAGAGAGGTCACGCAGCCCTCATGTCCCCTCTCCAGTGCTACAGAACAAAAAGGCAGCTTTCCGGAACATGTTCATTTGAACTAAATCCCATGGTACTAAGGACCGAATCTCCAGCCAGGGGAGCCCACGGCCCTGTGGGTGGGCTTCACCTTCAGGACGGGCCCTGGAATGGAAGGAATGCCATGGGGACCGTGATGTCCTGGGAAGCACGTGCATAGATGAGGCTCTGCCAGTGAGGTTCATGGTCTCCGGCTGTGCCCAGGGAGGGAGAAGGTGGTCTTTCGCGCTCCTGGCCATACCATGGGCTGAGGCGCCAGGAGGGAGAGGCAGGAGAGAATCTCGAAAAAGAAAGTGGCCTCGCCGGTTTGGCTCAATGGATAGAGCGCCGGCCTGCGGACTGAGGGGTCCTGGGTTCGATTCCGGTCAAAGGGCACATGCTTGGGTTGGGGGCTCAATCCCCACTGTGGGGCGTGTAGGAGGCAGCTGATCAATGACTCTCTCTCATCATTGATGTTTCTATCTCTCTCTCCATCTCCCTTCCTCTCTCTGAAATCAATAAAAAATATATATTAAAAAGAAAGAAAGAAAGAGGCAGTGAGGAATGCCCAAACCAGAAAGCCCATCTTCCAGAGGCCCTTGGTTACGGTTTGGACACTGAATCCCAGAGGGGGCGGTGAGGGCCACATGGAGAGTCCCTGAGACCGGGAGATGGCCCTGCCCTCCTCTCCTCCTGCTCCTCCTACAGTTAATCAGGGCCGGAGTCGCTCCCTGCCCACATCACCTTTCTCACTCCTCAGACACTGACAACCAGGAAGACAGGGAATGACAACAAAGAGGAGAGGCCTTGTAAGATCAGAGAAGCCACCAGCGTGGGAAGGAAGGAGGACAGGGGAGGAGGAAAAGGAAGGCCCTCTCCTGGGACACCCCACTGTACCTCTGGCTCCGAGGGTGGCGTTTGCCCTTTCTCCCCTCTGTTCCGGCACAGCCCCCCGCCAGTGGTTGTTAACACACCTGGAAGCCCCCCGGGGCCTGCAAGCTAAGCCCAGGGAACTGTCTCCCTAGGAATGTGACCGAGCACAGGGCCAGTCCCCAGTCGGACACTGAGGCATTCAAATCCCCAGCCACCTTCGGGCCCCTCTCTAGCTGCTCTCCCCCTGCCAGCCACGTGGGCTCGGTGACCCTCCCTGCTGCCTCCCAGGCAGCCCCATCCTCTCCGGCCCCAGCCTCTGCTCTGTCCAAAGGTCCTTCTCTCCTCTCCAGCTGAAGTGTTTGACCTCCTCAGTCCTCAGTCCTCAGTCCTAACGCCAGTCCGCAGAACCCTGGGTATCCATCCACATGGGTGTCAGTTTGTATTGTCATTATTTGTTTATGTTACATTCTGTCCTGCTCCACTCTAACGGCCATGTCCCCTGGACTTTTGGGGGCTACAGTTTGCCTCTCCTGATGCACTGGGCATTCTGAGGGCAAGGACTGTGCCTCACTCCTCCTGGTGGTCCCAGATCTTAACATGATGCTTAGAGCAGGGCAGGCATTTAGGACATGTTGAGAGGTTGGTTGGTTGGATGGATGGATAGGTGGATGGATGGACAGAAGGACAGATGGGTGGGTAGGTGGGTGGATGGATGGATGGATGGATGGTTGGATACATGAATGAATGGTTGGATAGATGGTTAAATGGATGGATAGATGGTTGGATAGATGGTTGAATGGATGGATGGATGGAAGCCTCCGGTGTGCCCCATAAATAAACAGAAGTAATCCATTTCATTGATAAGGGAAAAGCACCCTTACATGGGCTTTCAAGATATTCCTGGCTGCCCTGCCCTGCCAAACAAGTTGGTCCAAAGGTACCAGGCTTGCCACATGCACGAGACCCATTCACCGTATCTGAACAATCAGGGGAGACTCCTGGCTGGAAGGAAACAGTCTACCCTTGTAATTCGGGAAGCTTAAAAAAAATAAAAAAAAGCAGCAATGTTCTAAGAATTTGCATTGGGAGTTCACGGGAAGGCAGTCCTGCCTCATGGACTCTGGACTGTTCCTCCCACACCCACAAGCCTTCCCACCCCTCAGCCCACAGCTTGCTGCCCTCTGGTCCTAGTTCCAAACACCAGAGCTGCCTGGCCCTGCAGGAGCCAACCAGTCAGGAGAGGGACAGGTCCAAGGACCAGATCCGGGTGTGCGGGTCCCTGGGCCAGGCTGTCCGTGAGCCCTCGCATCCTCGTGGGCATGCTTTGCCTCTCTTGAGCGATTTCTAGCATCCTTGTTACTGTCTATGCCTGTTACTCCTGGTCTCACCCACGGCAGGGCCACGCCTCCTCCCCTCTCCACCATCTCTGCAGCCCCCCAGCTCCGGCTGGGCACTGGGGCTGCATTCCAGTAAGAGCTCTTAATCCCGTGGGGTTAAGGAATGGGGGAGAGGGAGGGAAATAACCACCCCTGACATCTGATTCCATTTCTTACCCTGTGGGAGACCCTGTCTCCTCACAGCATTGGGGGAGCTCTGTGATTTTCAGGGCGAGGGAAGAGACAGTTTACCCCCACTCCTACGCCCAGGCCTTTCCACGGAACAGAGTATCCCAAAGCCCAGTGTTGAGTCTGCGCTCAGAGCTGAGACTCATGCCCACGGGAAGCCACCGCACGTGCCCACCTGTCCGAGGACAGGTCTGCGGAGGGCAAGTGGGGGCAGGTATTCCGGATGCTGTTTAAGAGCCTATCTTGCCATTCTTAAAGAAAACCAGTTTGTCAAGTTTGAGCAACTTGCCTACCTCTGGGTCCCAGAAAACCTAAGTGTCACCCAAAGAAAGCTGGAGCCAAAGTCACCATGAGTTACAGAAACGTGCCCCCCCCCGCCCCCCGTTTTCTCCCGTGCAGGGGAGTGCACGGCCGCAGGTACCAGTGACTCTGAGGCCTGCAGTCTCATAGGGGCCTCAACCTGCTCCCTGGAATTGCCATCAAGGGGGCTAACGGTAGGTGCGACCTATGAGCCAACCGTGGTGCCAATGAAGGCACCCGGCCCAGGAAGCACCCAGCACCCCAACACCGTCTAGAAGGGCTGTTGCCCCGAAACTGCCATCTGAGAGGTTTCCTACGCAATTTAGGGAACTGGAGCTTTGGGGCAGTTACTCTTACAAAGAGCTAAATAAATGAGAGTAGTTATCCTCAAAACAATGCCTCTAGCTCTCCTTCCAATAAGCTATTGTGAGTGAAAAGGGGAAAAAAAATCGAGGGAATTAGAGTGAGTGAGCTGGGTGTGACTCGTGGCCGGGGGCCTCCCCCCGGGATGTGTCCAACCTCTGAATATCACCTGTCACGCGTGGCACATACCTAGAGGCAGGCCACTTAGTCCCGAGTGGCAGACTGCCGTTGGCGGGGCGCTCCTCTGGGCCAGACCTGTACTAGGTGTTCTGGGTACATATGTACGTTCCCTGTAATCCTTACATCCATCTCGCCAGGGAGATGTTGGCCCATTTTACAGAGGAGCAAACTGAGGGTCAAGGGAGATAAGTGATTGCCCAGCAACAAGACCAGCTACATCACTTGCAGGGCTCAGTGCAAAGTGCAAGTGTAGGATCTCCTTGTTCCAACATCATTAAGAATTTCTGGACAGCTATAGCAGAGCACTGAACCAAGCGTGGAGCTCTCTCGATTGTGGGGCCCTGAGCAACTGCACAGGCTGTGTGCCCGCGAAGCGGGTCTTGCTCGAGTCCCAGGCTCCCAAATGCCTCTTGCGCTGCCCCCTCCCGCAGTCCATGGAGATGCCCGCGAGGCCCCCTCCCCGTCCCATCTGAGAGGGGGCGGCCGGGTACCTGGAGTAGCAGGAGAGGCCGGTGCTGATGATGGTGTTCAGCACAGCCAGGGTCATGTAGTAGTCCCGGAAGGGGGTGCACACCAGCGTGTCCGGGAACGAATAGGCGCAGTAGGCGATGGCCGAGCCTGGGGAGGGAACAGCAGCCTGGGTGAGGAGCCACTGCTTGGCACTGTCTGCACTCACTGGGAAGATCAACCCAGCATGTGGCCGAGCCTCATCATCCCCACCGACCAGGGGCAGTCCTGCTGCTACAGGCCCACCGCTGCCATCCCGAGCTCCCCCACCCCCACCGAACACACACACACTCTGCCTACCCAGATCCTACCCTGAGAATTCACATTGCTCCGTGGGCTTTCACATATATTAACTTACATAATCTTTGCAACCACCATCCTGCACTTATCCTCATTTTACAGATGGCAAAACAGAGGCACAGAGTGGTTTAGTAACCCACCCAGGGGCACACAGCTAGAAAGCAGCAAAGCCAAGCCTCAAGTGCATGCAGTTCAGCGACAGTCCCTGCTTTGAACTCCGCGCTACGGCCCACGATGACACTCCCTGCGCTCAGGTCCGAGTGTGCACGTGTCATCAGCGGCCGGCACCAGGGGCTCCTTGTGGAAAGCTCGAGGCGCAGGGAGAGAGGACCCTCGCGGAGGTGAGGAGAGTCACATCAGTGGGCTGCAGCACTGGCCAGCCGGGAGGCTGGGTATAATGGGCTGGCCTCAGAGGTGTGTGTGTGTCTTGTTTTAGGTTTTGGAGTGTGTGAGAGAAGGCTTAACTAGATCATGAGATCTGTCTGCTGCAGCTAAGACCAGGGGAGATCATGTCTGGGACCTAGGCCAGGGGCCTCTCCAGGCACCCTCACCTGCTGGGAGAGGCAGCCACAGGCCGGTCAGCCCAGGGCCTGAGGGATGAGGCCAAGGTCACCTGTTACTCCAAAGACAGCGAGCTTGGAATTCTAGCTCAAGGCTGACACAGGGCTCGGGCCACACAACCTCTGCTCGGATCCCATTTCTCAGGTGGCGTCCAGTGAGGCCAAGGGTGACCCTGGCACTCTCAGGGTCACACAGGCAGAGGGGCCCAGAGTCGCCACCTCCTGGTACAACGTTCCCCACCCCAGCAGGCCACCTGGGAGGTTTCAGCCGGGCACTGGCTCCCGGGGGACAACCTCCTCGCCCAGCTGATCCTACGGGGAGGTTCCCACGTGGACCAGGATGCATCGCTCTGTGCATGTTGTCTGGGGCCCACCTGCCAAACTCCGTGGGTGGCACAGAGCGAGGAGCCTCAGCCCCTGCCAGAGGCTGCAGTGGGAAGCAAGATTGATCAGAGCCTCCAGCATGTTGCAGCGTGAGGCGGGTGTTTAGGATGGGCAGGCATCTGGCACAGGGGCTGATCTGGGAAGCCCCTTAGAGGTGGGGGGTTCCGACAGGCCGAGGGCAGGCAGGGCTTTCCCGGGGGCAGAGCAGGAGCTGCGTTGGATGCCTAAGGAAAGCGAACCTCATCCTTCGGGCAATCGGGAGGTTTCTTTCTTTAAAATTTTTTTTTTTTTAAATTACAGTCTATGTTCAATATTATTTGTACTCGTGTCAGGTGTAACCGGGAGGTTTCTGAGTGGGGGATTAAGGTGACCAACATCTAGTGAAAGTGCACAGGATGGCCTAGAGGGAGGAGGGCTGGAAATCAGGGGTTGAGGGTTTCCGCAGGGTTGCAGGAGGGGGGGCGGGACAGTGGCTGCAGACATGGAGCGGGGTGTTCGGTGGAATCCACAGGCTCTCACAACTGCTAGAACCTCCTTCCCTGTTCACTGAACACCCCACGTCAAGCCCTGGGCTATGGCTGCAAAGTGCACTGTCCTCAGGGAGCTGTTCACAGTGGGGGGCAGAGATGGAGGGCCCAGAACTGCAGGGAGGTGGGCCCAGGCCTGGGGGCTTGGAGGAAGCCACAGGCAGGGGCCCTGGCTCTGCGGTGTGACCTGGGTCACTGACCTTCACTGTGCCTTGTTATTGTCACCAGGAGCGGAGAGCGTGGGTATAATGACGGACCCACCTCGGGGCACTGCTGTCAGGGCAACTAGATCATCGTGGGAGCGGCTACCCTCCCTCCCGTGCTTACTAAGCGCTTCACTTCCAAACGCATTTGATCTTCACAACACTCCTAGGAGGAAGCTGTGCCAATTTTGTGGATGAGAGATGGAGGCTGAAGAGGTTAAGAACTTGCCTGAGAGCAGGTTGGTAGCCGGCCACCGAGCAGCGCGTTATGCCGCCCTTGTGCTGGGTGCCAGCTGCTCAGCTCGGAGTCTGCCTTGCACAGTGAGTCTGGGCAGGCGGTCAAGGGCCGGGGAAGCTCCCGGGCTAAGGAGTTTGGACTGCCTCCCAGGAAATTGGGAACCCTGAAAGGTTTTAAGTGGGAGGGGTGCCAGGTTCAGAAGGTGTAGAAATCACCCAGACAACTGGGAGGAAATGGGGTGTGGAGGGGCCGAGAGGAGTCTGTTGAAACAGTGCAGGGGAGAGGCACAAGGGTCTGAGCCAAGCCAGGGGGATGGAGCCGATTTGAGAAATGTGGAGGAGACTCAACTGAACGTGCTGATTAGAGAGGATGGAGGAAGTGGGATGGGCCAGAGTGAGAGGGCGGGGAGCTGAGACTTCTGACTTGGAGCCGGGCGGGGAGAATGTGGACAGTCCAGGCCACAGGGCTGGATGCGGGTGGACCTCAGGTGAGCAGTTTAAACTAGAGAGGGGGGTTGGGAGCACCTCCCAGAGGTGTCAGGGGATGGTGTGGGCACAGAGGAGAGCACCCAGGGAGCCGGGCCGTGTCAGAACCGAGGCCCAGGGACCGGTGCTGAGCTCCCGCACCTATGGGGAGAGCAGAGGAAGAGAACCAGCAAAGGAGGAGGAAGAGGAGGGAGTGATGCACCAGGGGCCAGAGAAAGAGAGAGGGTCTGAGGAGCACAGGGGGCCCTGCATCAAAGGCTGGAGGGAGAGCCCGCAGAGCTGCATGAATCCCCTGAGTCAGGAGGAGGCCAGGCCTCAGCAACCACAGTTTTAGTGAATGGTCGGGGCTGGACAGCAGAGCACTGAGGAGTGGGAGGTGAGACAGTAAAGACTCTGTGTATATGTGTATATGTATAATAGAGGCCCAGTGCATGAAATTTGTGCACAGGTAGGGTCCCTAGTGGCTGCCAGCTGCCTGCTGCCGGATGCTGGCTAAGGCCTTCCTTTATTCCGCACCACTCCCTGGTGGTCAGCACACATCATAGCGAGTGATCAAACTCCCGGTCGGTCAAACTCCTGAGGGGACACTTTGCATATTAGGCTTTTATATATATACTAGTGGCCCGGTGCATGAAATTTGTGCACGGGGGGGGGGGGTTCCCTCAGCTCAGCCTGCACCCTCTCCAATCGGGACATCCTTCTCGCAATCTGGGACTGCTGGCTCCTAACCGCTCACCTGCCTGATCGCCCCTAACTGCCTCTGCCTGCCTGCCTGATCACCCCTAACTGCCCTCCCCTGCCAGCCTGATCTTGCCCCCAACTGCCCTCCCTTGCCAGCCTGGTTGCCCCAAACTGCCCTCCCCTGCTGGCCTGATCTCGCCCCAACTACCCTCCCCTGCCGGCCTGGTTGCCCCCAACTGCCCTCCCCTGCCAACCTGATCTTGCCCCCAACTGCTCTCCCCTGAAGGCCTGGTTGTCCCCAATGACCCTCCCCTGCAGGCCTAATCTCGCCCCCAACTGCCTTCCTCTGCCGGCCAATTTGTTTCTGATTGGTCAGTTTCTATGCCAGTCAGCGTCAAAAGCTTTGCCTCCTAGGCAGCCATTGGCTCCTCACACTTTACCCAGATTTGGTTCTGATTGGCTGGTTTCTATGCCAGTCAGTGTCTCTGGGCCTATCAATTAGGCCTGGTCAGAAAGCCCTGGTGGAGGTCTGGAGAGAAATGGAGGCACAGCTGCTGGCCCAGCCCAGAGAGAAAGACAGAGGCAAGTGCTGATCAACAGCTGCCACACAGGCTATAGATCAGACCCTGCTTCTCTCTTCAGGCCTCTCTCTGGGCCTGATTCACAGCCCCCTCAGCAGTCAGTGCTGGGTCACCGTGCCTGCAGCCACAGCAGTCAGTGCTGGGTCGCTATGGCAACCCAGCATTGACTACAGGACTGACTTCCAGTTGGTTGAGCCTCCAGTCGTGATGGACCCAGGGTTTTTATATAGTAGGATGTGTACATGTATAGGTGTGTATATAATGTATGTGTATACATGTGTATGTATATGTATATGTACATGTATTCTCTGTGTGTGTGTGTATTATAGTGTATGCATGTGTGTGTCTATGCATGTGTACATGTGTATGTATAACTTGTGAAGAAAGAGAAAGAGGAAATGGAATAGAGGTGTGCTCCTTGGGCAAGGGAAGACCTAGAGCAGGATTGGGAGGGAGAAGAGGCTAGAACTGGGATGTGAGGGGACAGATGGATGCCTATGATGGGGAGAGGAGAGGAGTCATCAGGAGGGGACATCATAGTTAAAGGAAAACACAAGAAGGTTGAGAAAATCGCTAACTCCTCTAAGCCCTTGGACAAATGAGGCCTGTGACCACCTACTTCCCTGCCAGGCACGACAGAGACCAGCACCGATGTGTGGCTGGCTCATCCTGGCCTGTGAGAGCAGATCGTTTCAGAGAACTTGTGAGCCAGTTGTTAGACACAGCCAGTATTAAAAATTAAATATCATAAAGTTACAATTAAATGAATCAGTAACAAAAGTAATAACTATTCAATTAATCCACCTACTGTGTTAGTATAGAGGAATTACTATGTAATGGTGAGCAACTGTGTATCTCTCCCCATGCGTTCAGCGATGTCATGGCCTGAAGTCTGACATGTGGAATATTTATACCACAGATCAGCAGACACCACAGACCAGGGCCTTTCTCCCCGGAGAAGTAGTTGTTCAGTATTGCCAGCACACCTGTGGACAAGTTGCTTATAAAACACTCATCGGGAACCTGGACGGGGCACTGCATTCCCTCAACTCATCTGCAAGCCCACCAAAGCCTTGTGGTGACCCCAGCTCCCAGGGGAAGGGGCAGGTCGCTCAGTCCCAGCGGAGGGAAGTCGAGAGCAAGGCCTCACCTACCCAGGCTGAAAAGGTTGACAGCGCCGTAGTCCAGGAAGTAGCAGATGTGCCGGGCGTTCTTGGACATGGAGCTGAAGGTGTGTGCACAGCTGGAGGCAAAGGGGTACACGCAGCTGGTGCTCATGTACACAAGCAGAGGCCAGGAGTAGCTGTCATTCTGGACATCTATCACATACAGTGCCGTCACAAACCTCCACACAAAGAACCTGCAACACAGCACGGCCCACTCCATCCCTGTGGCTGGAGGCTCCTCTGCCTTTCGCCATCTGCCTCCCGTTCCCCTGGAACAGGCCAATCCCTACCCGTTTTCGCTTTGGTGAAATGCCGTGAGCAAGGGACGGTGGGTGGGCTCCTTTTTTGCTTGGAAATGAGCAGGAGAGGCAAGAAGAGAGCCTTTATTTAGTCCAGTCCCCTCTCACTGCTGGTGGTGACAGATCCCTCTTTCAGTATCTTGCCCAAGTGATTCTCCAGCCTCAGTTTGCATGCTTCCAGGGATGGGGAGCTCACCACCTACCAAGGCAGCTCTGAGAGCTGGGAAGTTCCTCACTGAGCTGCCATCTGTCTCTGTGGAATCTATCTCCATTCAATCGGCCCGAGTGCTCCCCAACGGGATCGTCGAGAACAAGCTCATCAATATATTAAGGCAGTGGTCGGCAAACGGCGGCTCGCGAGCCACATGAGGCTCTTTGGCCCCTTGAGTGTTCTAACGCCACTTCTTCAAAATAGACTCGCCCAGGCCGAAAACCGACTTCTGCGCATGGGCCACGAAGTTTCAATCACACTGTACGTGCGCGCCCGCACCTGGTATTTTGTGGAAGAGCCACACTCAAGGGGCCAAAGAGCCGCATGTGGCTCGCGAGCCGCGGTTTGCCGACCACTGTCTTAAGGCATAACCCTCCTCACCTCTTTTAACGTCACCCTAAATACCCTGGTGCATTCCACCATCCCTCTTAGGATCCACATTTGACCTGGGCACCATCCCTGTGGCTCGTCTCCATCCCCCTTACAGGAAGGCTCCCCAGTCACAGGGAGTCCCCCAGTCTAGAGACAACAGGGCGTTTTCTCCCTTCTCTCCCGCACGGTTCCTCCACTAACATTGCAATCACTTTTCTGAGTGGCCGAGGCCCATGCCGAGTCTCAGCCAAGCCTGGGTCTCTGGGCTCCATCTCTACACAGCGATAGTGCACTCTCCGTGTCAGACCTGCCTGACCTATAACCCACGTGAGGGGGTTCTGCATCCAGAGCTGCTCACCTCCACGCACTGCTAAGAGCGGCCCCCTTCCCTCACACCCTCCCAGGGAAGGAGACTATAAGCCTTCCATGCAGGGACCCAAGGAGCATCGCTAAACCCTGGCTGTACGTGGGATCTTTTCCCTCCTGTCCCAGCAGAAATAAAGCTTAAGCTATTTGCCGTTTCTCAAAACATATCCTTTGATCATCTTGAGATTATTCCCTAGTCCCCCTTTCTTAGGGCATCTTACTCCCGGCTCTCCCAGGCCCTCCTGCCACTCTGTACTGTTCAGCTGGGCCTGGCAGTGAAGGGGTGCGCATGCAGTGGGCGCCTCAGCCACTGGGGCTCAGCTAAGAAGTCGTCCACAGGATCGGCACCCAGGGCTCGGGCCCCACAAACAAGGATGGTCAGGCCAGCACTCTTTGTAGTGGCACAAACTTCAAAACAGCCTGAATCACCTGTGGTTCATCCATAAAACAGAACCATGCAGGTGTTCCAGAGCCTGAGGGGCTGTGCTCGGAGCTCCCGGGGAGTCAAGGACTTGCTAAAGCTCATGACGTTTTAACTAGGGCTTCTGTGAGACCCAGAGAGCCTCCAAGCCTGCAGGGGATCAGATCAAATCAGGCCCGGGGGCAGGGAGCAGGGAGACGACAGAGCCAGGAGCCCCACGAATCCTACCAGTATCCATGATCTGAAGCTCATCTCAGCTCCACACCCACACACCAGGCGGAGTCCCCAATATCCCAGCACAGCATCTCAGCCCTCCCCGCCCCAGTTGTGTTTAAAGAAGCCCTGGCTCCCAGGATTCCCGAAGGAGGCGGCTGGCCAAGGGGCTGGGCAATACCAGAAAGGCAGCAAGTGAGTCCAGATGTTGAGGGTCTCATTGGTCATTTGGAAAAGGCTGAGGATGCAGGCAGTGGCAGAACTCTGTGGATGTCGGTAGCCAAAGAGGATGCCCTGCTCATGGAACACCTGTAGGGGGAGAGGGAGGGGCAACGAGGTGAGACGAGAGGGTGGCAGGCAGGTCTCAGGAGGATCATCTCTGGCGGCATCTGGTTTTCTCCCAGGCTGTGTGCTTGTCAAAGTGCCCCCCAACCCCCGCCCGCCCCCCGGCTTCTAAAATCCCTTGTCCTACAAAAAACCGACAGCCAGTTGGAGGAGAGAATTCAGGGCCCTGGCTCCCTTCAGGAATCCAGCCTGTCTTCCATTCTCAGACACACTTACTCTTGTCATGAACATGGCTTAAGAATCTGGTTTGGCACCCTCTCCCTGGCAGCCTCTGCCTGGGGCCTACGGCCTGATCCTTGGATGCCTCGGCAGCTGGCTGACATATGTGCTGTCTGTCGGAGCCGACATGCCCCAGGTGTCCGGGGCTGGCAGGAAGATCTCTGCTGAGGATCCCTCTTGCATATACTCACCAAGGCGCTTCACAAAGGCCTTTTGATGATGAAACCTATGATGGCATCAGCTGAGGTAGAGGACAAGGCTGGCCACAGCAGGCCCACACAGGCATCCCCACCCCCCGCAGCCCACCTGGCAAGTCTCTCAGGTACCAAGTGCCCATGAGACACTTGGCTCTCAACCCGCCTGAGGACTACATTACACATTAGAAATGGTCCTGGTGAAGACGACGAGGCAAGAGGGACAACGCTCAGGCTGCAAAGTTAAGTGGAAAACAGTAGACTGTAAGCTGTATTCCAGCCATGATGGTAAGACCTACGGAAGGCAGAGGCTGGGAGGAAGCAGGAAAGTGGAGTCTCACTGGTTGAGGTAGCAGGGTTTGTGGGATATTTTTCCCCTTTGTGTGGATTTAGATCAGAGTTTCCCAATCTCGACATGATTGACGTTTTGGGCCAGACAGTCCTTGTTGTGGGGGCTGTCCTAGGCATGGCGTAGCAGTGTCCACGCCTCTCCCGAAAAGATGCCAGTAGCACACGCTGTGTCCCCTATCAAGTTGTGACAACCAGAAATGTCTCCAGATATTGCCAATGTCCCTTGGGGGGTAAAATCTCCCCCAGTTAAGAACCACTGATTTACACGAATGTTGTTATAACCGTAAGGAGGTAAATTTAATATGAGTAGATAATCGAGGCAAATAATAATGATAATATCAGTAATCGTACCACAAATCAGGTCACAATAAGTTTTAAATCTTTCTCTTTGATTTTCTAGGGCTGTGGGGAGAAGGGAAGGCTGGGAGAATTCCAACTGAGCCACCCATCTCTCATTTGAGTTACCAACTTCTTAGTGTAAGAGAGGATCCCGATTCAAGATACACAATATGGAATATAACTTGTACTCTCTCTTGAGGTTCTGAGTCAAGAGGTCACTTTAAGTAGTGGAGAAAGTAAGGGGCTATTAGAGTCAAATGTGGGCCACTGAGGTGCCACATGACCTTGAGCTGGGTCATTCCTCTCTGGGCCTCAGTGTTCTCACCTGTGAAATGGGAGGCGTTAGCTAGCTGGATGGTCAGTATGTTCCTTTCTTAGTTCAGTTCTGGGTTAAACTGGTCAACTAGGGGAGGAGAATAGAGAAGTTGGTTCATGGTTCAGTGAAGAAATACTATTTGAATTAGATTTGGGTCTTAGCTAATTAAAGCGATTTGTTCCAGTTATAGATTCACCGTTCAGTTCTGCTGACATCCTGGTTTGCAGTGGATAGGCCTCTCTAATGGGCAGCAGGGATCTTGGCTTGCAGCTGCTCACCCCCCCCCCCCCCAGGGCTGCAAGCAAGGAGGCAAATGGGACAGCCTTCGGCTTTTATCCACGTGAGGAGGATGGTGTGGGCTTGGCACACACTCAGAAGGCCCGCTTGAAGCCCTAGCTGGTTTGGCTTATGGATAGAGTATTGGACTGTGGACCAGAGAGTCCTGGGTTCGATTCCAGTTAAGGGTATGTACTTCGGCCGAAACCGGTTTGGCTCAGTGGATAGAGCATCGGCCTTCGGACTCAAGGGTCCCAGGTTCGATTCCGGTCAAGGGCATGTACCTTGGTTGCGGGCACATCCCCAGTAGGGGGTGTGCAAGAGGCAGCTGATCGATGTTTCTCTCTCATCGATGTTTCTAACTCTCTATCCCTCTCTCTTCCTCTCTGTAAAAAATCAATAAAATATATTTTTTTTAAAAAAAGGGTATGTACTTCGGTTGCAGGCTCCTCCCTGACCCAGGCCCTGGTCTGGGTGCGTGCAGGAGGCAACCAATTGATGTGTTTCTCTCACCTCGATATGTCTCTCTGTCTTTTCCTCTCTCTTCCACTTTCTCTAAAAATCAATAGAAAAATATCCTCCAGTGAGGATTAAAAATTAAGAAGGCCCTCTTGTAGAAACTATGGGTCATTCATTCTATCTCTTACATTTTCTCTTTCTTCCTTAAAAAAATTTTTTTTTGTTTAAATTAAAACATTGGCCACTTATTAAAATGCAAAGACCCTGGAAAGGAGCAGCTGTTACGATTCACTCCTTGCCATGAACGAGTTCAGCAGATCCTGTGCAGCAGGAGATCTTGTGACCAGGGCGCTGGCCATGCTGGGGGGTGGCACTGAGGGAGGAGGCAGGGTGGGGCTGCAGGACACAGTGGATGGACATGAGCCAGAGAGGGAGACCACCTGCATTTTGCGCAGGGTGATTCCGGGTGTGACTACCGTCCTTCTCTCTTTGGGCCCTGAATTTTTGGGGAGGCAAGAGAGGATGCTGACATAGTCAAAGGAGGAGAACAGAGGGGCTGGGAAATACACAAACTGCACACCTGACCACACTTAGAATCTGGCCCAGACCTGCGGAGGATACCTCACTACAAAGCCAGGGCTGCGCTCAGATCAAAAGAACCTGCTTCCCTGACCCCGGACATGGGTGGGAACCCCACAGGTAACATGCCATAGAGGTGGGATTTAAAGCAGCCCTTCCTCCTCAGAGATGAGATGGATAAAAGGTGAGAGACGGAGTCCCTCTGTCCCAGATCAGTGATGTTCTGACCCGCCCCTTCCCTGCCCTCCCAACTTGAACCATGACTTATGAGGCCACATTGCCAGGCTCCAGTGCTGAGCCCCCCTGAGCCCGGGCAGGGGACGCATTCTCCCCATCCTCCCACTCTAGCCTTGGCAAAGTGCTGTGCATAGAGTAGATCTTAACAGAGTGCATGCTACGTAAATCTAAACAAATGAAACATTTGAAAACAATTTTCTATTCATACCTGCTAGCAGTTTGACCCCAAAAGGCAAATGGCAATCACTGCCCTGATGCCCGGTGGCTGGGCCTCACTTCTAAGCACCCCCAGGTTAGCAGGCGCCGGCTTCGCTGCGCAGCAGAATTGATTTGCAGGACCCCGCCTTGCATCGCTGGTTGCAGGCTGGGCAATTTAGAACGAAATGAAATCAAATCATGCACAGCCTATTATTTAGAAGTGAGAACCCCCGGGCACTGGGTGGAAGGGCACGCCAGCAGGTCTTCCTTTCGGTGCCCGCCCCGGGCGTGGCTCCCACAGAGACCCTGCGCACCTGCCAGCGGATGCCTGACATTCCACGGCGACCTTTTTAAACCCTGGGTTTTTCTAGCTATTAAACTGCAAATCACTTGGGGGAAATGATGGGGAATTCTGGCTGGTGGTGAAGAAGTGGATTTTGTTAGCAGGTGAAGGGGCGAGGCAGAGCCTGCAGGCACCATCAGTGTGGAAGTCTGCATTTCCTGTCCAAATCTCACAGCATCCTCACGGCCCAGTAAGGGAGAGCCTGCTATGGTTCCCATTTCACAGAAAAGGGAACTAAGGCCTGAGGAGGGGGAGGCATATGCTGAGATCCCAGAAATAGTGGGAGCAAGGCTAAAACTCTTTTAAAAGTATTTTTATTGATCTCAGAGAGGAAGGGAGAGGGAGAGAGAGAAACATCAATGATGAGAGAGAATCATTGATCGGCTGCCTCCTGCACGCCCCCTCCTGGGGATTGAGCCCACAACCCAGTTGTGTGCCCTGACCGGGAATCGAACCGTGACCTTCTGGTTCATAGGTCGACGCTCAACCACTGAGCCACACCGGCCAGGTGCAAAGCTAAAACTTAAATGCAAACATGAGACTCCATCCCCCAGCCTCTTACACTATCATCGCTGCCACTCAGAGGAGCTGTTAGAGATGAAGCTCTCATCTCCTGGCCCACAGGGTGATTTTGGACTATCATGTACTTCTCTGAGCCTCAGTTTCTTCTTCTTTAAAATGGCGTTGTGGGCGGAATTTTGTCCCCCACTGTTGGAGACCGGGTGTAAGCTGACATGGTCCTTGCACCCGAAGGGGCTAGCAAGACTTAGCCACCTACCCACACAGTTTTCCCAGACTTGTTTGGATGGCGATTATCAGTAGAATGAGAGCAACCTTTCATGGCTTGCCAAGAAGTCTGTAACTATTTACTGAGATTTGCTGTACTGAGAATCTGCCTGATTTACTGTACCGAGAATTTGTCCTTCTGCTCTGTCTCTCCCTTAGAGATTAAGAGAAACAAAGAGTACATTCCTCTTTACAGACCTCCTATTCAAGTGTTTGTGTATAAAAGGCATTACGCAGTTAATAAAGCTGTTGCAGTCCGTCGATGGCTCGCAATCCTCCTGAACCCGCTTTCCCTGTCTCTCTTTCTTTTCTCAATTCCCACCTCCCTACCTCAGCCTGGTTCAACCTGTCAGGCTGGCCCTGACAAATTGGCGCCCGAACAGGGACCTGAGGACTTGGGAAGCAGACAGTGAGGAACTCCTCCTGATAAAGAGTGCACTCGATAAGGTAAGGGAGGAGCAATTTCTTGATAGTCGGGAGTAAAGCATGAGACAAAGTGAAAGTGCCCTTTAGAGGCAAATGTTGAAGTCTATGTGATCACAAAATAATGTTTCTTGTTCAAATTAGAATCTTAGTGTGTGTATGGAATTTAAAATCTGTAATAAGTGGAACTCCACTGCTGAAATGGCCTCTGGTGCAAAGAAATTCAAAGGTGGCAGGAGAGGGCAGGGCTATCTGCTCTCCTGAAATAAGATTACTTGCAATAAGATTACTTAAGGTTACATTTAAAAATCATAAGAGAACTTGCAGGGAAATTCAAATCTTGGCCCAATTGGGTGTTAGTTATTACTTGAGAAAGCGAAAAAGAAAGAAAAAATTTAAGATCTGTCTATCTATTAAGCATGAAAAGAAATTCGGCCAGATCTGTTGCTAATGCTTCCCCTGAAGTAAGCAGGATATGGGGGAAGGGAGAGACACGTGACGATCCAATATTGACGCCCACTCTCACAGTATACAAATTAAAAGTCTCCTTTCTCGCCATAAAAAAAGTTTTAAAAATTTAGAAATGCATCTGGGATATCTGTACACGTGTAAAGAGAAAGCTAGTGTAAGACAAAATGTGCACACAGTCCGATTTTGGATATTAGATAGGTCTTGAACTGGACTTAACTCTTTACAAGGGCTACAGAAATAAAAAACCCAAGACTAGTTTTTTCCTAAAAAAAAAAAAAAAAGAAAGAAAGAAAAAAAAATGGCAAATTTGATCTAAAGTAAAGAAATTCAAGCTGGTTCCAGCAACAGGATTCGCATTTCCATAATAAAGAATTGTTTTTAAAATACTAATAAAGGGTGTTAAAAAGTTAACTTTTAAGGCCTTCAAGAAAATAAGTAAATTTATCTCTGTTATAGAATTTATCCAAAGTAAATGCCTTAAAATAATTAGAATTAGATTTAAATCTCAGAAATTGTTAAAATATAGATAATGTATTAATTATAAAGATCTAAGTAGCCCAGGTAACTGGCTACACCCTTTGTTAATAGAGGAAGGGGTAGACGCCCTTCCCCCAGCAGACAGGTCAGTTTCCTACCAGTAGCCATCTTAAGGTATGTGGTAATTTACATTTAAATAGACCAAACCTGTTTCGCCATCTTTAAGAAAAAACGGTTTGGCGGCTTAAACTTTTAAAAGTCTACGTTAATTATATAATAATAAAAGTTTATTAATATCTAGATATTTTCAAATAAAAAATACTAAAATATTAATCTAAATTTGCCTCATGAAAAATTTAAAGGACAGAATTGAATCTATTTGATTATGTCTTGTGCTTTAGAAATTTATTCTTAAGAATATAAAAATGTTATTAATCAAAGAACTAATAAATATTTAACTTACAAGCTCTGAAAGTTTAAAGTACATATTGAATTAGGAGAAATTATATAAATGTAGTAATTATATACCTAAAATATAAAAATGTATTTTTAAGAAAATAAAATGTTATGTTTTCTCTAATAATTAGGAATTCAAAATATATTAGTTATTGGTCTGATTTTAAAAAGAGGATTAATTCTATGATCCAGTTTAAATGTAATTAATATTCTTTAAGATAATTTAGATATATAATCTTTGAAGCATATATATAAATGTATATATATATATATATATATATATATACACATATATATATATATTTGATCTTTCCAAGTTATTTCAAGACTGAGAGTGACTTTTAGACATTTCATGGGCCCCGAAATGTTTTTCAAAAGTCTGTTCTCTCTTAAAAGAAATATTTTTTTAAATTAATTAAACCAAGTGATACTTGAAATCGCATGGAAAGCTTTATCAAATAAAAATTAATATATTTTACTTATACATATATATTAAATGTTATAAAGGTTTTCACCTGTAAGAAGGGCAAAAACAATATATTTCTTAAATGTAGCCAAATTTTTCAACAACAGTAGAATTTCTAAAAAGACAAAAGCCATGCTTTTAGATCAGACCAATAAAGTATCAGACCTATAAGTTTTACTGAATAAGTTTCTTTGTTTTTTAATTAAAGATACCTACTTAAGTTACTTTATAAATCAGCCTTTTAAAGTATAATCAAGGTCTCATATAAATTGTTACATAAGAAACCAATGTTTAAATAATTAAATCCAAGTAAAATCTAGGAACAGATTAGAAGCCACCATTTATTGCCTGACTTTATGTAGCTGCCTGCATTAAGCTAGAGGTGGGGCAACATTTACGGCTTGTAAAATCAGACGTAAATTTATTTTAAATGAAGATACCTACTTTAATTACTTAAATAAATTAGTGTATTAATCAAGGTTTTCAGCTAAATAAAAAGCCAATATTTTTATAAATAATTCTAATAAAGACCAGAAACAGCCAGTTTGAAATTAAATTGCCATAGCCTAGAACAAAGAATATTTTTACATAATATTATTCTACAATTTCATTACAATTTTTGCTATTTTACAACAGCATATCCCAAACAAACTTACAAACTAATTCTTTAAATGTTTAGCAGCAATTTTAAAAAGGACATAAAAGGATTTAATCCCTTCCACTGTGTAGAGGGCCCCCTAGGAAGGCACTTGAGCATTCTATATTGGCCTCTCTTGCCCTTTTTGCCAAGAGGGGCTCTCCCACAGCTGTTGCCTGAGCTTTCTGTTCATGCTGAGGTTGAAGCCTCATGGTGGCCGGTACCATGGATCTGTCTCTTGCCCAATAGCGTGAGCTGGGCTCTCCCTGGAGAAGAAACCCGGGTTCCCCAAGTTATGTGATCAATGCTGGGGCCCCGCCAGCAGGCGAGGGGATCCCAAGGCAGGTGCTGGGCATGGAGGCCACGGGGGCATAGGCTACCAAGAAGACAGAACTGAACCTCACATCACCCTGCTTGGCCCCGGAGGATGGCTGGTTAGTCAGAGACAGGTAAGATTCCTCAAGGAAGGAACAACCTAAGACAGACACAGTCGCAGAGGGGCCATCAGGAGAGAACTTGGGGGTCAACAGAGGTGGGGCACAGATCCTCACCCCCCCACAACATTGCAGGGGCCTAAACTCTTGCCCCTTCTGAGGGAGGTCTCCTGCCCCATGGCTGCTTCGAGCTTCCCATGCCCAGCTCAGATCGGGACCCAGATAACAGAAAGAGATTTGGCCCGACTCAGATCAGGACCCAGGCAACAGACAGACTTGGCTGGCAGCAGCTGCCCTATATCTAACAGTTGGCGTATAAAAATGCCAACTACCTGTCAAGCTATATTACGGCCCTATCAAAGAAAAGAGACTCTCTCAGATTATATCTGCATTTGCGCAGACTTTGGGCCCTCATATACACAAGGAATCGCCATTACGGCCACCATCTTAAAATAACAAAGGCCAACCCCCTTCCTTTAAATAAGCCCATAATCCCTCTCTATATACAAATAAGCCTAAGAGGATACTTTAAAATATAATTATAATTTTAGTAAAAAGGAGAAATTTTAAAATTTTGAATTCTCTTTCACTAATATTTACAGTGTAAACTAAGATTGTTGTTAAAATGTTAAATTTAAAAGAAAATTAGTAGTCAGCCTTACTATAAAAGTACTTGTAATATAGCTAGCTAGTCGCCTGTAGGCTTGACCTTCAAACTACAGCCCTACAGGTTACGTGTCATAAAAAGAAAGACAAAGATTCTTAAATAAAACTCTCTGTAGCCTAAAAATTATTCTAAAAGGAAATAAAGAGGTTTCTTTCAAATGTTATAGGAGTTAAAATTAAAAGCCTATATGTTTAGCTTTTTAAATTAAGGTAAATAATTTATATTTTTCCTCTCTGATAAGTTTTATATAAAATTAAAGATTAATAGCAGAAACTTAATGTCATTTTTTTTGTCCATAATCTAGGACAAGTAAAGTTAATAAATAAATTAAGCTTTATTTCAGATTAATTTAAATTGGCTAATTAAAATAAATAAGTATTCATAAAAACTTAATTGTACTAGACAAAAAACTGTTCCTAAAGTATTAACAAAACTTTATTAATAGTTCATCTCATAGTAAAATTACTTAACATACAATAAATCCAAAGCAGTCATATTTCTGTACAAAAATTAAAAATAAAAGGTTATCAAGACTACATTAAAAAATTTTATAAAAGCCTCATAATAATACAAAAAAGGAGATTAATAGAATAATATTTTAAAAGAAATATCCTATAAGTAAATTACATCAAGCCTTAATTGCTTTAAAATTTTTACTCAAATATTAATTTTTATTTATAATACTAATAACAAGACACCCATAAAATCTTATTGTATCAAAATAAGCCAAAGAAAAATCATTTGGTCAAGAATCAAAAGGATCCCAAGTCTAATTTATAGAAAAGATTTTTTTATTAACCTTTGGTCGAGAATATGTTTGTATATTTTCAGAAAAGCCCATGTAGATTCCTACAACGATGGATCCCAGAGAGGACCTGATAGAACTGTTCCAGCCACAGAATAGGCAGTGGCCCACAGAACAGAGGAGAAATAGTTCAAAAATAACAATAGTGAAGATGCCTTGCCTTGCTAGCAGTCAGCAGCTATACATTGCTACAGGTTGCCCAGGACCAAGGGCAAGGAAGGTCGGTATATGTACTTCCAGATCATGTATACACACCCTTCTACATAGAAGTCAAAATGTTTAATGTTTTGTATTCTACCAGGACCCCTGGCTTAAGGACTTACTTTATTTCTAACACAGAGAATAGTATTAACTACCACATTAAAAGAAATATTATACCTCAGGCATTAACCATTTTTACAGATGGATCCAGTTCTGGAAAAGCTGGATCTACTACATCAGGGGAGCAAAGGTCATTCGAACCCCTTATATTTCAGTAGAAATACAAGCTCTTATTTATGCCTTAACAGATTTTACTACGGAGCTCATCAACCTATAGTAATAGTGCTTATGTGGTAAGTATAGCAAAAATTATTGAAACAGCCACTATAAGGCACACTAATTCAGAGAAACTTTTCATTTAATTTTCAGTCTTTAAAATGTTATTAGAGAAGGACAATTTCCATGTTTTATTAGAAGCAATATCCTCAGTGTGTTATCCACCTTCCTCTGCCACCTTTAGGGGTAAATCCCCAAAAACTTAAACCTAATCGCATCTGGCAAAATCAATATCACTCAATTGTAGAAAGAGCCAATCGTACTCTTAAAATCATTTACTAAAAAACAAAAAAGGGTGAGACAGTTGTTATGTGTCACCTCAAGAGAAGCTCAGTCATGCTTTTTAAACTTTAAATTTTTTTCAATTGTAATGCAGAGGATCATACATCAGGTGAAAGGCATCAGGCCTCCTGTACAATAGCCTCCACTGAGTCAGCTAGGTGGAAGGAAGCATAAACCAGAAAAGAGTTTTATCAGATTCAGTAATAATGTGGGGAAGACGTTGTGTTTTATATCTTTCCAGAAGGAGCAAAGCAGCCAACTTGGGTGCCAGAGCATTTCGTGTGTCACCACAATGGACTCAGACAAGCTTCTGTGTCCCCTCACTCAAAAGGACTAAGTACTGCCCTAATGACAGCAAAGCGGAGGAAGAAGAAAACTGAAAGCTACGCAAAGGACTGAGGTGCCAACATAGAGTCATCTGAAGAAGCTAACGACTAAAGTACAGCAGAAAAGCAAGAAGTTGAAGCTACTTCTTCAACCATGTTCCTACTCATACTAGCATCTGTTGGCTGCTAGTCTTCTACAAAGTCTTGCGCAGCCAAGTCCAAGGACTCTAAATAAATATACACCATCAGCAAGAGACTTTCTTTCATTTAGTAGCTAAAAATGTTAACATGTCCATAGTTTTTTATTTCTCTCTTATTGTTTTGTTATTATTTAATAGCCAGAGTTTTGCTCTTGACATTCAAGTTTTGAAAATGATAACATATATGTAGTTTAATTTTACATTGGCATTGTTTGCAATTGTTTTAATATTAGAGCTTTATTATTAATGTTTAAATTTTACTTTTATTATTAGTAGCCTAAAAATAAAAAAGGGGGATCTGTTAGATACCAGGTGTAAGCTGACATGGTTCTTGCACCCAAAGGGGCTAGCAAGACTTAGCCACCTACCCACACAGTTTTCCCAGACTTGTTTGGATGGTGATTATCAGTAGAATGAGAGCAACCTTTCATGGCTTGCCAAGAAGTCTGTAGCTATTTACTGAGATTTGCTGTACTGAGAATCTGCCTGATTTACTGTACCGAGAATTTGTCATTCTGCTCTCTCTCCCTTAGAGATTAAGAGGAACAAAGAGTACATTCCTCTTTACAGACCTCCTATTCAAGTGTTTGTGTATAAAAGGCATTACGCAGTTAATAAAGCTGTTGCAGTCCATCGATGGCTCGCAATCCTCCCGATCCCGCTTTCCTGTCTTTCTTTCTTTTCTCAATTCCCACCTCCCTACCTCAGCCTGGTTCAACCTGTCAGGCTGGCCCTGGCACCCCACAAAATTCATATATTGAAGCTGTAATCCCTAGCACTTCAGATGTAACCATTTTTTGGAGATAGGCCACTAAGGTGGGTCCCAATCCAATCTAACCAGTGTCCCTTGTAGGAAGAGGGGATTTGGTCACACGGGGTGACACGGGTGTGTGTGTGCAGAGGGATGACCACATGAAGAAGCAGTAAGAAGGTGACCATATGCAAACCAAGGGGGTGGCTTTAGGAGAACCAACCATGCTGGCACCTTGACCTAGGACTTCCGGCCTCTAGAACGTGAAAAAATAAACTTCTGTTGTGTAAGCCGGCCAGTCTGAGTACTTTGTTATACTTTGTATGGCAGTCTGAGTGGACTGGTACACAGGTGGAAAGGTTGGGTGATCAAGTCCCTAAGCCAATGCCTCTCAAACTTTCTCTGCAGGTGCCTGCAGGTCACCTGGGGGTATTATTGTAATTGTATGGGGCTGGGGTAAGAGTCCGAATTTCTTCCTTCTTTCCTTCCTTTCTTTCATATATATATATTATTGATTTTAGAGAGGAAGGGAGAGGGAAAGAGAGATAGAAACATCAATGATCAGAGAGAATCATTGATCGGCTGCCTCCTGCATGCCCCCTACTGGGGATCGAGCCCACAACCCAGGCATGTGTCCTTGGCCGGAATCTAACCTGGAACCCTTTAGTCTGTAGTCCGACGCTCTATCCACTGAACCAAACCAGCCAGGGCTCGCTCTTTCTTCTTTGTTTCTTTGTTTCTTTGTTTCTTTGTTTCTTTGTTTCTTTGTTTCTTTCTTTCTTTCTTTCTTTCTTTCTTTCTTTCTTTCTTTCTTTTTACATTTTAAAATTGATTTGTGAGAGAGCGGGGGGTGGGGGGTGGGGAGGAGAGAGAGAGAGAGATATTTGTTGTTCCACTTATTTATGCATTCATTGGTTGCTTCTAATATGGGGCCCTTGAACCTGAAATCTTGGCGTATCGGGATGATGTGCTAACTAACTGAGCTACCTGGCCAAGGCGAAGAGCCTGCATTTCTAACAAGCTCCCTGGGCATGCTGATGCTGCAGCTGCCTCTGGCTTCATAACCCAGGCTCCTGCCTCAGCATCCTGCTGCCACCTCCCTGCCTAGAATCCAGTTCATCACAGGAGAGGAGGTTCCCTAAAAGGGACAAAATGAACCCGAAAACATGGGCATGAAAAGCCAGGGTAGGGGATAAGAGACCAGTGAGAAGTCTAGTGAAGTGTTTGGGCAGAACGCCTGGAGAGAATGGGGAGGGAAGAAGGCAGGACGAGAACCACTGCATTAACTTTAACCTGTCATTTAGTGAGTGCCTGCAGCGTGCCTGGCCCTGGGTTGGTCACTAAGCACTGTCTCATGCAGGACCCTGCTTAGGTTCTCAATTTAACATCACTTGCCACAACCCACATGCAATTACTTGAACTCTAATAGACAACCATTGTTGGTGTTAAGCAATTATAGGTAAGTGCTAAGGCAATTTAGAACACTGGTGTGATATTCTTTAAAACATAACTGCCCAATATCCAATAAGGATGCATGTTGTACATGCAACACAGTATTTATAAAAGATAGTGGTACATGACTGCTGGCCAAACATATAAGAAGGATAACGAGCAATGAAACAAATTATTACTACCTAGGATGGAGGATCTAAAGGAGATTCGTAATTTAATGAACAATAAAGTGAAAAAAGAAGACATAAAATGCCTTTAAAAGGTAACTCTGACTCCGTTCAGGTAGGGGGCCCCTGGGCCAAAGTCCTGTTGAATGGCTGGTACCATACCGGCGCCGACCCACAGAAGATGAACGTGAGGAAGCTGAAGCAATGGCGCGTCCCATTGGTTTCACATTTGTTATAAAAATGCAGTCTTTGACTTAAGAACTAGGAAAACGGTTTTCAATTATAGGCATTGATTTAAAAACCTGCCATGGGCAAGCCTGTGGTAATGGTATAACATGATTAGAAAGTCTGAGGCAGGCAGAAAAATGGCCCCCAAAGATCTAATCGACCAGATTGCCAGAACCTGTGACTATATTAGGTTACACAGCGCAGGGGAATTAAGGTCTCAGGTGGAATTCAAGTTGCTAATCAGATAACATTAAAATAGGAATCTCATCTGGGCTTCTCAGGTGGGCCCAGGTAATCACAAGGGTCCTTACAAGTGGAAGAGGAAGGCAGAAGAAGAGAGGCAGGGGAAATGTGACGGTGGAAGGATAGTCGGGAGACCCAACATTGCTGGCTTTGCAGATGGAGGAAGGGGCCGGGAGCCAAGGAATGCTACCAGCGGTCTGTGGGAGCTGGAAAAGGCAAGGAAACAGATTCTCCCCTCGAGCCTCTACTGCCTTGATTTTATTTTATTTTTTTAAAAATATTTTTATTGATTTCAGAGAGGAAGGGAGAGGGATAGAGAGATAGAAACATCAATGATGGAGAAACCAAGATGGCGGCATAAGTAAACACCTAAACTGCTGCCACGCACAACAATTTCAAAACTACAACTAAAAGACAGAACGGACATCATCCAGAACCACAGGAAAGCTGGCTAAGTGGAAATTCTACAACTAGAAGGAAAGAGGAAAGCTCACAGAGAATCAGAGCTGCAAAGGACTGAGGTACGGAGACGCGCACGTGGAGAGGAAGGGCGGCTGAGTGCCTGGCTGGCGTTCTCTGGCAGGAGAGGGAAGGAAGCCCCCAACTGCACTGAACCCCAGTTCCAGGCGAAACGCTGTGGACCCAGGCTCATACAGGGGGAGTCTGGACTGTCAGGTAGAGAGAAAGGCACATGGAGACTCGAAGAGGAAGCCACGGCAGGCAGGGGTATGGAGGTGTGCACGTGCAAGAGTGCGTGCAAGACTGACTGCTGAGGTTGCTGCTAGCTCTCCCTAGTGGAAGGGAGTTGGAAGCTCCTGACTGCACTGAACCCCAGTTCCAACTGCACTGAACCCCAGCTCCGACTGCACTGAACCCCAGTTCCGGGCGAGCCTGGGGGAGTCTGGACTGTCAGGTGGAAACTCAGGGGAGCGCAGAAGGCAGAGGTCTGGAGGCGCACGCAAGGGCAGGGCTGACGGGAAGCCAAGATTATCTGCTCAGCTCTGAGACTCCGCCCCATCCAAGCTGAGCACAGAGGCTTTTGCAATTTTGCAAGTCTGGTCCTATAAGGCTATGTCCAGCACAGGTCTCCTGGCATAGTCACAGCTGATACACATAGCCAATTGGCCTGGAGGTCAATTCCTCCCAGTGATACCAACAACAATCAAGATTTAACTACAACAAGGCTGTACACACAGAACACAAAGGGGTGCACCAAGAGTGTCCACCTCAGGTGACTGGGGAGGCTGACCCACTGGGCCATATAGGACACCTAGTACACAAAGCTACCCTACCAACTCAGGGAAGCAGCGAAAATGCGGAGACAAAGTAACAGATCACAAACAAAAGAAATGGAGGAAAATAAACGACTGGATATAGAATTCAAAACCACGGTTATAAGGTTTTTCAAGAATTTCCTAGAAAAGGCCGATAAATTTAGCCAGACCCTCAAGGATATGAAAAAGGACCAACTAGAAATTAAACATACACTGACTGAAATAAAAAATATTATACAGAGACCCAACAGCAGACTAGAGGAACGCAGGAATCAAGTCAAAGATTTGAAATACAAAGAAGCAAAAAACACTCAACCAGAAAAGCAAAAAGAAAAAAGAATCCAAAAAGTTGAAGATAGTGTAAGAAGCCTCTGGGATAACTTCAAGCGTACCAACATCAGAATTACGGGGGTGCCAGAAGAAGAGAGAGAGCAAGATACTGAAAACCTATTTGAAGAAATAATGACTGAAAACTTCCCCCACCTGGTGAAAGAAATAGACTTACAAGTCCAGGAAACGCAGAGAACTCCAAACAAAAGGAATCCAAAGAGGACCACACCAAGACACATCATAATTAAAATGCCAAGAGCAAAAGACAAAGAGAGAATATTAAAAGCAGCAAGAGAAAAACAGTTAGTTACCTACAAGGGAGCACCCATACGATTGTCAGCTGATTTCTCAACAGAAACTATGCAGGCCAGACGGGAGTGGCAAGAAATATTCAAAGTGATGAATAGCAAAAACCTACAACCAAGATTACTCTACCCAGCAAAGTTATCATTCAGAATGTAAGGTCAGATAAAGAGCTTCACAGATAAGAAAAAGCTAAAGGAGTTCATCACCGCCAAACCAGTATTATATGAAATGCTGAAAGGTATTCTTTAAGAAGAGGAAGAAGAAAAAAATAAAGATAAAAATTATGAACAACAAATGCATATCTATAAACAAGTGAACCCAAAAATCAAGTGAATTAAAAATCTGAGGAACAGAATAAACTGGTGAATATAATAGAATCAGGGGCATAGAAAGGGAGTGGACTCATAATTCTCAGGGGGAAAGAGGTGTCTGTGTGGGGGGTACGGGAAGAGACTGGACAAAAATCGTACACCTATGGATGAGGACAGTGCGGGGGAGGTAAGGGCAGAGGGTGGGGTGGGAACCGGGTGGAGGGGAGCTATGGGGGGAAAAAGGAGAAACTATTGTAATAATCTGAACAATAAAGATTTATCAAATTAAAAAAAAAGAAACATCAATGATGAGAGAGAATCATTGATCGGCTGCCTCCTGCACGCCCCCCACTGGGGATCAAGCCCGCAACCCAGGCATGTGCCCTTGGCCAGAATCAAAACTGGGACCCTTCAGTCCGCAGGCGGACGCTCTATCCACTGAGCCAAACCATCTAGGGCTACTGCCTTGATTTTAGTCTGAGACCCATCCTACAGAACTGTAAGATAATAAACTCATTTTCTTTTTTAAGCCACCAAGTTTGTGGTAATTTCTTATGATAACAATAGAAAACAAATACAAGGTCAGAATGTGACCAAAAGTCCAAAAGCAATCTTAGAGCCAGAAATGGCAGCACATGGTTGCAATTTCTTACTAGGAGAATCAATGGCTTCCTTTGGAACAATTCAAAGATTATGTAGGACATTCTCTGACTCTTCTCCAAGATGGGACATCTTGTTGAAATGCATAACAAATCTGACCATAAACTATTCTTAGTCACACAATGGGAATGCCAAATAAATGCCATTAAGAGAGTAAAAACAGCAATATAAAACCTGGTGATCCATATTAAATTAAAATACTTAATTTCTTCTAAATTATAATTATGCAACTTCATTACAATGTTTAAAGTTAATATGTAAAATTTATAGTTCATTTCTGATCCTAAACATGGCTTTAAGAATATGTAACAGAACTGAGCAGAAACTTGGCAGAAATTCCTTCCAAATGAAATTAATTAAAAAAACAAACTAAGACTCAATGACTCAAGAATAGTGGTGTAATTTGGCATCACTGTTAATAGAATACAAATTTTGTGATAATGTTCATTACAACAATACAACTCATAATTCTGCTGAAATGAAAGCAAGAAAAAGAAACTATGGAATAAACATGTAATAATTTACAAATTATGTATGTTTTTATTTTATTACTCTTCCAAACACCACTAATCCATCATTATAACATCCAGATGTGCAACATAACTGAATTTAGTTGTCTTTGATATTTTGCTGACTTCAGCTATATAAAAATCAGAGCTTTACATACTGTTTTTGTCATTATGAAGGGATAGTGTCAAGGTAGAAATAGAACCATTTTCTATTTATTTATTTATTTTTATTTTTTATTTAAATCTTTATTACTGAAAGTATTACACGTGTCTCCTTTTTTTTTCTCTTATTGACCCCCTAGAACCATTTCCTATAACCATTTGCTAGCTTCATTTGTTTTGCTAGCATCATTTGTAACTTTTATGTATTTAGACACATGGTCTTCTGATTCAGCCCCAGCACGTTAGGGGCAGACCCTGTTTCATTTGATCATCCTCAGAAGTGCCCAGCAAGGCAGGGACTGTCAAACTCATTTTACAGACGAGGAAACTAAAACTCAGTGAGTAAGGCCCTAATTACCTTATGGTGGTGTAGTGGTTAGGATTTGGTGCTCTCACCGCTGCAGCCCAGGTTCAATTCCCAGGCAGAGTTTAACTCATGCCTTGCTTGTTGCAGTCACCCTCCCCCCGCTCAAAGAGGAAAAAAATGTCCCAACGCACAATTATAGCAGAACCAAGGAGCAACCGCAGTCTGTTGGGTTGTAAAGTCTATGCTTGCTTCACTGCCTCCAGCCCAGTGGAACTAGGGATTGCTACAAACATCTCATGGAAATGCTAAGTGTTACCAAAGTTTTCGGAAGGAACAGGTCACTGGAACCAGAGTGATGAAAGGAGGACCTGGAAGGATGGCTGGGGAACTTCCAGTTCTGGCAAAATGTTAATCGATTAGATGTCATAAAGGATCCTTCTGACTAAAACAATTCAAATGCTGGATGAAGTATGCATCGGATGCTGGATAAATGCCTCAGCAAGACAGCATACCAGCAAGGAGGTCACAAAGCCCTCAAATGAAAGGAACCCAGGACCCCTGTATGGTAAGCTGCTCTCAACATCAGAGACTCTGCTGTCAGACTTTGTAAGTAAGAGGTGAAGCCCAAAGCCCATCAAAGGCAGAGAATCTAATGGGAGACCTCACCAAGAAGGAAGGCTAGGACTCTAAAGATAACTGGATGCAAAATAAATCCCACCAGGCAGAAGGAGACAGGCAGGAAAGTTGTCTCTCTGAAAAAAAATCTCTCCCAAGAATTCAGAACCATAAGTTCATTTTCATATGGGTTTCTGATCCAGATTCACATGACCTCTGTGGTCCAAGAAATTTAAAGTGGAAAAATGAAAGTGGTTACAAATAGAGGTCAGCGTTTTGTAGCTCCCTCAGGCAAGGAACAAAAGCAAATGAGAATGCTCATTGAAGGATTTCTACTTTAATACAAGCATGCACATACCTGGAAACAAAACACCGTGAATGAGAAACAGCAAAAACAGTAGTTGACAGAGAGCTCAAAGAACAGATACTGAAATATAAAATAACTATGCCCAATATGTTTAAAGAAAAAGCTTTAAAATATGGACAAGAAGCAAAGAGATTTTAAATGAACCTAATATAGCTTTCAGAAATTAAAATACCGTATTTTCTGGCATATAAGACGACTGGGCGTATAGAAGATTTTCCTGGGTTAAAAAGTCGTCTTATACGCTGGAAAATACGGTAATTAAAATAAAAGTCATTGAAGAATAAACAGCAGACTAGACCTAGCTGAAGAGAAAATTAATCAACTTAAAGGAGATTCCCCCCAAAAGTATATAGAAGTCCAGAGAGATTAAGAGATGGAAAATATTAAAGAGCAAGTAAGAGGCATGGAGAATATTTCTCTAGAGGAAGAAAATACAATGTGTCTCCTTTTTTTTCTCTTATTGACCCCCTAGAACCATTTCCTATAACCATTTGCTTCTTGGTGATATTTGAAGAGATAACTGGTAAAGTTCTAGAATTATGGAAAGTTCCAGTCCTCAGAGCCAAGAAGTTAAGTTAGGTAAAGTAGAGACAGTTGCTGCTCACCAAATATTCCATGCACTTTCCCCCGTTTTTCAGACTTTCTTGCAGTTTTGGTTGGGGCCATATGTCTATTTCTAGTTACTGTTACTTCTAGGCCAGGGCAGTTAAAAATATATATATATATTTATATATAAAATATATATATGGAAGGGAGAGGAAGGGAGAGGGAGAGAGAGATAGAAACATCAATGATGAGAGAGAATCATCGGTCAGCTGCCTCCTGCATGCCCCACACTGGGGATCGAGACTGCAACCCAGGCATGTGCTCCTGGCTGGAATCGAACCTGGGACCCTTCAGTTCACAGGCCGACGCTCTATCCACTGAGCCAAACCGGCTAGGGCATTATGCCTTTTTGTAGTAGATACCACGGTGCACTTAGAGGGGACTCTTCCCCCCTTCAGAACTGAGCCACTCATCCCTCTATGGGAATAGTTTTTGGCCAAAGTGCTCCCTTGACCATGTCATACTCCTTGCCCAGGGGCAGCACACATCCACTGATGGTGGAGACAAAGCCCTGGTCTCCTTTGCTCATTTGGGACAAGTCTGATGAGCAAAGCCCACTCCAGAGCACTCCATGTGATCGGCTGAGGCTCTGATGCAACTTCTCCTTCTACCCAATCCTGCTTCCCTCAATTTTTCCAGGTGGTATTTCTGAGAACTCACCCCGATAAACTTCCTGCACACAAATCTTTGTTTCTGGGGAGCCCAACTTAAACATCGCCCTTTCTTCCCCTTCTGTGGCAAACGGAGGCCACATGTTCCAGACTGTGCAACCACAAGACAGTAGATCTTCCATCTCCCAGTTCCCCATTGAACACTTAGTTATGTAATGTGAATATGAAATAAAGCTTCGCCATGTTGAATCATTGAGCTATTTGGAGGAATTTTTAAAATTTATTTTTTATTATTCACAGTCCCCCATCCCTTTCCTCTTTTTTCCCCTCCACTCAGCCCCCACTACACCCCAGGTCTTCACCACACTATTGTCTGTGTCCATGGGCTATACATATATGCATATAAATTCCTTGGTTAATCTCTTCCCGCCTTCCCTCTGAAATCTGTCAGTCTGTTCCATGCATCCATGTCTCTGGACCTATTTTGTTCATCAGTTTATTTTGTTCACTAGATAACACATATAAGTATGGTCATCTGATATTTGTCTTTCTCTGACTGGCTTATTTTACTTAGTATAGTACTCTTCACGTCCATCCAGGCTGTCACAAAATGTAAGAGATCCTTCTTTTTTTACAGCCGCATGGTATTCCATTGTGTAAATGTACCACAACTTTTTATCCACTCATCTACTGTGGGCACTTGGGACTGTTTTCAGATTATAAATAATGCTGCTATGAACATGGGGGTACATATATTATTTCTGATGGGTGTTTTAGGATTCTTAGGATATATTCCCAGAAGGGGGATCGCTGTGTCAAATGGAAGTTCCATTTTTAATTTTTTGAGGAAACTCCATACTGTCTTCCACAGTGGCTGCACCAGTCTGCATTCCCACCAGCAGTGCACGAGGGTTCCTTTTTCTCCACATTCTTACCAGAACTTGTTGTTTGTTGATTTGTTGATCGTAGCCATTCTGGCAGGTGTGAGGTGATACCTCACTGTAGTTTGAATTTACATCTCTCTGATGATTAGTGACATTGAGGGTTTTTTTTTCATATATTTCTTGACCAACTGTATGTCCTCTTTGGAGAAATGTCTATTAGTCCATTGGCCACTTATTAATTTATCTGGAGAAATTCTGAAAGTCAGCATAGGTTAGCCCTTTCTACCTAGTACAGTTATTGATATTAAAATAGGTGGAATAGACATAAAACTAATAAATATAGAGCATATTTCTAAATAGAGTTATAAAAGAAGTGAAGGGGAAAATAGAATGTTAAAAGGAAAATAGAGAACAAGAATATAAAACTCAACCCAAAGAAGGCAAAAAAGGAAAGGATAACTAAGCAGAGAAAACAGGACAAATGGAAAGCACTTAAGATGACCAAAATAAATGCAAATATGTCAATACTTGTTATAGATATAATCGGACTAAACTGTCCAGTTAACAACAAATTCTGTCAAACTAGATAAAATCCAACTACATGTCATTTGCATGAGACACAGTTACAATATAAGGACAGGGAGGGATTGAAAGTCGAAGGAAGGAAAGAAAGAAGCCAGAGAAATAACAAAAAACACAAAGCTGGAGTGTCTATGCCTGTCAGATTCTAAGACAAAAGGCATTACTAGACACAAAGAGAATCCCTACGAAATAATAAGGAATTTACTTCCCCAGGAAGATATAACAATTATAAACTTGACTATACCTAAAAAACGCAGGCTCAAAACATATAAGGTAAAAATTTACTTATCTACAAGGAATAATTCACAGACCTGCTATCATAGTGGAATATTTTAATACATCTCAATTATGGTAGATCAAGCTGAACAAAATTAGTAATAATATAAAATTATTTGACCTTATGGGACATACACAGAATGCTGCCCCCAGCTGTTGGAGATTATACAATATTTTCAGGTACACTTAGAAGACTTATGAAAATTGATCATGTGTTAGATCATATAACTAGTCTGAACAAATTTCAAGGCCTGGAATAGTACAGAGGGCATTCTCAGACAACAATCAATTAAGTTAAATCGATAACATTAAAACTCCATTTTACACTTGGGAATTAAAAAATAAACATGTCTAAGCAATCATAAGTCACATAAGAAATCAAAATGGACATTAGAAATTAATTAGAATAGCACATATAGGCTGAAGTTAAAGCAATACGGAAATAGATATAAGTCAGTGATTAACTTAAGAAGTTAGAGGAGGAACAGCAAATAAAATAAACCCGAAGTAGAAAGCCCCAGTCAGGGTGCATGTGGGAGGCAACCAATCAATGTGTTTCTCTCACATCAGTGTTTCTCTCTCTCTCTCTGTCTCTTCCCCTCCCTTCCACTTTCTCTAAAAAATCAATGGAAAAAATATCCTCGGGTAAGGATTAACCCAAACAAAACACAAAACAAAACAAAAAAAACCCCAATGGAATTGGAGATATGAAATACATAATAGAAGCTCCACTAAGTCCAAATTTGCCTCTTTTCAAATATTAAAAAATACAAACTGACAAGATTAATCCAGAAGAGAGAAAAACAAAAATCACATGATTATGCCAGTAGATGCCGAAAAAGCATTTAATAAGATCCAATACCCTTTCATAATAAGAAAGCACTCAAGAAAATAGATATAGAACTTGCTCAACCCAATAAAGCCCATCTATGAAAAACCCACAGGTAATATACTTCTTTTTTTGTGTGTGTGTCTATGAAGGGTTTTTTCCACTTAACCCCCTTCACTTTTTCACCCAGCCCCCCAACCACCCGCTAACATACATACTTCTTGATAGGAAATGAAAAGTTTTCTTCTTAAGATTAGGAACAAGACAAGGATGTCTGCTCTCACCACTTCTATTCAATATCATAGTGGAGGGTCTAGCTAGGTCAACTTGACAAAGAAAAGAAATAAAAAGCATCTAAACTGGGAAGGAAGAAGCAAAAATATTTGTAGATGACATGATCTTACATATAGGAAATCTTAAAGGATTCACTGAAAAACGATTGGAACTAATAAATGAGTTCAGCAAGGTTGCAGGTTATAAGATTAACCTTCAAAACTCAGTTTTATTTCTATTTACAAGGTGTGAACAATCTGAAAATCAACTTAAGGGAACAATTTAATTTAAACAGCATCAAAAACAATAAAATATCTAGAAATAAATTTAACAAATTATGTTAATGGTATAAGACCTGTACACTTAGAACTACAAAACATCACTGAAAGAAATTAAAGAAGACCTAAATAAATGCAAAGACAACCCATGTTCATGGATTAAAAGAGTTAATATTATTAGAATGATAATGCTCCCCAAATTGATCAACAAATTCAATGTAACCCCTATCAAAATTCTAGCTGTCTTTGTGTGTGTGTGTGTGTAGAAACTGACAAGCTGATCCTTAAATTCATATGGAAAATGCAAGGAACTCTGAACAGCCAAAACAATCTTGAAAAAGAAGAACAAAGTTGAAAGTCTCACATTTCCCAAAACTTATTACAAAGCCACATAATCAAGACAATGTGGTACTGGCAAGAATAGACAAATAGATCAATGGAATAGAACTTAGATTACAGAAAGAGTCCTTGTATTTACAGTCAATTGATTTTCAATAAAGTTGACAAGGCAATTTAATAAGAGTCCTTCTAACATATGGTCCTGGAACTACTTGATACTCATACATAAAAGAAAAGAATAATTAACTAAAAAATGGATCACGAAAGAGATAAAACTCTTAGAAGAAAATATGAGTAAATCCTCATGACCTTGCTATCATCAACAAATGACAAGTGCTGGCGAGGATGTGGAGAAAAAGGAACCCTCGTGCACTGCTGGTGGGAATGCAGACTGATGCAGCCACTGTGGAAAACAGTATGGAGTTTCCTCAAAAAATTAAAAATGGAACTCCCATTTGACTCAGTAATCCCACTTCTAGGAATATATACCAAGAAACCAGAAACACCAATCAGAAAGGACATATGCACCCCTATGTTCATAGCAGCACAATTTACCATAGCTAAGTTTTGGAAACAGCCTAAGTGCCCATCAGCAGATGAGTGGATTAAACAGCTGTGGTACATCTACACAATGGAATACTACGCTGCTGTAAAAAAGAAAGAACTCTTACCATTCGCAACAGCATGGATGGACCTGGAGAGCATTATGCGAAGCAAAATAAGCCAGTCAGAGAAAGATAAATATCACATGATCTCACTCATTTGTGGAATATAATGAACAACATAAACTGATGAACAAAAATAGAGACAGAGAAGCATTGAACATACTGTCAAACTTCAGTGGGAAGGTGAAGGGGGTGGTTAGAGATCAACCAAAGGACTTGTATACCTGCATATAAGCATAACCAATGGACACAGACACTAGGGGGGTGAGGGCATGTGCCAGGATGGGGGGGAGGGGAGTGGGGATGGTTGGGGAGAGGTCAATGGGGGAAAAAGGAAACATATGCAATACTATCTGTAATACTTTAAACAATTAAAAACAAACAAACAAACAAACAAACAAACAAAAAATCTTCATGACCTTGGATTAGCCAAAGGTTTCTTAGATATGACACCAATAGCACAAGGAACAACAACAATAAAATAGATAATATCAAAATTTAAAACACTTGTGATTCAAAGGATACCATCAATAAAGTGAAAAAAAATTAACACACAGAATGGGAGAAAATGTTTGCAAATCATAAACTGATAAAGGACTTGTATCCAGAAAATATAAATATCTTTTACAACTCAACAGTAAAAACACAAATTGGCCCAATTTAAAAATGGGCAAATGACTTGAGTAGACATTTCTCCAGAGATATACAAATAGCCAATAAACACATGAAAAGATGCTCAACATCACTAATCATTAGGGAAAAGCAAATAAAAAACTACAATGAGAGCTATAGAATAGAGTTGTTCCCTGAACAATTTTACAGGTTGCCATTCATGTAGACAAAAAGGTGAATGGTGCTCCCTTGGAGTAAGCTATATGGTGGCCCTGCTCAGACATTTTACAGATAAATCCTACCAAACACTCAGAAACATGTAATTCTAATATATTATAAATTTTTCCATAGGATAAATAGGCAACATTCTCCAACTTGTTGTGGTTGGCATAATCTTAATTCCAAATCCAGGCAAGGGTAGTATAAGAAGGAAACATTATAGGCCAGCTCATTAAATAAATTTAAGGATCCTAAACAAAATATTAGTTTATGGATTCCAGCAATAGATTAATAGAATATTACACCGTGACCAAGTTGTATTTAAATGCAAGGTTAGTTTAACATTAGTAATCAATCGATGTAACTCACCACATTAGCAACTTAAATGCGTCCTGTACGACCACCTCAAAAGATATAGAGGGGGAAAAATGTCCTGTAAAATTCATTTCTAATTAGAGGAAAAATATCCTAGGAAACTAGAAGACTATCCTTAACCCAATAAAGATTATTTACACACACACACACACACACACACACACACACACACACACCTAACATTCTATTAAATGATGAAATGTTGAAAGCATTTCTTTTGATGACAATAAAGAGGATACCAAGGTGCCTGCAATCAAGACTGCTATTGCATTTTAATAAGCTCCCAGGTGATTCTGATGGTGGTGTTCCAAGCTCCCACTTTCAGAAACCCTGGGCTAGGAGAAACCATTTGCCTGTTGAGATGGCTTCTTGCTCCTGGATGCCCAAGGCCACCCCTTACCCAACACCACTCCCAGCCACTTGCTGGCCTATGCTTTCTTTCTTTCACAATAATCCCACTGCTTTATTTAATTTGAATATATATATATATATATATATATATATATATATATATATATACATTTTATTTTAGAGACAGAGGAAGGGAGAGGGAGACATAGAAACATCGATGATAGAGAAACATTAATCATCTGCCTCCTACACGCCTCCTACTGAGGATTGAGCCTGAAACCCAGACATGTGCCTTAAGGGGAATCAAATCAGCAACCTCCTGGTGTCTGCTACAGTGCTCAGCCAACTGAGTGAGCCACACTTTCCAGGCTTTTCTATTTAATTTTTCTTGGATCTTCACAATAGCCCTGTGAGACTGGCCTACCAGATACTACTTCCATTTTACAGATGAGGAAACTGAGGCTGAGAGAGTTTCCAGTCTTGTTAGAATCCCCACAGTCAGGGGCAGAGCCGCAGTGCAAGGCTGGGAAATTCTCTTTGCAAAGCACCTCAGGGCATCCTCCTGCCCTGTGCCCCTGAACTAAGGCATCTAGGATGGTCATGTGCTTACCTGTAACCTGCAGGCCAAGGCTGTAGTTAATAAAAGATTCTCAATTTGACACAGAATGCCCTTGTTTCATGTCAAAGTGTCATGCTATACCCATATGAACTTGCTATCTAGACATCTCTGTTGTCTCTAAATTGGGTCTGTGTAGGAATCAATGCCTAGATATTTCTTCCATCCCTTAGCTATTTGTTCAAATCTTTAATAACGGGTGAACATACCCAGGCCTGTTTTTTAGCTACAAGGGAGACTAGAAATTAGGAGGCATTTACCCAAGTCCCACCTGTGAGGAAAGGGAGAAACTGCCCTTTCCTGTGAGTAATCTCTCAGCCAGGAAAGTGCCAGAATTATAACTCTGACAATGCCGAGAGGTGGTAGGTGTCCTGCTGTCCAGGGCCCCATGGATGAGGCTCAGAGAGGGTGGGGAAGTGCCTCAGGCCACACAGCTGGTTAATATACAGGGCAGAGGTCCTAACCAACAGCTGGAGGGCCTCGGGGAAGGGAGAGGACATCTGCAGCTGGATGAAGAAGGAAGCCAGAAAGGGGAACAGAGCGTAGGGGGTAAGAAAGCCTTCTTCAGACAGGGATCAGGCGAATGTCCAAGCTGGCGGGGAGACTAAAGAGACCACCGGTGTGGCTAGAGAAGACGGTGCATGGATGGGAAACCGAGCAGGAGGTGGGTAGGAGTCAGGCCTGCCAGTACCAGGCTAGGGAGCCTGGGTTTGAGTCTGTATGAGGGGCTGTTCAAAGTCTCCTGCCCACACGTTCTACCGATCCAAGTCACCTGGAGGACTTAGGAAAGTCAATAATAATGATGACAGCCAATATTAGTTCACCATATGCCAGGCACTTCACATGAGTTATCTCACGTAACCCTCACTGTAATCCTAGGAAGCAGATACTATTATCCCCCCGTTTCACAGATGGGGAAATTGAGGTAGGCAGATTAAGTATTTTGTCCAAGGTCACTCTGCAGGCTGTCTTGGGACCCACAGAATCCACCAAAAGTAAGCTTAACATTTGCATGAAGTCTCCTATTTTAATTTTTTAGGCAAGTTATGCATTTTTCTCCTTAATATACTTGCACCTGTTTTAATATAAAAAATTGCCTTTCCCTTCTCTCACCAAATCCTCCTGTAACACTACCTTCCAGGTGGGTGGAGCCACTCTGCTTTCTCATCGGGGGCAGGTACCGTGGGCATGATGCTGGGAAGCCCAGTAGTGGGTGTGGGAGCCCAAGGAAGGTTTTGACGTTGGTTCTCCACCTCTGACTAGTGCCATTTTACTAAAAAGGATACTGTCACCTCCATCGTTTACAGAAACTGGACAGAGAAGACATGTTCATCTTTTTAGCTTTCTGAAGTTTCCTGGTCCTCGTCTTTGGAATTCCAGCAGGTTACCCAAAGTACCCACTGAGACCACTCTCCACTTCTCTCCTGCACATACTCTGAACCCGGCCTTGACCAGAACACCCCGGGAGATGTCCGATGATCACCATCCTGAGTCCCACACCTGCCCTGAGGTTTCCCATCTCCAAGTCTTTGCTCACACTGTTCCTTCCACCTGGAATGCTCTTCCCACAACCCTCACAACACATCTGAAAGGCGGCCCTTCACTGGGCCGCCCCTCATCCCTTCCTCTAACCTGCTGTCAGTGCCCAATCCCTCCTCGGACCCCACCTGTCCCTCTCTTGGGACACACCCTAACCCACTCTGCAACAGAGGTGCTCGTGCAAGGGCAGGATGGGTATGTGATTATTGCACAGAGTGATGCCTTGTACATAGTAGGCAGTCAATAAAAACTTAACGAGTGAATGGGCCAAAGAGTCACCTTGTGACCCCACTAATCACAGCCACTAGTGCTCTGTGGGTAGAATCAACCACCTAAACATTCGCACCAGGAAGGCAAGTTGATGGCCCTGTGGGACCTGAGGCAGGCGCTCTGCTCAACAGCCAGGGACCCCAGCTTCATTCTGAACTGGTCTGTTACCTGTTGCATCCCTCATGTCTTCCCACCAAACAGCCCTGCGTCGTCTTCGATTCCCACTCCGTGTCATCTTGCTGGAATCACCCAGCTTCACCCGCTATCAGGGCGAGCATCTGGCAGTGTATCGCCTCTTAACCTTCCATTCATGCTGCTGTGGAGTGCTGTCTGAGCTTGGTGGTCAACCACGTGCCACGGAGCTCTCCCCTCCCTCCGGGACTCCCTCCAGATGAGAAGTCCCGCCCTGAGCTAACACTTCTCCAGTCAAAGAGCAAGGAAATTGGACACCGAAACAAGGGTATCATGAGACGATGTTTTCTGTGCAAGGGAAGGAGGGCTTGCACCAGTTGGCCAGAGCACAGCTCACAAGAAGGCCGCCTCACCGAAGGCTTACTTAGAAATGCAGACTGCCAGGAGTCCCGGTGTTCTGGGATGACTGCCCTTGAGTTCCCCGGCCAGGGGACCAGGGCAGGGCGAAGGCCCACCAACACCCTTCTCATCACCTTGACCCCTGCCCAGCCTGGGCCTCCTGTAAGTGATGGGGACAACAGCAAAGCATGTGCTGGGGTGTCTTCACCGCTGGCCCGAGTTCAGCACCCATGGGAGGATCTTAAAAAACCCTCTACCCAGCAAGATGATGTTGGCTTCACCTCCTCCACTCGAATCTGTAGTCTCAACGACGTCACTTCAGGATAAAATACAGATGTCACAGGGAAGGGTTATGTCACAAACAGTTTCGGGAGCATTTCCATGTCCAGGCTTGCGGTAAGTGAAGGAACGGGAAGCTCTCCTCCCCGAGGAGTCTGGGAGGAACGCTCTGGAGAGAGCGGGCCTGCACAGAGCTGACGGAAGACAGAGCCATCCGCTGTTGCAGAGGCCACATCCTCGCCACCACCCGGAGCTCAGCCATGCGAGGGAGGGCACCTACCTGGGGCATCTGGTCTATGCTGAGCAGCCTGGGGAGCTTCAGGCTCAGCATCTTGAGGCCGGGTGGGGAAGGCCAGTGGGTGGTCGCCGCTCTGTCACCAGGCCTCACTCGAAGCGCTCACATGGCCTGGGGAGCCTCTGGCCAGCGGGTGCCCGGGCTGCTTCCCTGAAAGAGGAGCGTGAAGAAACCCAGTCAGTCTCAGCCCAACTCCAGCTGGATCAAGGCTGTCAGGTTGTTAATGGATCAGACCTTGCTTACGATGGCACCATAACCAGGCTTTCTTAAAACCAACAGCCCAACTATCAGGCCGCGGAGTCACTCCAAGAGCACTGGAGGGAAGGTATGAAGTCATAACACGGGCAATCACTGAATTGTAGAGCTGGAAAGGGCCGAAAGGGCACCCGAGCCCCTCCCACTGCACATGCGGGTCAGAGGGTGGATAACTTCCCCAAGGTTGCACAACTAGGGGAGGGCCAGGACCGCTCACTTCCCACTGCACCACGTGCTGCCCCTGGACAGATGGTGTGACCCCACAGCTGCGTCCACCCAGCGGGCAGCAGAGGACTGAGAGCCATGCTCCCAATCACCCAAAGAGAAGCAGCTCTTCCGGAAGGCAAACCAGAGCGTGTCTGCCCCAACACAAAAAAACCAGACCAGGAAAATCCATCGCACTTGCTGGAGACAGAGCAACTCGGACTAACAAGGTTGTTTACGTGTAGGATTAAGACTGCTTGCCCTAACCGGTTTTGCTCAGTGGATAGAGCGTTGGCCTGCGGACTGAAAGGTCCCAGGTTCGATTCCAGTCAAGGGCATGTACCTTGATTGCGGGCACATCCCCAGTAGAGGATGTGCAAGAGGCAGCTGATCGATGTTTCTCTCTCATTGATGTTTCTAACGCTCTATCCCTCTCCCTTCCTCTCTGTAAAAAAAAATCAATAAAACATATATTTTTTAAAAAAGACTGCTTAACCACTGTGGCTAATGTGAACTAGAGAAACTCAAGTCCTCGGGACAGGCCCAGGAAACAGAAAAATACAAGCTGGCTTAGCAAAGGAAGAGCAGAGCTCAGAAAGTACCATCGTCAAAGCTTCCTTCTACCCCATTGTCATTGGGCCCAAAGCTGCCACCTCTTAGAGCCCCCCAGAGGGTTCGGTCCCCGTCTCTGAAGCCCTAGGACCCCGCCTGTGCCTCTGCGGCGGCCTGAGCCACATCTGCCTGCAGGGAAAGCTACCTGCCGGGGCCTCCTTCCTGCAGTTACAGAGGACGCTCCGGATGCCTGGAAACTCAGGTGTGTGCCTGGCTCATCCTGGGCCTTCAGAAAACATGTATTTAATTCTGTTAATGTAAGCAATGCTGTTCCTCCTGTAAACTTAAAGTGTGGTGTTTTTGTGTGTGTGGTTTGTTTATACTTATACATCTTATAGTTCTTTATGCTCTATGTGTCATCTGGAATTATGTAGCACAATCAGTTGTATTTGTTTCATTGTCATAAATGTGCTATCTTAACAACACTGATGTAAGTATTACTCACAATAGTCAAGAGGTGGAAACAACACACAGATCCATCAGCAGAAGGATAAACTAAATAACAAGTAAACAAAATGTGGTCGTACAATGGAATGTTATCCCGCTTTCAAAAAAAAGAAAAATAGAAGTTCTGATGCATGCTACAACGTGGGTGGAACTTGAACACATTATGTTAAGTGAAATAAGCTCGTCACAAAAGGACAAATGTATGGTTCCGCTTAGTGAGGTACCACGAACAGGCAAATTCACAGAGACAAAAAGTAGGATAGAGGTTGGGTGGAGGGAAGACTGGGAAGTTTTTTAATGGGCACAGAGTTTCTGTTGGGGATGATGGGAAGTCTAGAAATGGGTAGTAGCGATGGTAGTACAACCACCATGTGAATATTCACTGAATTGTACACTTAAAAGTGGTTAAAATGGCAAACGTTATGTTGCACACATTTTACCACATTAAACAAGTTACGTAATATTTCCAAATTACAGAATAATGAAGAGAATAATTTTTTAAAGCACAGGTACACTTTACCCAGGTTAAAAAACGAAAGTTAACGCTTTGCAAACAAGCACCGCTGATGTGAGTGGGACACCGCGCACCTTGGTTCGCTTGGCCTTCCAGGTCTCAGTCGCCAAGCCGGCGGCACCACGGGTTCACCCAGTGGCAGGACACGAGGTGGAGGCCCAGTGCTGGGGGCATCTCAGGTGCACCAGCATAACCCAACCCACGCTGCGTCTCTATAGACCGGCCCACCTAGGTCCTCTGGTTCTCCCCGGAGTCCCCCCAATGTCACGGGCAGGAAAAACAAGAGATGGTCCTACTCTCACAGCGCACACTATCCAGGGAGGATGACCACACGAAACATCGAAAGTGAGGGTAACAGGGCTTCTGGTCAGAGGGCAGAGCAGGCACATGCTGTGCTCGCCTCCCCCCGTGACCACATCAGCGTTATAGCCCCATCACCCCGGAGAACCATCTGAAGACCAGTGAACAGGCTCCTCTAACCAACGGGCCGAATGTCAACTGTCATTGAAAAATAAAGTAAGATAATAAAAAAGTGAGAGGTCATGCAAGCGGTGCAGGATTCACCCCCTGCTTCATCCAGCCACTGTTCACTGCGTTTTTACCATGTGATGAGGGCGGGGAGGGCTGAGGTGCAGCTGATTACCCTCGGTGGGCTGCTGCAGCTTGAGGGAAAAGGTGAGAATTTAACGGACATAAACATGGTAGAGTTTGTGACACACAGGATAGAGGGGAGTGGCTATCCTCCGTACCATTCTGGTTTTTGTTACATAGGAAGAAAGATGGATAAGGCTGTCCCTGTTCCCAAGAAACGGATAAAGAAAGAGATGAGACAGCTATGCACCAACCAACTAGCACAAGTCACCCTGAGAATAGGGGAGACCCTCACCCAGTCTGCACCAAGCCCGTGAGGTCACCCTGCCGCCTGCTCTCTCGTTCACCCTCACCATGCCATCTCAGGAAGCTGGCAGAGCAGGTGAGGACCCGGGACTAGATTCAAGCCACATGGGTTCAAAGACCCGTTTGCCATTTCCTTTGCGACCCTGGGCAAGGAACCTAACTCCGCCTGCCTCAGGGTCCTCATCTGTAAAATGGACACAGCAGCAGTACTTTCTTCACAGGGTTGCTGTTACGATCAAAGAGAGAGAAGCCAGGTAAAGGGCCTGCTATCAAGTAAGTTTCCAACCAATACTTGCTATTATTATTAATTTCCACAGAGAAAATTAATTATATATTTTACAGGCAGGAAAACTGAGGTATCAAAAAGTGAGGGGGCTTGCCCTAGATGACACATGACTTGCATCTGAACTCCAGCCTGGCTGCAGCCAGGGTCAAATGCCCACCTCGGCAAAATTAGAGACGACTTTCAAACAGCTCCCTGTTCATTAAAACCACGATCATCGTGTCCAGTAATGCAGTGTTCTCCAAACTGCAGGTCACAACCTGTCAGTAGATCATAAAATCGATTTAGTGGGTCATGACTAGCACTTAAAAATAGAATAGTATGAAAAATAATAGAACAAAATATCAGTGTATTGCCTAGAGTAAATGTAAGTATAGCTCTGTGACATTCCTGTTGGTTATGTATGTTAAGTTATATACACTGAGTGGCCAGATTATTATGATCTCTGAACGCGTAATAATCTGGCCACTCAGTGTGTGTGTGTGTGTGTGTGTGTGTGTGTGTGTGTGTGTATTTTAGAGGCCCGGTGCATGAATTCGTGCGTGGGTGGGGTCCGGTCAGCCTGGCCAGGGGGAGGGGACATGGGCGGTTGGCCGGCCTGCCTGCTGGTCGAACTCCTGGTTGAGGGGACAATTTGCATATTAGCCTTTTATTGTATAGGATATACACTGAGTGGCCAGATTATTATGCGTTCAGAGATCATAATAATCTGGCCACTCAGTGTATGTTTGTTATGCTATTCTTGCCAATATTTGTGTACTGGGTTAGGAAAAAAGGTATTTCTTACGGAAGGTCACACTCAAAAAAAGTTTGAGAAAATGTGCGAATGCCATTGTGAGGAGCTATGGCTTTTAAAAATGTCTTCTGGAGTCACACACACCATGATGTGTCCGTGGAGTTTGGGGGACCAATGCTTCCAGGTATCCAGACAAAACAAGGGCTGGACAAGAAGCCCCTCCTAACAGTCCGTGGAATGTTGTAACAAGCACCCTGGCCACCTGAGCTTGGAGAAGGTTCTAACGGTGGGACCCCAGCTCCTCAGAAGCCTTCTGATGACGTGCGACAGGCGGGAGGCGCATGGGCTGGGGACCCAGGGAAGACAAGGTCAGGTCTCCCCTGTGCCGTCTCCTAGATATGACCTCGGCGGGGCGGAGTGACTCTCCCTGACTCATTGTTGTCATCGGTGAAATAAGGATATTGCTATCTACCCAGTCAGAGCTGTGGGGAGTTAAAAAGAAATAACAGACATAAAGTTATTATACAAATTCTAAGTAAATACCAGTAGTGTGACTCTCCTCCTAGTCGTGGTGCCGCTATTACTACTATAAATCACAACACACTCAGGAGAGGGGCCCATCCGCTGCAGCAAGTCCTAGGATGGGGGTTTGTAACCCGAGGTTAATAAAATTATAGGTAAAATCGTGTGTGTGCATGTGTGGGCACATGTTTGTACATACCAGTAAACATGTGTGTTTGTGTCATGGGGGACAGGGCCACGGCTTTCATGTTGTCGCAGCGAGCTGGAAAGGTTCAGGACCCTTAGCCCCTTTCCAGGCCAGGAGTCACCGGGCCGGCTCTGGTGGTGGGAAACAGGTGGACTCTGTGTCGTGTCCACCCGTCGGTGGATGAGCAGAGCGTTCCTTTGCGGAAACTTGCTCCTGCGCCCGGACGCAGGCCCCGTGGTCTGGAAGGCATGCCCTCCCCTCAGCAGGTGTGCTCCAGAGACTCTAATCTGCAGGCGGCGCTGGCCTTGCCTCTCACAGGGGTGCCCACACCCCGGCAACCAGCCTGGCCCCACCCACGGGCCACGGGAATGGTTTTCACTGCAGACCCTGCTCTCCCCGGAGCTGAGCTGGGAAAGCGGGCCAGGGGGGCCCAGCAGGCACCGTCAGCCCGCTACTGAGTTGGGGCGCTGCCGGCACCATCACCACTGTGGGCCACCCAGAGTGAGCCAGTGGGGGGACCGCTCCCAACCGCCTCCCTGAAACTCCTGGGAATCTCCCCACTCCCGCCAGCCTTCAGCCTGTCCTCCCGCTGTGAACACCTTCTCCCTGTCCACTCTCTGGCTGCCTTCCAGGCCCAGCCCTCCCAGGACCCTTCCCTGCTCTCTCCTTCCCCTGAGCAACCCCAGACCCGTGAGAGGGTGGCAATCACAGGCTCTGGGTCAGGCGGATCGGGGTTCCAGCCCAGGCTTCTCTACACACACGTACAACCCTGGAGCACACTGCTGAGCCGCCGCAGCCTGGTCTCCTCCCTCACTCATAAGGCTCTCTGCACAGTGCCGCCCGCAGCACCTCAGCAAATGGCAGCTGCTATGGCCTTCGTTACATAGTCTCGGATTCTTCTAGGTGTGGTTGTTTCGGTGCCTGCAATTTAGATTGCTTGAAGACGGGGCTAGATCTGCTTTTATATGAAAGGAGAGACAATAAAAACTTACTGCTTTACTCAAAGGCAGCCCATTTGTTTATTTGCCCATTCCTTCATCCAACCCTCACATAGAAGTCTATGTGCCAGGCACTGCCCGAGAGCAGGGGACGCAGTGGTGTGACCACAGCTGAGCCTTGGGGAGTTCCTGCAGAAAAAGAGAGCCATGCAGGCCAGTGCCTGGGCAGGTCAGATGCTAGCGGGCGATGAAAACAAAATTCTATGGAAGCATGTGGTGGGGACGGGGTCAGATTTCGGGGGAAGAAGCAGAGAAGGTGACATTTGTTTAGAGATCAGAAAAGTCTGTCAGTTTGCAGAGGGCACAGCGTGCACAAAGGCACACAGCAATGCTATAGGACAGCAAGTCACCCTTTGGGCTCCTTTAGCAAGTGGGAGGCGTGTGTCTTCTTCTGGCTAATTGGGGGCAAAGTTGGGGAGTGAGTGTGTGTGTGTGTGTGTGTGTGTGTGTGTGTGTGTGTGTGTAGGAGGTGGCAGGAGGGAGCCCAGGGTTGCCATGAGGGTGGGGGCAGCCCCACAAGGGAGATAGTTTTTATCTTTCTTTGGGGGGACATTTTCATTCTCAAATGTTTCCCCATGCTGCCTGCTCACCCACTTTCTGGCAGGAGGCTGCCATGTGGGCAGGAGGCTGCCGTGTGGGCAGGAAGGGAGGGAAAGCTGGTACAGGGGGGCATTCCATGGGGCGACTCCTTGTCACTGCCCTGGAGACCTCCGCTCGCTCCTGCTGAGGATTCCAGCATCCTGCCACCCAAAGCTGTGTTTGCCCTCCCCTCTCCCCTCCCTAAACTGTACTTGCTGGGACACCCGCTCACTCCTCCCTGCAGCTACTGAAACGTGCGATTTGCTCAGGTCTCTGTCTCTTGCCACAGACTCTCTCCCTGTTGTCGACTGCACCCAGCAGGCATGCGGGCATTTACTCCGCACACAGTGAGTCCCAAAGCACTCCAGCCCTGTCCCAGGCACCGAGGACACGCAGGCTTCCAGACTTCTTAGGTCCCTCTGAGCGCCTCCAGGAGCTCATGCCGGGTGGAGAGATGAGACGGACCAGAAACTGTCCAGGTGCGGGGATGGGAAACTCCAAGAAGCACAGAGAGGTGAGAAGAGCTGAACACAGAGTATGGTAGAGACAAGGAAAAGGAGGGGCAGAGTGGGATGAAAGTGCAGAAAGCAGAGACTTTGGGCTTCTAACGTGCTTTTAAAAATAACAGGATCACACTGTCATGGGGGATACATGACATTATCATCGGTCAAAGCCCATCCAATGTACTATAGAGAGTGAACCCTGGTGTAAACAATGGAGTTAATACTAGAGGCCTGGTGCATGAATTTGTGCACAGGTGGGGTCCGTTGGCCTGGCTGGTGATTGGGGCTGATGAGGGCCGGCTGGGGGAGGGACCGCGGGAGGTTGGCCGGCCACGGGAGGTTGGCTGTGGGAGCACACTGACCACCAGGGGGCAGCTCCTGCATTGAGCATCTGCCCCCTGGTGGTCAGTGTGCATCATAGCTACCGGCCAGTCTTCCGGTCTTCTGGTCCTAACGGTCGCTTAGGCTTTTATATATATAGACTAGAGGCTCGGCGCACGAAATTCGTGCACGGGTGGGGGGAGGTTGTCCCTCAGCCCAGCCTGCACCCTCTCCAATCTAGGACCCTTCTGACTGCCTGTTTAGGCAGAGTCTTGAAAATAAACAGAGCACAGCAGCCACAGAGGAGAGAGGGCATTCTAAGTTGAGGGTGTAGCAGGAGTCAAGGGAAGGAGGTCGAAAGAGTACACAGTTCTGGGAGCTGTCTGACGTTCAGCACCGGGGTGGTGGAGGGTGTGGAGTCATAGTCCTGGAGAAGAGCCAGATGAAGACTAGTGCACCCCATCTGAATGTGGTGGGAATGAGTCCCTAGGGGGCTGGTGAGTTAGGACTTGGGCAGGGGGGTGTCTCAGTGATGGTGATGGGAGAGAGGATGGTGACCCTAGGTCAGATAAGGAGAATTCTGAGGAGTGGATATTAGTCCATTTCAAATCCTGGCTACCTGCACACCTCTGGCAGATGACCTAATCTCTTCAACTTGAATATTCTTATCAGTTAAAAGAGGATAATGAAAGTATCAATGGCTCCTGTGAGGATGAAAGACCATGGGATCTATCAGAAAACAAGCACTCAATACATGGTGGCTATTATCACCATTGCACCCCAAACCATCTGAATTCTGCATTAATGCTCCCTCATGCTCCCTCTGCCCTTGGTTTGTAATTCTGCATGAAAACAGACTGCTTCCCTCTGGCTCTGACCCACCTCCCAGTCTGGAGCTGTGACTAATGGGCGCTCCACGTGCTGTGAGAAGGGGTTGCCATGGCGACCTTCCAGCTTGGCTTTTGGACTCGGTGAGTGACCTGAACCTTTTCTTTGTTCCAGCTATCCCAGCTATTCTAGATATTTGCCACTAGGCGACTTGTGCACATTTGAAAAAGCCTGCAGGATATTCTTTAGCACATTGTAGAGAAACACTGGAAACAATCCAAATTCCTGGCAAGAGAGAGCTGGCTGGTTAAGTTATGGTACACCCATGAAAAATTGTACTGTGCGGCTATTAAAAATGTTACAGATCTGTGGTTACTGACAGGAAACAGTGTCACAACTTGTTGTTAAATGAAACCAGCAGGTTATGGAACAACCTAAATCTTGTAACACCACCTATATACAACATTGAGTTACATTTAACAGCTTGTATTTATGGACAGAAAAGTGTATGGAAGGACGTTCCTCAAAGTGTGCACGGTGGTTCTCTCTATGCGGTAGAGGTCAGCTCTGGGGATTTTCTTTACTTTCTTCTTTACACTTTTCTAAAACACAGTTTGCCTAAATGAGCATGTGTGCTATTATTGCCCAGTGCATGAAATTCATGCACAGGTAGGGTCCCTAGCAGCTGCCAGCTGCTGGCTGCTGGCCAGGGCCTTCCTTCGTTCCACGCCACCCCCTGGTGGTCAGCACACGTCATAGTGAGTGATTGAACTCCCGGTCAGTCGAACTCCCGAGGGGACACTTTGCATGTTAGGCTTTTATATATATATAGACTAGAGGCCCAGTGCATGAAATCGTGCACTAGTAGGGTCCCCTAGCAGCTGCTGTCTGGGTACTCCCTCCCTTCCCTGGCCAGCACCGCCCCCTGGTTGAACTCCCAGGCAATTCCTGGTTGAGGGGACAATTTGCATACTACACTTTTCTTATATAGGAGGATTAGCAAAGCAACAATACCACTAAAAGGAAATAAATGAATGAGTCCTCTAACCCTTGGCCGGTCTTAAAGAAATTAGCTACGTGAGCCAAACCATGGCACGTTTGTACTGCAAATATTTGCAAATCCATTGCCAACAGTGGCATGTCTACACACACCTACCTGAGAAGCTTGTCTGCCTGGGCCCTGCCAGGGGCAACAATGGCCTGGCAGTCCTCCATCAGGGTGACTGGGACCCAGGTCCTAAAGCCAGATAGCTCATGTATTTTGGAAAAACAACCACCTTTCCCAAGTCAGAGGCCTAAGGGGACTCCTCTGTCATCACCATGGTGAAGGCAGAGGTGGGCAGGAGTGCCCTGCACTGGGAGCCCTAGGTCATCAGTCCGTAGTCACACACTGAGCACTTCCTGTGTGCCAGGCACCGTGCCAGCCTTGGAGATACCGGGAAATGGGGCAGAGAGAGGCCTGCTCCCACGGGACTCCTGGCCTCATAGCTATGGGGCTCCAGGAAGGGCTTGGAAATCGGAACCCTTCTGAGTTCCTGCAAGGCCCTGCTCTCCTGACTCATGGCCCACACTTTATGCTCCTACAACAAAATCGTTGGGTCCCCGCCAGAAGGTCCCTGAAGACCTGGCTCCTTAGCATATCCTCCAGCTTTCCACAGCCCACCCAGCCCCAGCCCCGCCTCCCACCAGCCTTGCCATATGCCGCACACACCATCACGGGTCTCTGCCCTTTAACATGATGGCTTTCGCACCTCCATGCTTTCTGTACTTGCTGTTTACTCAGGTGAGACCCCCTTCCTCCACTTTCTCTTCTTGACAAAATTCTATCCATCCAAGTCTAAATTCCAGTATCACTTGAAAGGGTCTACATCATCCCGTCTGCAAACTTCACAGTGACATACCAGTGCCCTCGCTCCCGCAGGTCAAGACTGGCTGAGTCTGCCCTAACCGGTTTGGCTCAGTGGATAGAGCATTGGCCTGAGGACTGAAGGGTCCCAGGTTCGATTTTGGTCAAGGGCATGTACCTTGGTTGCGGGCACATCCCCAATAGGGGGTGTGCAGGAGGCAGCTGATCGATGTTTCTCTCTCATTGATGTTTCTAACGCTCTATCCCTCTCTCTTCCTCTCTGTAAAAAATCAATCAGATACATTAAAAAAAAAAAAAAGGCTGGCCGAGTGTTTCTGGTTCCCTGCTGTGTGCGAGGTGCTCAGCCCAGGACTGGGCACTGTGTTGCTGCTGAACGAATGCACGTTTGCTGAGCAGCTGAAGGACTTCCGCCGCCTACCGCAATCTGAACCCTGGTGGCAGGGTCTGGCAATTTCTCTAGAACCTTCTACCCAGTAGTTGGCATGCTTTTTTCATGAATCCTGTACGTCAGTGCCCAAATGGAGTATGCTTGGTTCAAAAATTATTTCAGAATTTTTAAGATCTGAAATCTCAAACCAACTATTAAAAAAATGTATGAGAGCCCTGGCTGGTGTGGCTCAGTTGGTGGAGAGTCGTCCCGTGCACCAATAGAGTGCTGGTTCGATTCCTGGTCAGGGCATATGCCTGGACTGTGGGTTTGATCCCTGGTGGGGGTGAATACGGGAGGCAACCAATCGATGTTTCTCTCTCACCTTGATGTTTTTCTCTCTCTCTCCTTCTCTCTGAAATCAATAAAAATACTTAAATAAGAAAGGAAGGAAGGAAGGAAGGAAGGAAGGAAGGAAGGAAGGAAGGAAGGAAGGAAGGAAGGAAGGAAGAGGCAATTGGGGAAACCTGACCATTGGATATTTCATGGTCATGAGAAATGGTCAGTTCTTAAAGTGCAATAATAGGACTATGGTTATGTTTTTAAAGGGCCCTTTCATTGAGATATGTACTGAGGTAGTTAGGTAGTTAGTTACAAATGAAAATGATATGAGGTCTTGTATGGTGATCTGCTTCCACAGAATCTGCTGGGAGCAGGGGTGATGGGTAAGGGTGGATGTGAGAAAGCCTGGCCATGAGCTGATGACTGTGGAGGCCAGGCATGGAAGTTCATTATACCCACCTCTCCATTTTTTTTTATATGTTGTTAAAAGGAGACAATCACAGTGTCAAAAAATACCCCTGGAATGTGAACTATGTCTTGCCTTCTTCTCAGACACTGCATGGCCGAAGATAAAGTAAAAGTATGTTGTAGGAATAATTATCACTGTGTTCCCACTTCCCTAACATATGAAATATCAACATGACAGTTTTGAAACTGACATAAGAACTATCGTCTGAACAAGATAAAACTAAGGAACTTAAGGACAAATGGGAAATGCTTTAGAAACAAAAACTATGGCTCCTGATAAAAGACAGCAGTACTCACGGAGGAAAAAAAAAAAAAAAGCCAAAAGGCCTTGTCAGCGGAAAATATTCAAAGATATCTGACAAATATATCTTCTCACCATTCCCCAGCTAGGGTAGAGTCAGGAAATTTCTAGGAAATTTATAGGAGAAAACATACTTGTGACATATGATACTGCCAATGTCCTTTGAATTTAAGATTCTGCCTTAAAAACGATCAAATAATATTTCATCTTCAATTTTTCATGACTAAATTTGTGTTTCTGAAGCATGTAGATTTTAATGTTTTGAATACTTCCTTTTTGTTTACCTGCTAACAGAGACCAGAATTATAATGTCTATTTTTATAAATTCACATTTACTTGATATTCTAAACTGTTATACATTTTTGTATTTAAAAATTATGAAATTGGTTTTACTAGGTCAAATGTTGAATGAAATGCCTTTCTGTAAATTACAAGGATTTACTCTAGTGCTATGTGGTATACAGGTTAATTTACTCCAGTATAACTATTCCTACCCATTGTCAGGGCTGGACAGGAGGGCGCTGGGCAACTAGCCTAGCGTCCTTACCTCTGACGTACCACCTGGAACTTGAAAACATACTGTTTCCCCAGGCCCACTACAGCCCAGGCGAGTTACGTTCTCCCAAGGTCACAGCCAGTGTTGAGACCCCTGGGAGTCTAGGCCACGGTGAGAACAGACCTACTCAGAGCAGATGAGCCACTGAGCCCCGCACAATGAGGACCGGGGAGCCTATGCTATGGCTCGTGGGCCTCCAGGGCAGGTACAGTAAGCAGGTCCCTCCTTCCAGGCTGGAACAGGGGGAAGCCCTGCCAGGTTGACGGAAGGTGAATGCAGGCCCTGAGTGTTGGGGTTCCCCTCCCCCAACAGGGAGATGTCAGGCTGCTGAGAGTAGGCACGATCTTATCTCCACCCCCTCCCAAGCTTCTAACCTGATCAAGACTTAACGTCTGAGATAAAGCTGTCAGCCTGGGAGAGCCCAGACCACAGGAGGAGGAAAAAGAGGGAGACCCAGTAAGGATGGGGTACCAGACACCTCACATCGTGGGGAAGCAGGCGTGGAAACCTGGAGGAGGCCAGGCAGTCTCTGAGGGCAGAGCAGGACCCCCAGGTGGGAGCTTTGGGGAGGTAGGCTTCAGCTCAAGCCACAGAGGCCCTGTCTCCCACTGAGGAAGGGCCGCTCGGTGGGCACTGAGATCCCCACCCAGAAAATGCCCAGTGGAGTCCGGGTGCTGACGCTTGGGAGGGGGATGAAGCTAGGGGGAGGGACAGGGGCCTGGAAAAGCTCTCTAGCAATAAGTCACAAACCCAACAGCACAAACACAGAACTCACCAGTGAGCCCATCTCCAGCTTTCTGAGTCAGAATCCCCAGCGGGCAGCCTGGTTAGTGAGCTCTAATGGCGATTCCCATGGGGACGGCCATCCTGAGCATCTGTGACTGTGCACCTTCATGTGGCCTAGAATTCACTCAGGAGGAGGCACTCGGGGCCCGAAGTCACAGAAGTACGGAGCTGGGGCCTGAGCCAGCAGGGCGGTGAGAGCAGGTGCAGGTGCAGGTGCAGGTGCAGGGTGGGCAGGAGGGAGTGTAGGAGGGGCACTGAAGGAGGAGAGTTTTAGATGCAGTCCCACACCTCCTAGGCTCCCTGCCCAGGTCCCAGGTGAGCGTGTAAGAAACCATGGCTGCCCTCAAGGGGAATGCCTTCCCGCTGAGGAGACAGACACAGTAATAAAACTGCGAGCGATCAGCGAACAGGAAGGAGACAGACTTCTCGGAGAGGCCACACCTGGGTGTTTCACAGGTGCCTCACACCCCACACACAACAGCTGGATCCTTGTGTGACCCCGAATCCTGCCCTTGCACACGCTGCTCCCTCTGCTTCAAGATGCCCGGATCCTCATTCCTTGTCTGCCTGGAAAATCCCACTCACCCTTCAGTGTCCCCCCCAAGGCCCCTCATCAGGCTCCAGTGTGCCTCACTCGCATCAGCCCCCAGGCCACTGGGAACTCCTCTGCACCCCTGCCTCACCTCAGGCTGCCCAGGTGCCCTGGAGCACGCCTGTCCCTCCTGGGCTACAGGCTGGCACCCTGCTCAGGGCGGGCCCAGGGACCAAGCACAGCGCCCGACATGCTGGGGAGTGCTCAACACATTGCCCCATGGCGTGGAGGAGTTCAGAGAAGGGACGAAGAGCAAGGATGTTGGGGCAGTCAGGGAAGGCTTCTGGAGGAGGCAGCGCTCGGGGTGGATCCCAAAAGGCGGGGAGGGCTTGCTTTGGCAGAGGAGAGGGAATGGTGCCCCCAGGGAGAGGAATTTCAGAGCAAAGGCCCAGAGAAGGGAAGCAGCTAGCAGAGGGTGAGAGGGAGGCCTACTGGTGCTGAACTCAGAGAGACCAGAGATGGGAGCCAGCAGGGGAGGGGCACGGGGAGCCGGCCAGGACACGGTGCCCCCTGGTGCGTCTCTCCCCCAGGCCAGGGTGCTCAGAGCAACCTCCCTCCTGACCAGCTCTCCTTGGCAATCATTAACCCTGAGTTCACAGGCAGGACCCGGCCAGCAGGACAGGTGTGTGTGTGTGTGTGTGTGTGTGTGTGTGTGTGTGTGTGTGCCCGCGCGCGCGTGTGTTGTTAACTGATCAAACTGCTGAGTGAGCCATTTCACACAATTATTACCCAAAAACACACCCCGCAGGTAAGGGGGAAACGGTCAGGGCAGCCAGGGTGGTTCAAACTAGCAGAGGAAGCAGGTCACGTGGACCAGGCAGGGGACCCGCATGTGCCCAAACCTTTAGATTAGAGGACATTGGGGGTCAGAGGACATAGGGCCCAGGTGGGAACAGGTGTGAGTGGAAAATGGCCCCACAGCCAATAAGGAGCTCAGACAGGCGGGAGCCTCGCTCCCAGACGATTGTCGTGGGTGAGGCGTGGGTCTGGGCCCTGGAGTCAGGGCGCCCCGGGTTTGAGCCCTGAGGTCTCTCCAGGCCTCGCTTTCCTCCGCTGTAACATGGGGCTGATGGCGTTGATCTGAAATCTCCTGTGGAGCCTCGGTCTGTGCCAAGCCCTGTACGGGCATTTTACACTCCACTGGATTTTCACAATGTGCCTCTGGGTGAGCATGTTTATAATCCCCAGAGTGACTACCTCTTGGGTCTGTTTCTGGCATTAACAAGAGCCCATGGGTGAGGGCTGGGGGCACGGTTGGTGTTCCAAAGGGCTCCTGCCCTTACGATGTTGTTAAGGGGAGGGCCCCCCTCAAACCTGCCGCAGGCTGCAAGGTAGACCGAAACTGGTTCTCCTTCCTCCTCGCTAGGCTGGTGTTGTTCCTGCTAACCTAATGGCACAAGGAACACATTTCACATCTGAATGCAGCGGTGGATTAAGAGCCCCAGTGGCTGCCATGTGACACAAGGTCTTTACTCCAGCATTATTAAGCACAGGCTTTCTAAAAGGGCTGAGGCAAATGCATTATTCAAAACCCACGGAGAATGGAATAATGGGTCCTTCAGAACCAGCCTCCAAAAACATGCAGCCAGCACTCGGGAAGGTGGCCACGGGAACCCCTGCCTGCCTCCCATGTGTCTCCACTGCATGACCGCCCGCCCCTCAGGCTCCAGGCCCACCTGCGCCCCTGCCCGGAGCTCACCCAGGCCCCAGGAGGGCTGGCCCCAGAGGCAGCAGCTTGGGTGGGGGTGGGGGTCTGGCCGAAGCTGTCCTGGTCATCCCTTCGTGCCCCCCCAAAGCTCCAACAGCCACTGGTTATTGTGGAAAATAATTCACTTTGCCCAGGGAGGGAAAGCCAGGCCTCTATATGAAAAGTGAGAGTGAAAGAAAAATTCACTTCCATGCTTAAAACGCCTCTCCCGAACACATGTCCCTGCAGTGGACCACAGAGCGCCGTGAAGTAGGAAGCACGCTTGAAGATGGATCTCTGTATTTCTTTCTTTCTTTTCTTTTTTAAAGTCTTTACTGACTTTAGAGAGAGAGGAAGGGAGAGGGAGAGAGCTAGAAACATCCATGAGAGAGAAACCTAGATCCGCTGCCTCCTGCACGCCCCCTACTGGGGATCCAGCCCGCAACTCGGGCGTGTGCCCTGACCAGAATCGAACCAGCGACCTCTTGGTGACGTTGAACCAGCACAGGGTGACGTTCAATCCACGGAACCACACCGCTGGGTGGGTCTCTGTATTTCTTGGCCCAGGAATGTCATACTGGGCTTGGCATCTGTAGAAGGAGGTGGAAAAGTGGTCACCTCAGCAGTATGAATCAAGGGCCCCTCCCACATCCTGAGGCTGGAAATGTCACCATTTCCCACTCACTTCTTTGGGCCTTAAAGAAGGGCCCTGGGAGCACACTGGAACTTTGGGGAGAAGGCAGGTGCCATGGTGATTCGCTGAAATGATTAGAGGAAATTTCTCTCTCTCATTTTTCACACAGAGGCCCCGATCTTCCTACCTGAGCAAGTGAATTCATTTCCACAATAATTGGTGGCGGTTGGCAGTCTGTCGGGAGGTAAATCAGAGGAGGAGGCGTGGAGCGAGGGCAGAGCCCAGCTGTGTTGGCCACATCGTAAGCAGTTTGTGGGAGGAGAACACTGGGCAGGAGCCCAAAGACCTGGTTCCAGTCTGACTGAGCAGTCCAAGCGAGGGCGTAAGCTGACCTTCCCGTGCCTCAGTTTCCCTGTACTAGCATGAGACAATGGAGATGGCAATACCTTCCCAGCACCCACGGGCTCTCAATAAACAATGCTGAAGGCATGGCTGGGCATCCGGAGCAGGAATCATTTAACACCCCAGAGACCTCCTCACTCCAGTTGGACACTGGGACTAAAAGCGGGAGCCCAAACAAAGCTGTCTTTAATGGAACAAGACCCACTTTATCAGGAGAGACGCTTCCCTTTGAAAGTCAAATCTGCGGCTTTCAGACAATGAGGGGTGTTCACCGCACACCCAGGCCGGCTGGGCGGTGGCCAGAGGCTGTATCCCTTCCCCGCCCAGGCCTGCGGGCGCTGAACCACTGGAACCGACTTCCTCAGACTCCTCTGCTGCTCTTTTCAGGCCCTGAAGGACATCTTGAGGATGAGGAGCAAAGATTTGATTGTTAGGAGGAGCCTAAAAGGCACCTAAAAGACAAAACTGATGCTTCCAGAAGAGAAGCCCAGTGTGAAACCCAGGCCCAGAGATGTGGGGTGGCTTGCTCAGGGTCACACAGCAAGCTGGGCCCAGGGTAAGTCCTGAAGCCTCCAGTCTTGAAAAGCAGCATTCCATTAGCTGGGCACCTGTGGGACTTGGAGGAACGGTCCCTAAGAGGATGGTGAGGATTAAGCCAAACCAGACTACGAAGGAGGGAAGAGGGAGGGAGGAGGCAGTGGAGTCAGCCACTTTCTCTTCCTCCTGCCTCCTCCCTCAGCCGCATGATTAAACCAAATGTTTCATCCTCCTTCTCACAATTTCCTTTTTTTATCGCTTACATTTTTTAAAACCATTGGTCAGGTTCTAGAGAGGATGTGTTCCAAAAATATCCACACTAATAAAAGAGTAAGATGCAAATTGACCGTACCTTTGAGACGCCCACCAGCCAATCAGGAGTGAGTATGCAAATTAACCCAACAAAGCTGGCGGGATCATTTGCATACACAGGCGCTGAGCGGCCAGGGTGGGGCGGGGCGCACCGCCCCCTGCCGCTTCAGGCCTCTGGGCAGTGTGGGAAGGCGGAAAGGCGGTTCCGGGCCAGAGCGAGGGCGGTGCCGGCAGCCAGGGGAAGGAAGGCCCATTCTTGCACGAATCTTCGTGCATCGGGCCTCTAGTTCAAGAAATAAACGCCCTCATGTCTTAGCGGCCTTCTCACGCTGCTGCTGCCCCCTCCACCTTTCACAGGCAGGGCTCCCTGGGAGAAGCAATATTGAGTCCTGATCTGGAGAAACTCTGGTTTCCTGCCCTGGGGGCAACAGAGGGGTCCTTCAGGAGGCAACAGCCTTCATTGGAAGTTTTCTTTTTTAAAAATACATTTTTATTGATTTCAGAGAGGAAGGGAGAGGGAGAGAGAGAGAGAGAGAAACATCAATGATGAGAGAATCATTGATTGGCTGCCTCCTGCACGCCTCCTACTGGGGATCGAGCTGGCAACCCGGGCATGTGCCCTTGACCGGAATCGAACCTGGGACCCCTCAGTCCGCAGGCCGACGCTCTAGCCACTGAACTAAACCAGCTAGGGCCCCACTGTAAGTTTTCAAAGCTTTGCTGGCCCTCAGAGAAATGCAAGATCACTGAGTCCAACCTCTCCTGTCTAGCTCGAGGCTCCACCACCTGCTGGGGCTCCCCTATTAGCCAAGGCCCCCCATATGACAGAGCCCACTAGGACTCTACCACCTCCTCTCCCTTTCCATCTAGAGGCTCACGTTGCATCCTCCTCCTGTCACCTGGATGCTCAGTCTCCCCGGACACCTGGCCAGAACAAGGGGCCTCCTCACTAGACTTCATTTCCCCTTCGCCACTTTTTCCAGACCCACTGTCTGCTCCAGATCTTCCTCTTTCAAGAAGTCTTCTCTGCCAACCATGCCCAGCGGCTGCCTTGCTCCTCTGCACTGGCACCCGCGGCTGTATTGGAGGATCGCTACGTGGTGTCTTTCCTGCCACAAACCTGTGAGACCCACAGCACCGGGCTCAGGTCAGAGTTCATAAGAAGTAGGTAAGCACTTGCTGAATGTGAGATTATTTCCTCCATATTCCACTCTTAAGAAGGTAAATAATTCCCTAGGCAACAATAAAAGAAGTCACAAAGTAGCATGAGTCATCACCAATTGTGCACATGCGTTTGGGAGATTTGGTGGATTTGTTGACTTACAGCACATAGGACTGGAATGTAGGCCAACATTATTAAAATTGGCAGATTCTCCCCCGCATCCCCTGAAAAAATGATTCTGTTCTGATCATTGTCCCCCTGCCCCTGCCCCCACTGCCCGCGTACACACACTCCCTTGTGCTTTCCAGTCTGTGGTCCTGTATTCCCACCATAAGGCCTTGCCTCATCACCAGCCCATCTCCTCTAGGAAGCTGCCCTGAGAGCTCACTGATTCAACCACCTACGCTGGGATAGTTTTGGAGCCTTGCTGGGACCTGAGGTTCACTGAGCCTCATACTCTCTGCCTGTCCAAGGGTCCCTGATGTCTCAATTGTACCCACAGGATTTTAATTCATGGAGTTGATGGAATGGCACCCGGGGAGGCTAATGCCATTGAAAGATAACTTACTACTTATATTTCCCAAGCGAAGGGGACACATCTCACACACACGGGACCACAAGGGGGGCACTAGGTTTTGGTTAAGAGTCAGAAACAGGAGTGAGGGGAAGGCCTAGGCTAGAGCCTTTACTGGGTTTCCATGGGAAAGGCAAGGCAGGCAGGTTGAAAAGCTTAGGACTGACTCATTTGAATAATTCCAATGGGTTTGGGGCATAGGAGCTGTCCCTGCTTGTCTGGTACCTGCCCTGGGTTGGTTTAGGACAGGGGAGACATTGGCTTGGTGTGTGAAACTGAGATAAGGAAGTGGTTCAAGCATAGACTCTGGATCGCAGGCGAGGTGCAAATAATTTTGGCCATTAGTTTGGCCCTGTGATTAATGGGTGCCAAACAGACTGACAGACTCGAAGCTATCATAGAGCACCCATCCACTCACTTCCCCTCAAGTAGCTCAGCTTCAAGGGTTCATTAATTTAATCACGCTCTTGCTAATACAGTAATTCTCCTGCCCCTCCAGTTCTCTGATACCTCCTTAACGCAACCCCATCCCTGGGCAGACTCAACTTCACTCCCTCAACCTGTGGCCACCAGCCCTCTGGCACCAGCACCCTCTCCCTTGCTTCTGCCTGCTACAACAGCGGAGGTGTCCCCGGCCTTTCCGGTCTGGAATGTAGCCCAGTGCTTCCTCGGGACCTTTGTGCCAGGGGCCACTCTCTCTAGTGAACCTCTCCCATTAGCATTCATAATTCTTTATTTTATTTTTTCAAAATACATTGTTATTGATTTCAGAGAGAGGAAGGGAGAGGGAGAGAGGGATAGAAACATCAATGATAAGAGATCATCATTGACTGGCTACCTCCTGCACACCCCCTACTGGGGATCGAGCCCGCAACCCGGGCATGTGCCCTGAACGGGAATCGAACCGTGACCTCCTGGTTCATGGGTTGACACTCAACCACTGAGCAACACTGGCTTGGCATAATTGTTTTTTTAATCCTCACCTGAGGATATATAGTTTATTGATTTTTAGAGAGAGGAATGGAGAAAGAAACATCGATGTGAGAAACATGGATCAGTTGCCTCCTGTACATGCCCCGACTGGGGATTGAACCCACAACCTAGGTATGTGCCCTTACTAGGAATTAGACCCACAACCTTTTGGTGTACAGAACGACACTCCAACCAACTGAGCCACCCAGTCAAGGCAGCATTCATAATTCTTAAAAAAAAAAAAAAAAGGTAGCAACAGCAAAAACTCCTTGATAAACTAGGGGTTGGGAAGGAGGGACCACTTATAATTTATATTCTAAACAAAAGACTAGTTTCCCAAATACATAAATATCATCTCCTATTTAATAAAAAAAGGTCAACAATCTAATAGAAAACGGGCAAAACATATGCATAAATAGTTCATAGAAAAGGAGATAGAAATGGCTCTTATGTCTATGAAAACATGTTCAACCTGATTCATAGCAGGAAAAATGCAAGTTTAAGCTATATTGAGAAATTATGTTTGTCTTCCAGATTGGCAAATATCAGTAAGTTTGGTAACACTGTACATTGGAGGGTGTGGAAAATGAGCATCCTCATACATGGTTGGTAGGCGTACACGTTCTTAGCAATTCTGTGGGGAGCTATTTGCTAATAGCTTTTGAAATACAAACTCACATAGTTCTGACCCATCAATTCCACTTTCAGGACCTTATCCTACATGCACTTACCTACATTGCAAAATAACTAAAGCACAGGCAATTCAGTGGGGTGTTGTTCGTGATGTCCAAAAAACAGGAGATGAGTTAACTTACATGACATCATGTTGTGGTGGAATATTATATAGCTGTAAACAAGAATGAAGACACTATGTACTGCTCTGGAAGCATCTCAAGATAGCTAACTGGGAAAAGAATGAATCAAGGGCAGAAGATGCATGCACTGTGCTACCAAAGGTGGGGAAAGACTCTACATATGTGTTTACTGGTTCATGTATGAAGTATCTCTGGAAGAATCTGTAAGAAACTGGTGAAGTTGCCTCAAAGGTGGGGAGAGGGGGTTGGGAGACCACAGGAAATGGGGGTGAATACTTTTTACACTGTAATCTCAGTTTTTGAATTCTGAACCTTGTACATTTATTTTCTAAGGGAAAAAAAAAAGGTGTGTATGCGGGGAGAACATGCAAGATTAAATAAACAAAACAAAACCTTCCCTAACCCACTTCCCTTTCTGGCATCCAGCTTCCCTCCTGCCCCATTCCTCAGCTACCTCCGTCTGACCTCTCCCATGGCGCTTACTGGTCTCCGTCCAGTGGCTGCTTCCCAGTCCTGTCTTACTTGCTCTGGCTCCAGAGACGTGACAGGACCAGGCCCTGCTCCTTGGACACGCTTCCAGGGTTCCACACAATCTGGGTTCCTCTGCTCCTTCTCTGGGAACTCTTCCAGTCTCTGCAGGCCCCTCCTCCTCACTCTCCCAGTGCAGGCGCTGCTGGAGCTCACGCCTAGGCCTCCTCTCTGCTCTGCTCTTCATGGTCCACACGCACTCCCGGGCTCATCCCCTCCAGGGCTTCACTCACCGTCTACGTGCATATAACCCCCAAATCCACATCTCCAGCCGGACCTCGCTTCTCATCTCAGGGCTCCACCTGGGTGTCTCCCGGGCTCTCCAACCCAACATCATCAAAATGTAACCCACCAGCTTCCAGCCCGTTTCGTCCTCCACCCCTGGGAGGCCTCCCTGCCTGGGGTCCTTCGTGAGTGTCCCTAGTTCACCCACTCTTCCCCCTCCACCACTGCTCACCTACAGCGTGCCTCTTCATTGGCTCCACCTCCCTCCCCACTGGTCTCCCCAGGCTTTTTCCTGTCTCAGGGCCTTTGCACACATAAGCACCCTGAACCTTCTCCTCCACACTCCAAACCTGCTTTATCTTTTAAAAAAATATTTTTATTGGTTTTCAGAGAGAAAGGAAGTGGGGGGAGGGAGAGAGAGAAAGAGAGAGAGAAACACTGATTGGCTGCCTCCTGCATGTCCCCACCGGGAATTGAGCCTGAAACCTGGCCATGTGGCCCGGCCAGGTATCGAACTGGCAACCTTTGGGTGCACAAGATGATGTCCAACCAACTGAGCCACACCAGCCAGGGTCAGACCTGCTTTATCTTAATGCTTATCTGTCTTCTAAAACTCAGATTAACATCATTTCCTCAAGAAACCTTTCCTGACCTTTTAGACCATAGATCTCAATTAAGGGTGACTTTGCCCCCCGGGGACATTTGACAACATCTGGAGACATTTTTTGTGTCATAGCTGGGGTGCGGGTGTGTATGGCTACTAGCATCGAGTGGGTAGAAGCCAGGGACGCTGCTAAACACCCTACAATGCACAGGGCAGCCCCACAGCAAAGAATTACTTGGCCCAACGTGTCCACAGTGCAGAGTGAGAAACCCCGCCCAGACTAAATCACGTCCCCACGACACACTTTCACCACACGCTCTATTTCTCTTGCATATCACCTATCACAATCGTGATTAAATATTTAACTGTGCAAAGGCATTGGCCAACTTCCATTTTCTAAGCTTTATGGGGTGAATAAGTGAATTGAAGTCACTGGCTCATGTTTATCTATCTCCACCCCGCAATGACCAGCCTCAAGCACAGAACCTGAACTTGGCAGTGAAAAGGTACATGAGATGCTCAGGGCAGGGACTGACCCATCCTGTGCAGATGCCACCCCGGGGTCCTACCCTCCAACTCCACTGGGTCCTCTCTGCCGTCCAACAGCAGTCCTGTCCCTTGCCCTTGACCAGCTGCTCTCCTGACACTGCAGATCCTGGCTCTGCACAGCTTGGGACACCCCTCAAACCCTCATCTCCGCCCAGGTGGCTCCAGGGGCCCCTCCAAACCAACAGGGCCCAAGCTTATTGCCTCACCACCTTGTCAAACCGGCTGCTCTTCCTGTTAGCTTACCCACCATTCACCCAGCCTCCAAACCAGAAACCTGGGCACCCTTGTGTGGCACATCCATCCTTCAGACCTGCTCCCTCCACCCACCCAACGATGTAGCTTCAGTGTTACCCAGTTTTTCCCCACTTGGTTGTTCTTGCTTTAAGCCTCTTTCCCTCCCAGTTCACCTGGGACATCCTGCCCAGCTACGTCCTTCTAAGGTGACAAATGGCATGTATCACTTCCTGATTTAAAAAAAACAACCACCACCCCCAATGCGTCACACTGCCTACAGTGTGGAGGCCAAGCTCCCTAGCCTGGTCCAAGACCCTTCATACTCTACCCCGCCATGGCCTTGTCAGCAGTCACACCCCTGCTTCAGTCCCAAGCACAAAATCCACTGTGCACTAGCTTCATGCCCTCCCCTCCACCTCTCCCCTCCCTTCCTCTCCTCTCAACTCCCCTCTCCTTTCTCTTACCTTCCCCTTCCTCTGTTTAGATAACGGGAGATCTCATGCTCATCCTTAAAATCTAGTCCCAACACTTCTTCCTCAACAGTATGGCAGCTCCTCAAAAAATAAAACATCAATTGCCGTAGGATCTAGTGTTTCTACGTCTGGGTATATGCCTCAAAGAACTGAAAGCAGGAACTCAAATAGAGAGTTGCACACCAAGATTCACAGCAGCACTACCCACAACAGCCGGAAGGTGGAAGCAGCCCACGTGTCCATCACAGATGAATGAATAAACAAAACGTGGTCTAAGCCTATGATGGAATATTATCCAGCCTTACAAAGGAAGGGCATTCTGGGGCATGCTATAACACAGATGAACCTTAAAACATGATGGTAAGTGAAAGAAGCCAGACACAAAAGGTCACATGTTGTATGATTCTACTTACATGCGGTACCTAGAATAGTCAAATCCATGGAGACAGAAAGAAGAATGGTGGTTGCCAGGGGCTGGGGGAGGAGGGGATGGGGAGTTAGTGTTAGAGTTTTATGAAGTGAAAAGAGTTCCACAGTTGGGTGGTGGTGATGGTTGTACAATGATGTGAATGTACTTAAAGACACTGAAGTGTGTACTTTAAAATGATAAAAGTAGTAGATTTTATGTTATGTACATTTTACCACAATAAAAAAAGGCAAAAACAAAACCCAAATCCACTTATTTGTGTTGAGTACCTCTATACCCGCCCGCCAAGCCCCAGTTCCCTACAACACTCTGGGTGGGGCTCACCGGGCCCTCCTCTGCGTGGGCTCACACACATTCTTAGCACATGGCAATTACGGCTGACACCTTGTCCGCCCAGACCGAAGGTGTCTGCAGGCAGGGACTGGGTCTGCCTCACTGCTCAGTCTAGCTCTCATCCACAGTCTAGAGCAGTCTACAGTCCTCCAAGGAGGACTAGAAGAAGGAATAACCCACGTCAATCATTTTGGGTTAACACTACCCCAAATCTCACAGCCTGTTGTCCCTAGAACAGCGATTTACTTCCAAGATTCATCGACAAACCCCTCTCACCCCTGGAGAAGATAAACCTCCCTCTTTCATTAAGCAACTTGGTCAGAAGGGGCTTCCATGGAGAAAGATAATAAACAGCTAACTTGGGAGGAACAAATAAAATAAAGCCAGGGCTGGGTCGGGGCAGGCGTGCTTGGCCATGTGTTTAACATCACCATGCTCTGTCCTCTCCCTCTCTGCGCAGATGATGGGCTGATTCACTTCCTGTGTCCCCAAGAGGGGACCATGGAGAAGCCGAGTCCTTTGAGCACAGAGAGATGATTAGTCACTGGCTAGAAGGCTGCTGACCTTAGCGTGGGGGCCCACCACAGGCCTGCCGCCCCTGCCCCCACTGTCTTATGTAACCCAAGGTCCGGAAAGCAAAGAGAACTTGGCCGTGGCTCTCAGCAAGAGGTTCAGCAGGCCCAGAGCCTCCCCCTTGCTCACATCCTGCCCTGCAAGCCCTTGGAGCCCCCACCCACAGATCCCCACACGGCCCACATTTACAAATCTGTGGAAACTGTGTCTGGGTCCTGAGAGCGATCCTTGGGAGGGAGGGTACTCAGAGGGCATCTAACCCAGTGGGTCTCAACCAGAGACCATTTTGCCCCCAGATGATTGGCACTGTCCGGAGACATTTCTGGTTGTAATGAAGGAAGCGAGAGGTGGTGCTACTGACATCTGGTGGGTAGAGGCAGGGATGCTGCTCAGCACCCCACAGTGCTCAGGGCAGCCCCACAGCAAAGAAGTACCCAGTCTACTAGCCAATAGTCCCTGATCTAAGCCACGCTGTCTCTTTTACAAATGAGAAAACTGAGGCCCAAGAAGGGACAAAGCCAAAGTCAAATGTGAGTTAGTGTCGGAATAGAACCCAGAACTCCCCACCAGTCACACCGGCCACACCAGCCTTCAGCTCCCAAGAGTGCAGTGACCAACTTAGAGGCAGGTGGCAAGCTGGCAGAGCGGCGGACTTTGGGAGCATGGAGTCTAGAAGCCCATGATGGCTACTAGGCTCTGTGCCTCTGCAGGCTCCACGCGAACCCCACCAGGGTCAGCCTGGCCGTGGGGCTCCCAAACAACCAGAGAGAAAGAATGTCTTCAGGGGCTATGGTGTGTCCAGGCAAAATTAGGTGAAATTTGCCACCCAAGTCCCGACAGAACATGCTGGGGGTGATCCCAGCCTGGTGTCAAGGCCAGAAGGGGGCACGACTCTATAGGGTAAACCCTGACTTAGAGAACAGGGCCTGGGTGGGAATTATACCTTAGATTACTGCTTTGGGCGACACTGTCTTTTCCCCCCAGATGCCCAAAATGACTGCATCTCTCATACCTGCTGGCTCTTCACTGCCATCTGGGCAATTTCAAAACAGCATCTCGAGTCACCCTTTTCCTTCCCCCAGGAGCCAGCACCATGTCTCCAACCCCGGGCCGGACCCGAGGGCACAGGTCCAGGCAGCAGAACTGATGGTGCAACCCCATTATTTATGAAGGACTGACTCACATCATATCACAGCAGGAGTACTTTTCCATCACTGTTGCTAAAAGCCACCAGACTTGTAGCGATGGCGGTGATAAGGAGGTCAGGGGACAGAAATGCATGAGCTATGTCTCAGGTCAGGCCTCACCCTCTTCAGGGGCAGGGAGCCCACAGGGAGTGGTCGGGGTGGGGAGTGGGCAACAAAGGTTGGGAGGGGGTCCCTTCAGATGCACTACGAGTTCATTCCTTCAGACTAAGAATGATTATTGCTCTCTCCACCTGCCCAGTCCCCTTCCTCTCCAATTTTTCCAGCAAGCAGGTAAACTCCTATAAATCCTTCAAGGCCCAAATTCTGGAAGCTCTTCCCTAAAATAGTCTCAGGTGCATTCCAACTCTTAATGTGGCAAACCACAATTCAATGGAAAAGGATTGGGGGGGCAGCAGGGCTTGGGGAAAGCCAGCGCCCCCGTGGATCTAACGTGTGGGCTTGCACAGGCGCTGCTTGCACAGGCGCGGCGAGGGGTGTGCCGACTACCCTGGCCTCCAGGCTCTCCGTCCCAGCTGTGTGGCCAACCCGGTTGACGGAGGCAGCATGGCACGGAGGCTAAGGCTGCAGGGTCTGGAGCCAGACTGTCCGGGCTCATTCTGGCGCCCCCTGTCCCTGCCCAAGTGTCATCTTGGGCAAAGTTAGGTCACCTTTCTGAGGCTCAGGCTCCCCATCTATAGGATGTAAAATGGAGATGATACCATTTCAAGCTGGTGGTAACTGTAAGGATGAACTAATACATGTAAAGTGCTTAGAACAGGGCCTGCCACAGAGCTAACAGTTACTGATTGTTTATTACTATTACTAAAAAGGCAGGAGTAATAGCAGAGAAGGGCAGGGTCTCTACTTCCTGGGAGTGGAGGAGGAGAGGTACCTCCAGGGACCGCATCTCCCACCTGTGCTCCTGCAATAGGGCCTCGGGAAGCCTCCTTGCCCCCATGTCTTCCCCTCCGATCAGTCCTACACGGCTCAGAGCTGTAACTCCGAACAGATCATATTCCTTTGCCCAAACAATGGCAGCTGGAAGAATGAGGGGGGAGGGAGGTTGGAGTTGCTTGGTGTGTGTGGATGTGCCTCCCATATTTTCTTTTCTTTTCATTTTTAACTATATTTTTTATTGTTGATAGTATTACAGATATATCCCACGTCCCCCTCCCATATTCTCTATCCCATAGAAAGTCCCAGCTCCTATCCAGTCATAGTTCTTGGATTTCCACCTCCACACCCCACACTGGAGCTTCTCCACCCTGCTTGTCTCTACACACACTGTCTCCGAAATTCAAGCTCCTGGGCCCCCCAGGGAACCACCCTAATCAGATTCCTAAGTGAGGCCCCGAGCCCCGAGCCTTCCCAGGGCCTTGGGCAGAATAATGTCCTCACTCTTCCTGGCCCACATCTGGTTGCACCATCTCAGACAGGTTTGCCATCCCTGGCCCAGGTGATCTGAAGCTCCACCCTCCTCCCCAGGGCTGCCGGGACTTGGCTTTGGTCCTCCTGGGTTCTCCCCGGCCCTGGGGAACTTTCGCAGGCGGCCTGGAGAGGGCGCAATTTTCACCACTGACAGAGGAACGGCCACCTTCGGAAGGCAGATTGGGAGGTTTCTTTTCAGATGGGGTCTGACCCTGTGGGGCTGGTTGTCTGTTCAGCACGGGAGCTGCCCCTTTGGGTGACGGAAGGCAGCTGGCTTGAAGCACCCCTGGCAACCTGGTGCAGGGGACAGAGACCCAGCTTTGAATTAGTTGGAGCCCAATCAGGAAAAGCTCCAGCGCTGCCTCCAACTGGCCACCCCTCATCTCTGGGCCTCAATCTCCCATCCGTACAACAAGGAAGGGCAGGCTGAAGGTACCGTTTACATAACATGTATTAACCGGGCACTCACTACACACCAGGCACTGCTCTGAGCCTTGGGGATAGAGCAGTGATAACACAGGAAGAAAGACCTGCCCTCACAGGGCTGATATTCTAACAGGGATGACAGACAATAAACAAGATAGGAATGAACGTACAGGTTGTTAGATGGTGACAAGTACTATGGAAAATACAGCAGGGAAGGGGTGTAGGAATATAGCCTCTAAGGCTGATTCCAGCTGAGAAGTTCTGGGTCTAGAGCTCTGGTTAAGACCCAGGAACCAAGAGTAGGAAGCTAGGCAGGGACAGCTGGGGATGGGATGGGGCGGGTGGAGGGCATGTTGGTTCAGGAGCTTAAATCCCAGCGATGTTCTCAGTGGCCTCCTCTAGGGAACTGATTGACCAACTCTGGGTGTCCTGTCCTGATCTGTCCTCAGGCCAAAGCAGACTTTGGGGTTATGGGTTCCTCGCAGGGCCTCAGTGTCCAGGGCACTGCCATGGAAAATCTTCTAGGGTCCTCCATCAACACCCCACTTGACCCTGGCCTTGCATAAACAAGACAATGACCATTTCCCCCTCCAGGGGCTCTCACACCACTCCTGTCCCTCCTCCTGGACCCTCTTATACGGTAGCCTGTTCCCTATCTTTACATGGGGAGAGGGAAAAAGGATTAAAAACTCTCCCTTTTTCCCACCAATTTCAGCAATTTCTCACCCTGTAGAGACTGTAAATACTTCCTGTGAACCTACTGTGTGCTCAGGATGAGGTCAGCCTCACGGATTCCAGGATGCATGGTGGCTTCCCAGAGGAATTTACAGCCCAGCTGGGCAGGGCAGGCTGACACTATGGTTTGCTCTGAAGCTCACAGAGCCCTTCGGACCACTTTCTCTCCCATGAAACCATGCAGATTCTGTTGTCGTCATTTTACAGGTGGGGAAATGAAGGCCCATAAAAGCAAGTTCTCCTCCCTCTGTCCCCGGCTGCCCCAGGGAGTGATAAGGAGAGGGAGGAGGCGATGGAGATTTAACGTTTCCAAATAAGACTTCTGGAGGGATGGATAAGGCTTGGGTGGGACAGGGGTCCCCCGCCTCCAACCCAGGGCAGGCCGAGCTGGGCATGGAACCACCTCCCTCTGCTTCTCCCAGGCCTGACAGGAAGCGGACGGAGGGTGAAGCAAAAGCCTGTCCGTCTGGAAAACTACATGGGATTGTGGAAGTGCTCCCTGATTTACAAAATGCCAAATTGCCTCAAGTGGGCGAGGATGTCAAAGGCCTTTGGTGATGGGGGTGGTGGGCCCCTTTCCTCTGCTCGCCGAGGGCAGAGAGCCGTCAGCTGGGAAAGAATCCCTGCTGCTTCGGGTTCCTTCACTCAGTTCTCCTGGAGCACCTTTGCTCCGGGTACTCTGCTACAGCTCCTAGCTCAGCAAGGAGCTGACTCTCTCTTGGAGGAGCTTCGTGACCAGGTTTTATTTCTTCTTGGAGGTGCCCTTTCCTGGCCTACCCCTTCCAGGGGAGGAAGCTCGGGGAGAGGGAGAAGAAACAAACCCCTGCTGAGTCAGGGGCCCGCAAACACGTGGGGAAGCAGCCATCTGGCTCTGGAAGACTGGTGTGCGGTCCAGGTCCACCGCTTTTCCTGAGCACATTGCCTAACTTCTTGGAGCCTTTTTCCCCTTCTGCCAATGGAATAAGGCCTACGTAGGGCGCTGGTTTTGGGGGGGTAAAATGACATCAGAGATGTGTCCACGTTAGCTCCTCTCTGACCCACTGACCTCCCCCAACCTGTTCTCTCTGGTTCTGCATGGGAAGGAGCACCTTTCAGCCCATCCTTACCCTGAGCTGAGCCCTCGTCACAGTCTAGGCTGGAGGAAGCCCATTCTCCTCAAACCAGCAAGGGCCCTGCGCCCTAGGTCTATGCCCTGGTGGGCGGCAGGCCGCCCTTTCTGCGCTCGCTGGTCTCCTGGGGCGTGGAGAGTACTGGGGGAGCCCAGGATGCCCAGCCACAAGACGGCACAGGAGCCAGGCTCCCCTGGCCTGGGCACCCACTTCAACAGCGCCCAGACGGACCCCTGGAGCCGAGGGCCGCCGCCTCACCCTCACCCCGGCGGCAGCCCGGTGTCCTAGCGTGTCTCTGGCCCGAGGAGGCGGGAAGCGCAAATGTAAACATCCCTTAAGACATCGTCAATTCGGCAGTCCCATCCAAAGACCTTTTCCAGGGGTCGGTGGCGCGGAGAGGATCACAGGCTCGGAAGACTGAGAGAGGGGACGAGTGAGAAGGCAAAACTCCAGCGATGTCCGCGGAGACCCCGTGCGCCCGCGGCGGCCGCCCCACCGGGGCCCCGGGCTCCCCGCAGCAGGAGGCGGGCGGCGGGCGGCGGGCGGCGGGGAAGCCGGCTGCATTTCCCTGCCGCCCCGCGCGCAGCCGTCCGTCCGGAGTGAACTTTCCAAGACCCGCCCTCGGAGCTGCGGGTCGGCCCCGGGGAGCACGCGTGCGGCCGCGGAGCTGGGTGCGCGTGGAGCCGGGAGGGCGCGTGCGCGGGGGCCCGCGGCGGCCTCGGCGAGGCGTCCCACCCTCGGTTACCTGGGCTCCGAGGGTCACGGGCGTCCGGCTGGGAGGGCGCGCGGACCCGGCGCTCCTCTTGGCGCAGCGGCCCCCAGACACGCGGGTGCTGCACCTGGCCCGGCCGGTCGGCGCGCCTACCCCGCCGGTCCCGCCCGCGATCCCCTGCCGCGCGGGGCGGGGCGGGGCGCGGGGCGGGGAGGCAGAGGGAGGAGCCGCGGGCCAGGGGCACCCTCCCCTCGCGGGGCTGGCATTTAACCACCTGCCAGCCACTGGCTGGGTGACCTCCCATCACGCGCCAGGCTGAGGTACGACCAAAGCCCCGCGCCCAGGGGGTGCGCATAGGCCCCCTCACCCCCTCTGCACCCCACTCCCAGGGGCCGAGGGTTGGGAGCCTGAGGCCTCGTCAGGGCCAGGCCCCTGAGCATGCCCGTCAGAAGAATGCATGGGGTGGAGTAAGGGAAGGAAAAAACCAAACAAACTGGGTACCGCAGCCACACCCCACATGCCCTCCTCTGGAGCCCGGAGGGAGGGGGGAGGGGCTCCTGGCGGTGCGGGCCCTGTTGTCAGCTACACCTGGCTCTCTCCCCAGTGGCCCAGGAGCCGGTTGGAGGTGGTGTGGTGTGGAGGGAGGTATTGCTTTGCACCCACGCCTCACCTTTTCCCCCGGGTTTCCATTTCCCAGGTCTGGAAGGTGCTGGGCCTGGGCCTCTGCCACTCAGTGGACACAGAGATAAGAGCTGAAGGGACACAAAGGACAAAGAGCGTTTGGTCCCTGGGACCCAGACTTGGTGGCTGCTCGCAGGTGCCCCAGGAACAGGTTGCAGCCACTTCCTGCCCCCACCCTGCACCCTCGCAGAGGAAGTCTGGAACATCCACCCCCTGGACCAAAGGCCCGGACTGAAGTGGGGGGTCACCTCCTTGCTGCCACGGCTCTCAGAGCCCCTCTGCTCCCGGCTCTGCCCTGTTTGCTAAGTGCACAGGCAGTGGGAGGAGCACGGCCCTAGAGTCCAGGGGCCTCCATTCAGCTCTGTGACCTTGGACAAGTCTCTGTCCCTTTCTGGGCTTCCGTTTCCCCAACTGCAGCGAGTGGGTCGCAGTTGATTATCTCGAAGGCCCTTTTATGGACCCTGAATGGTGTTTTTGGGCATCTTGCTTTGTAAGGTTTTGTGTGGCTGCACATCTTGTAAAGGTGTGTGTGTGTGTGTGTGTGTGTGTGTGTGAGCCTCAGTCTATATTAGCTTAATAAGTTCTTTTAATTTTTTAAAAAATCCTCACCTAGCCCTAACTGGTGTGGCTCAGTGGATAGAGCGTCGGCCTGCGGACTGAAGGGTCCCAGGTTCGATTCCGGTCAAGGGCGTGTACCTTGGTTGCAGGCACATCCCCAGTAGAGGGTGTGCAGGAGGCAGCTGATCGATGTTTCTCTCTCATCGATGTTTCTAACTCTCTATCCCTCTCCCTTGCTCTCTGTAAAAAAAAAAAAAAAAAAAAAATCCTCACCTGAAGATAGTTTTGTCCATTGATTTTTAGAGAGAGTGGAAGGTAGGGAGAGTGGGGGGTGGGGGGAGAAACATCGATGTGAGAGAGACACATCTATTGGTTGCCTCCCACATGCACCCTGACCGGGGCCTGGGATCGAACCTGCAACCCAGGTACATGCCCTTGGCCAGGAATGGAACCCACTAGCCTTCAGTGCACGGGCTGATGCTCTGACCACTGAGCACACCGGCCAAGGCTCAGACTTAATAAGTTTGTACATACAAACAGGTAGACAGTCATCCAGTGCAAAGCAGAGCTTGACAAGAATGGCTGGCCTTCGGGGCGTGGCTCTCGGTCCCAGCTTATGCTGAATTCAGTGTGGCCTCAGACAAGTCCCTCATAAATAATCCTCCCTTTGCCTTCCCAAGGGTTTGGGGGCTCGCTGAGATATTGGTGATGGAACCCTTTGAAGGGGGAAGGCTAGAGGCTGTGTGCTTTCTGGTGTCATCTTTGGATGCCTGTGACAGTGAGGGACTTCAGGGGGAGAAGAGGACGTGAGATGTTCACAGCCTGGGGCTGGCCTCATCCCCACCCTGCAGAGGCAGCAGCAGCAGGCACAGTGGCGGCATGTACCCCCCTACTTCCCCCCCCCCCCCCAGCGAAGGGCACAGATGCACAGGGCCTCGCCAGACTCCAGCCCACCTTTGAGCGCACCGTGGGAAACTAAAGAGGGAAGATCAAGAGGCTCCCACCCTAACGGGAGGTGGTCCCTGGATTACAGTGAACCTATCAGCATGTCCTGGCCGAATACCTACCTGGTTGGCAGGTGCCACAGACACCCACCTCTGCTCGGAGGGAGAGTAAGTCCAGCTGAATGGTTAAACAGGAACACTTTGGAGAACTAGTGGAACAAGGAGAGGCCCTGTGGTTAGTAAACACACAGGAGGGCAGAGCAGGAGAACGGGGAAGGGAGGGAGCCTGGAGGGGGTGGGATTCGGGCTTTCTGTGCAGCCCAAGGAAATTTGAAGACAGGAAGGACAGGGTAGGTACCGGTGACTGGGAGAAGCATTCTAGTTGAGAGAAGGAGCTGAGCCAAGGTGCAGAGGTGGGAATGAGCAGAAGGGAGGGAGCTTGGGGATTTTGGAGGCCACACCAGTTGTGGAGAGATGGGTGTGGGATGTTCCCGAGAGGTACAGGTCCCAAGCTCCCCAATGAGGCAGCAGATGACAGGCCAGGAAGGCAGGGAGGTGCCCAGGAGTCGGGCAGCCTGTATTGAAACGACTTTGAGCAGTTGTTTCTCTTCGCTGGCCCTCGGTTTCTTTATCTATAGAGTGGGGATCATAACGTCTTTTCTTCTAGGGTTATCATGGGACCGCAGGATGCAGTTGGAAGTGCGCTGTAGACTGCTGAGTGCTGAGTGAATGTAATATTTGGGGTTTTGTTGTTTCCTTTAAGGGCCTCAGTAAACATGTGTGGAACTGACCAGGTTGGGTTGGGCTCTGCTTGTCTCTTCATGGCGATGGGTACATGGACCATGAAAGGGGGGGTCTGCAGATGGTCAGAGGGACCCGTCAGGGTGGGAAGAGGGGAGAGTGCCAGCCATAAATGCCACATCTCCTTTGTGTTTAATGTTTTTTAATTGGTTTCAGAGAGAGGAAGGGAGAGGGAGCGAGAAACCTCAATGATGAAAGAGAATCATTGATCGGATGCCTCCTGCACGCCCCCTACTGGGAATCAAGCCTGCAATCCAGGTGTGTGCCCTGACCAGGAACTGAACTGCGACCACCTGGTTCATAGGTTGACGCTCAGCCACTGAGCCACGCTGCCTGGGCCCACATGTCCTTTGGACACCTTTACAGTGAACTCAGCTACCCGCTTTGGGAGAACAGTCCCGTCCCATCCACATGACTCAGCATCTCCCACCTCTGCCTCTGCCCTCCTGGCACTAGGGGGTCAGGCGGCACCGTATCAGAACTTACTGTCCTAACAGGCCCCACCCCTCACAGGGCTCGCCAGCTCCTCCTGGGAGGGCCCAGACTGTCCTCTTTGTGCAAAATGCCCCTCATGACAACAGGAACGATGCAAAAGGGACCAAAATCCCCACTTAATACAGGACTTGGCCCTCCATCACCCAACCCTGACTTAACACGTAAGTCCTCCCCCCTTGTCTCCTCTGGGGTGGCACCGTCCGGGTTTACTGCTCCAGCTGAGGCTGGGAGCGGTGGCCACAATCCTCTATGCAAGGCTGGGGCGGCCCCCGGCTTGCAAGGGGAGAGCTAGGGGACTGGTTTGAAGCTGTGTTAGCAGAGAAGCGCTGTTTTATTTGGGTGGCTGGGGAAAAGGCCTGCATAGAGACTATGAAGGGGGTTTAGCTCTCCCTCTCGCCCCCCCCCCCCCCAACATCATCCCTAGCCCACAATAACCTCTGTTTTTCCCCTCCTAGCCTCAGAGGGTCGCTGTCCCTGCATCCACAAATGCTCTAACAAGAAAATACAATGCCCGCTGCAGTGGTCTCAGTCCTGGCTGATTTCAGCACCAGCCGCCAATTCACTCCGAATCTCTGGAGGTGGGCCCAGGTCTTTTGCAAGTTCCCCAGCTGATTCTGCTGTGCAGCCAGTGTGGTGACCCTCAGGGGGTCCAACTCCCTCAGCTGCCTGAGTCCCGGGGTGCCTAGAGAGCCTCGGTCATGTCTGTGCCCTCATCATCCTGCCCCATGGCCCCCGGGGGGGGGGGGGGGGACTCGGCACACGGCAAGTTTGCTGTATGTACGAGGAAACGTGTGCGGAGACAGGGAGCCTGCCCTGACCGCCTGGGCACATAGCGACAGTGTGGGATGTCCCCAGCAGCCACTGCAGCTGCACTTCCTGCCTGAATTCTGGGCCACCCAGTGCACGCAGCTCACCACTTCCCTGGTTTCTCCCTCGCCCAGCCTCCCTATCCCCACCGTGGTCGTGCGCGTTGGAGGAGTGGGAAGGAGAGAGCTCCTCTGGGCAGCCTCTGGCATCTGCTCTCAGCCCGGGGCGCTGCCTCTCCTCCAGGCAAGCCTTTAAGGATTGCCCCTGCAAAGTCTGGACTGCCTTAGTGAACCCAGAGACGGCCCTCGTCCCCCCTCCTGGACCCCCAGCTCTCTCAGTCCCCAGGTACCAGCTGTCTACAAGCTCTAGGCAAAACCTGGACTCAGCTCTCTTTCAAGAGCCACACAAATATTCAGCACCTTTAACCCAGCAATCCCACACCTAAGAATGTATCCTAAGGGAGTAATCCTCAAACAAAGAAAAAGCTCTTTGAACAGCGTTCCAGCATTATACCTAACTGGAGGGAACTTGAAGCAACCGACATGCCCAGCTCCAGAGCGCCGGTACGCAGCAGCCCACCCATTTCAAAGCTCATTGTGAAGACGGTTGCAACATGGGGAGACGCGGATGATACCGTGGTATTGAGTGCAACATTGCAGTGGGTAGGAGTCCAGCTGAGAGAAAGCGGTATATGTACAAGGGCTGTAGGGGAATTGGGGGATAAAAAGAAAACCAAAATTCCATTTCCTAGGTCTGGGATTGTGAGTGATTCTTTTTTTCTGATTTCTGGTATTGTGGCAATAAGTATGCAATAAATACATAATCGTGTGAGTATATAATAGTGATTGTTATTAGTCTTGCATTCTGGGAAGGCTCTTGAATAGCCTATTCAAGCTCAGGTGTAAATGAGCACAGGCCTCCTGTGGGCTGCCTCTGTGGAGGATTTGCATTTGAAAGAAGCTAAAGTTTCAGACAAACTGGCATGCAGGCCAGGGTGGCAGAGCTATTGTCCGGGCAGGTAGGGCCTGAGGTCCCCACCTGGGGATGAGCCCTCTTCTCCGCGCTCCCCCCGCCCCCCCCCCCCCCACACACACACACACACAGCCCTCTGAGCTCAGGGCGCCCACCTTGCGGGGGCAGCAGAGGGAGAGCTCACTGCTGCGAGCCTTGAGGGCCCTGCCCATTGTTTTATTCATTAATGAGAATATCTGCGGGGTCACACCGGGACGCTGACGAGGTAAGAAAGGTGCCGAGGCCCGCAGCTAGTACAGGCAGTGCCCAGGTGGGGCTCAGCCAAGGGCAAGGGCCTTCTCCCCTCTGTCTTTGGGCTTCACCCCGAGGTGGAGGGGTGTCCCGGAGCCTCCTCAGCGGAGCCTGGATGGCCAAGGACACTTTTAGAAATAGAGCTGACCCCAGGGAGGGGGGCTGGCACGGGGCCCGAGGCTTTCCTAAAGTCTGGGTGTGGGCCCTTTGCGGTTGTGTTTTCGGGAAAGGCCAGAGGAAGTTGCTGTGCTCCTTGTCCGCACCCAGCTCAGGAGCTGTTCGAGGTGGGAGGCGGAAGTGCTGCCTGCTGCTCTCGGGGCCTGGCCTGGGGGCGGCTCCGGACTCGGATGAAACCCAGGACACGCCCGGTCCGGTCTGCTTACGGCGTGGAAGTCCAGATCTACACCAAACATCTAGCGCGGCAGGAAGCCTTCATTTTGACAAGAGGATTTAAAGTGATAAGCATAACCAGTGTTTACCAGGCTCTTACTACAGGCCAGACACGATATCTCAGGCGCGTGCCTATCATTAGCCCCACTTCATAGACCGGAAAGTTGAGGCAGTGACTTGTACAAGGTCACGCAGTTGCTCAGGACTGGTCCAAAGTCTGTGCTCTCCATCGCTGCTAATCTGCCTTTCTTAGTAATCAGAGGATACATTTCAAAGTCCGAAAATTAAATATATATATATATATATACAATTTTTCCTGGAACATGTCTTCACCACAACATATATTCTGTCGCTAACGTTCAAAATATGACGCCTTTTTCACATTAGCCAGCCAATCTTGAGGCTTTCACAGGGTCGAGCCTTTGAGAAATCGTCCATTTATGGGAACTTTGGAGAACTTATGGGCAATTTCACACATTAGAATACAGGAAGGTGAGATCTATTAGCTATTCCAGGAAAAGTAAGACCCTAAGAGGGCAAGCAGCTTGTCTGAGGTCCCTCCAGGAACCAGAGGCTGAATTGCATTAGATTGCCACCTGCCTTGCTAGGCTTTCTTCCTCCTCAGGTTCTTGGGTAACTGTTTTCAGGGTGGTTTCCCACATGGGTCTACTAGAAAGTTCCTGCGGGCTTAGTCTGTGTCACATCAGCCTACGCGGTTTATTTAGTTTGCCTTTCCAAGATCCAAGTGCAATGTCTTTCTTCCAGCACATAGATCTGAGGGGGCCCGGGGGACGGCCCTCGCCTCCAGCGAAAGCCACAGCGGCTGGGAATCCGCTAAAAGCCATGGCCACAATCCTCCTCGCCACTGAGTCCCTTTCTGACCCAGAGCGGGGTTTGAGAATACTTCTGAAGTCCATGCTAAAGGTTTTAGCATGGGCAGTGGGTGCTAAAGAGAGGGAGAAGATAGTTGAAGGCTGTGTAAATATTTCATTTAGCCCCAAGCTGGTATCCTTACAGAACATTGATGTCTTTGTCATGATATTCCCGAGTCTGAGGACAAACAGCCCCTTTTCAGGCTCCCATCGTTGCCCGGTCAGAAGACCTCAGACAGAGCCCCTTTCTGTTCCTTGAATGCTCTGTCCCCGCCATCCTCCCAGCCCACACCATGCTGCCCTTCACATCCCGGGCGCAGTCTCAGCTCCCAGGGCCAAGGGAGAGGTGGGATGCACTGCCTCATCCCTGCTTACGGAGAAGGAAACTGGGGCTTAAAGGGTCAGGGAAGCAGGGACGTGCTGAGCTGGTTATTTTCACCCAGATTCTGAGCATTTCCTGCTCCACCTTGGGGTCCCCAGGGAGATCCCCAGAACCGCAGGCCCTATGACTCGTCCCATCTCAGGGTTCAGCTCCCCTGTAATGAATGACTAAAGGGAGTCAGCAAATCACACAAAGGGCCGTGTAAGACCTAAAGCCTCATTCACGCCCAGGACTGTCAGGCCTGGGGGCCAGAGGCCTGGGTGTGGTGGTGGCCACGGCTAATCCCAGGCTACCCGAGTCAGTCAGCACCCGCCCACTGGCTCCAGCTCCCCCTTTCACCCCTTCACCAGCAGTAGCATCCCTGCCCCCATGCACCACCCCAGGGCCAGGCTGCATTCCTGCTCTCCAGTTCTCTCTCTGCACCCTGGTGAGGCTGATGTTATCTAACCCGCCTCCCCTTGCAGATGAAGTCACTGAAGAGGAGGAGGCACAGACTGGTTAAATGCCCCATTCAAGCTCATGCCCTTGGCAAATGGCTGAGTCAGGACTTGAACCCAAAGTGCATGTTCTCTTGGTGACCCCAGACACTAAGCTTGCCCAGCTGGCACCCCGTATTCCCCTCACAGCCGACCTTCAGATCATCGGTCAGCCTGCCCAGTGCTTGATGAGTGCCACCTGCCGGGCTCCATTTGGGGCCTCGCCTTCCCAGTGCACATGGCACCTGGCCACTTGAATTGAAGGACCACTGTGCCCAGGAGCATTGTGGGGTCTCATGGCTTCAGGACCAGGTCAGAAGCTCACCGGTGGGCCCAGGCTCACAGGATGAGGAAGGGTAAACTTCATCGGGCCCCTGATTTCTTTCTTCCTCCGCTCACTCATTCATTCTCGCTAGAGATCCTTACTGAGCACCGGCTCTGTGATCGATGCTGTGGTAAGCTCAAAAACGTCACCACCTGATCCCAGAGCCCATGAATATGTTGCCTTGCACAACGAATAGGATTCTGCAGATGCGAATAATTTAAGGATCTTGAAGCAGGACCATTATCCTGGATGATCAGAGTGAGCCCTTTGCAGCCATAAGGGTTCTTGTCAGAGAAAGGCAGGCGGGTCAGAGGTCAGGCTTCCCACACACACTTTCGGCTTCAGCAGGTCTGGGTTGAGAATTTGCATTCTAACAAGCTCCCGGGAGATGCCGAGGCCTCTGGTTGCGGACACACTCTGAGAACCGCTGGGGTAGAGCAGCGGTTCTCAAGTTTTAATGTGCATTCAATGTCCTGGGGATCTCGTTAACATGCAGGTTCTGCAGTCACCGGTTCCATTTATTTGTTGCGTGTGCATGGCCTGAGCCCTCTGCTAGAACATCAGGGCTGTGAGAACAGCACCTTTGCTGTTAGCTGCTAGAGCAGTGCCTGGCAATCTTTCGTAGTGACTCCTGCTGAATGAATGGCGAGGGAGCCAGGGCGTGGAGCCTGCAGGAGCCGTTTAGGCTGAACACGGGGATGTGGGTGTCCTGGGTGCCTTGCTGATGCCACCGAGGGAGTGAAATTCCACGGAGATCCATGAGGATCGGGAAGGAAGAGGGGATGGAGAGGGTCAGGAGGAGTACCCACACAGAAGGAGCAGCTGGAGGAGGGGGAGAGTGAGGACAAAGCCGGGGGTGGACAGGAGGAAGGGAGGTCAGGTGCTCGGAGAGCAGAGAGCCTAAAGGGGCGTCTGATAAGGGGCAGGGAGGAAGACAGTAAGCACGTGACGGCCGGACGGCCGTTGCTGGGAGCTGGGTGGTATGTCCTCTGTGAAGAACTGAACAGTTAGGGAGGGCTCAGGGGCTCAGACTTACATCCACTTTTCTCTCTCGACTTAGACAATTTATAAGAGCCATATGCGTATGTTGGGAAACATTTTGAAGAATTCTGAGACATATAAGGAAGAAAACTGAAATCTCCTATAACTACCATCCCCAGAAATGAGCCCTATTTATATTTTTACGTGCTTCATTCTTTATTTAATACAAGTATTTAACACACACACACACACACACACACACACAATTTTCCTTCAGATTGAGGTTACACTGTTTATATCTTTATATCATAATTCTTTTACTTAATATTTTGTCCCATAATTATTTTTATGTTATTTTGAAGAACAAAATATAGTTTTTGAAAGGTGGATAATATACTTTTGTAGAAATGTACCATAATTTAACTATACTCTTACAGCCGCCTTCCCTTATCCGTAGCTTCATTTTCTATGGTTTCAGTTACCCATGGTCAACCTCAGTCTGAAAATATTAAATGGAAAATTCCAGGAATGGACAATTCAAAAGTTTTAACCTACACACCATTTTAAGTAACATGATGAAATCTCCCACCTTCCTGCTACGCGGCATACGGTCCCCACCCATCAACCACTTAGTAGCCTACTTGGTTATTAGACAGAGACAGAGAGGTAGGAAGAGAGAAAGAGAGAGAGAACACACTCACATAATTTTTATTACAGTATATTGTTATAATTGTGCTACTTTATTATTAGTTGTTGCTGTTAATCTCTTATTGTGCCTCCTTTATAAATTAAACTTTATTATAGGTATGTATGTATGGGAGAAAACAGTACAGCACATGTACGGTCCCGTATATCTGCAGTTTCATGCATCCACCGGGGGTATTGGAACGTAAGCCCCGCATGTAAGGGGGGATACTGTATTTAAGAGTATTTGCGTTCCTTCTTTGATTTACATCCCCCTCAGATGAATGATGTCTGGAATCTTTCATGTGCCATCCTTATTTCTTCTTTGGTGAAATATCGTTTGAAATCTTTTGCCTATTTTAAATTGGGTTATTTCTTTTATTATTATTATTTTTTAAACTATTTTCACAGAATACATTTCACATTAGAGATTCTCACAGTGGGAAAATAACAATTTATTACATAAAGTTTTATATTGTGGACATTATTTCAGGACAAGTAAAATGAACACATTTGAGGATTGTGTCTCAGTTTAGAATGTGTAATACTCCCCTGATTAGAACTTCTCTATGTTCAGAAGTTCTTCAGGCTCTTTTCCCAGGATTTATAAATTAGTAATGTGAAATATCAGCATTTCCTAACTTTAAAGTTTCCCAAAGACATATTACCATCAGTGACTGGTATCAACTGAACCAAGGGGGCAGTTAACCATTAAGTACTGCCTGAGTGTCTGCAGTCTTTACTTATGAATTAATAGTTTCCCCCTTTTCCCATCATTCCCAGAGCAAATACAGATGTTTGATCAGGTATTGATCATAATAAAGCTGAATTCCCTTTGATGTTTGGTAAATCAAGATGCGAAAGCTCATATATAATGTTCAGTTGCCTGTGAGTCTGTGAGAAGCTGGAAGACAACCTCATTCACTCGCCAGAATATGGAACTCAGTCTCACAATTTCTTGGACACAATTCCTCTCAAGCCTTTTCCTCACAGATTAAACTCTAAAACTAGCCAGGTGGTTAGAGGAGGAGGTTTATCTCGCCAGTGGACTTCTCTGTCACTTCCTCCTCATTGTGAGAGGAATGGCATGACAGCGTAGAGGTGTACAGCCAATTCTCAAGGTATTCAGTCAAAAAGGTCAGAGCTTCCACAGCGTGGCAGCAGCTTCGCACGTGCCCGCATCGTGGTAGCTGAAGTAACAAAGCCCAGCAAAGGGGAAGCCGAGAGTGCCAGGAGGCCTGCCTCGGCAGCTTCCTGCAATGCACCCCTTTGAACACAGTCGGTACCAACCTGTCCAAGGCCCCGGTGACGATGGGAGCGAGGGCTGCGGGCAGGGAGTGGTGCAGCAGAGCGGAGGGATTCACCACGCAGCTGGAGGCAGGCCCAGGAGCAGAACACGGGCAGCTCGCACCGTCCGGGGGAGAGACCCAGCCTCGGAACCGGAATGGCGGCGGGTGGCAGGCGAAGTGCTGTATTCCACACCAGCCCCGGGCAAATGCCGAGATTGGAGCAGCTCTGGCCACTGGGTTCGGAGGAAGAGAGCTCGGCCTCCTGGAGCACAGGACACCCCGCCCCAGATGCTCGCCATCTCGCCCCTTGGGCTACTTCTTATTGCCGACTCCTTTATACGTTCTGAATATTGATGAAGTCCAACTTATTATCAATTTTTTCTTTTACAGATTATGCTTTTGGTATCTAAGAACTCTTTGCTGAACCCGAAGTCACACATATTTTTCTCCTGTATCTTCTAGAAGTTTTTTTTTTTTATAGGTTTGCATTTTACATTTAAGACGATGATCTATTTTGGGGTTAATTTTTGTATAAGATGCGGGGTAGGTGAGAGATCTTTTTTTTTTTTTTGTCTTGCAAATAGAAGTCCAGTTGTCTCAGTCATTCATGCACTTGTGCAAAGCACGTGTGTGTGCACCCTGGGGCTGGACTCTCATGTGATCACATCCCCATTTACACACAGAATGGACAGAGGAATTCACCTTTACACCACACTCCTTTCCCACGAGGGGAGACAGTACTTGGCGAGAAGTGCCCGGGCCTGGGATCAGATCTCTCCTTGTTTCTGGCCTGATTCTCTAGAACAAGTCATGCCATCTCCCCAGGCCTCAGTTTCATCGTCTGAAAACGGGCAATAGCAATCCTGCTCTCACTGGGTTGACTGAGGGCTATGGAGGTGTAATCTGGTAGCAGGATTCTAAACACACACATTTGCAACCTGAGGAGCTGCCCTAGGCAAGGAGATAGGCCTGCCTGGGAGTTGTAGGTGGAGGGATGGGTTTGGCTTGAATGGGACAGCATTTCCACGGAGCCGTATCTCTGGAAACCCTAGGAAGCAGCTACAAAGACTGCTTGGTCTTGCCCTATTCGGTTTCTTTGTAGTGAAAGGGCTTCCTTCTGCAGTCTGAGGGGTTGGAGTTAGACATTAGGAAGAACTTTCCTTCTGCCAGAGGAAGAAGTGAAAAGGAATAACCATGAGCTAAGGGCGGGGAGAGTAGCGTGGGTCTCCTGGTTGCACTTGTCTGAACTTCCTTCATCACGCGAGGTCCTCTGTGGGCCGGAACCAGCCAGGCCGCATCATGCTCCCAGTTCTGGCTCTGATGTGAGCTGGCTTGCTCGGGAAGGGCCCCTGCTGCCCTGCAGGTGGCGCCCTCGTGCCGGCTCAAGAGGCGGCGCAGATTTGGTCCTGCTCTGCAGCCGCTGGGACTCACCCCTGATGTCTGGTCCCTAACCTGCGCCGCACAGAGCCTCAAGCTAGGGGCTGCAGGACCCAGGCCTCAGGCCTGAAGGGGCCAGAAGTAGCTGCTGTGGCCTTAGTGTGAAGACAGAGAAAACCCGGGGTTTGGGGGCTGCCCAGCTGCCCCAAACCGTTCCAGGGCCCTGTCCAGTGTGCCTTTCTAGGGTGGTACTCAGTGTGGGGTGAGCCGGCTACTGATGTTGCCCCTCACAGCCGAGGACGCCTGACAAGTCCTCAGTTTCTCTGTTTCCCCGCCTTAAACATGTGAATAATCCCTCCTACTTCGTAGAGCTGTCAGGACACACTTAGTAAATGTTAGCGCTTAATAAATGCTACCAATTCTTGTTACTCAGCACACAAGGTGTGTCAGAGTCAGGAAAGATTACATTGCCTGATGGACACTGAATGCTAGAATCACAAGTGGTTTTACTTCTATAAACTAGTTAAGATATAATTATAATTTTTAAAAAAATCAAACAGAAAATTTCAGGTTTAAGTAATTTTGACTTTAAGTTTTGATAGTCACAACATAATTTGTACTTGGCCTTTTAAATTTAATAGATACTTTTTAATATTTTAGAAAAAATAAAATTATTTTCACATACCTTTTTTTTAAAAGTTCATTTTTACAATTGATCTAATTTACACTGCTATGATGAAAATATATTCAAATTATATACTCTTGATGTAATTAATTTTATTTTTAATCCCATGGATCATTGAGAACGAGTGCAACTAGAGATTATGATAGAAAGAGCAATTATAAACGTGGAGCTCAGACCAGAGGTGAAAAGAAATAGAAAATCTAGAAAGTGACAGCCTGCTTAACGTTTTTTAAACTGCCAACAAGTGAGCAGTTTTTTCCGATACCCCAAAAACACATACAATTACTAGAAATGGAAAAAGGAGCTGATTAGACAGCCAGCTGTGGACAGTTTTCAATAAAAATAAGTAAACACCAATAGGGAGCGTTGATGGAATGTTCTTAAAGGATAAAATGATATTCCCTGTATCCAGCCAAACAGAATGCTGTATTTGGGAGAGGCACTAACGACATTATATATACAGGAAACAAAATAATAAAGCCTAGGTTTAGTAGAAATGACTTTAATTTTTATGCTAAACTAGGCAAACATATAACTGGAATTTTAAAAAGTGAAACAAATAATTATATAGGAGGTAGAATTCTAAATGAGATTATTAATTTGGAGGATAAAAAGTGAGAGAAGAAATTGAATAAAAAAACAAATATTACTCTGATCAATTAGATTGTACAGAGACAAAAGCTACATTGAATGACTAATATTATTGTACCAGAGGCCCGGTGCATGAATTCATGCATGGGTGGGGTCCAGCTGGCCCACTCTGATCATGGCTGATCTGGCCAGGCTGGCCGGGGGAGGGAATGGGGGTAGTTGGCCGGCTGGCCAACCCCGCCCCCTGGTTGAACTCCGGGTCAAACTCCTGGTCAAGAGGATAATTTGCATATTAGCCTTTCATTATATAGGATGAGTTTTGAACTACAGAAAAAGAAAAGTCAAAATTAAGGAGTATTTTCATTGGTTTTATGCCTTTTATGAAAAGTACTACTGTAGAGGCCCAATGCATGAAATACATGTAAGGGGCTCGGCCTCACAGCCCCAGATTCGTCGGAAAGGTCCTCTGGTCTAATTAGTATATTACACTTTTATTATTATAGACTAGAGGCCTGGTGCATGAAATTCGTGCACGGGGGGGGGGATTCCCTCAGCCCAGCCTGCACCCTCTCCAATTGGGGGATGTTCCCTCAGCCCAACCTGCACCCTCTCCCCTTGGGGGATGTCCGACTGCCGGTTTAGGCCCCATCCCTGTGGGATCGGGCCTAAACCGGCAGTCGGACATCCCTCTTGCAATCTTGGACTGCTGGTTCCTAACTGCTTACCTGCCTGCCTGCCTGATTGCCCCTAACTGCCTCTGCCTGCCAGCCTGGTTGCCCCTAACTGCCCTCCCCTGCTGGCCTGGTTGCCCCTAACTCCCTCTGCCTGCCTGCCTGTTTGCCCCTAACTGCCATCCCCTGCTGGCCTGATCTCGCCCCCAACTGCCTTCCCCTGCAGCCTGATCTCGCTCCCAACTGCCATCCTCTGCTGGTCAATTTGGTTCTGATTGGTTGGTTTCTATGCCAGTCAGCGTCAAAAGCTCTGCCTCCTAGGCAGCCATTGGTTCTTCACAGCACCCACATTTGGTTCTGATTGGTCGGTTCCTATGCCAGTCAGCATCTCTGGGCCTATCAATGGGGCCTGATCAGAAAGGCAGGGCTGATCAGCAGCCCCTGTGGAGGGCTGGAGAGAAATGGAGGCCCGGCTGCTGGCCAGCCTGGGAGAGACAGAGAGAGGCAAGTGCTGATCAAAAACTGCCACAGAGGCAACAGATCAGTCCCTGCTTCTCTCTTCAGGCCTCTCTCTGGCCCTGATTCGCAGCCCCCTCAGCAGTCAGTGCTGGGGCACAGTGCCTGCAGCAGAAGCAGTCAGCTCTGGGTTGCCACAGCAACCCAGCTGACTGCAGGACTGACTTCGGGTTGGTCGAGCCTCAGTCCTTACTGGTCATTACAAACCAGGGTTTTTATATATTAGGATAGGTTTTGATCAAAGTGAAAAATTGAATAACAGCTTTCAATTATAGGCATTGCTTTTAAAAAATTGTCAAGGCTAAACCTCTGATGATGCCACTAATGTGATCATAAAGAAAAAAAGTGTGAGCCAGAATTTTAATAAAAAATGAAGAAGCATTCCCTGTGCTGTGTACAGCTCATGGTTTCAATTCGTACTAGGAGAGGTGGCTTTAACTGCACCAATTCAATGGCATTTTTTGGACAATTCAGCAATTATATATGATATTTTCTGGATCTGTACCAAGATAGAACATCTTGATGAAACACATATCAAATCTGACCTTACAACCACTCAGAGACACTTGATGGGAAGGCCAGTGAATGCTCTTAAAAGGAATCAGAAGTAATTTGGACAAGATACAATACAATTAGAAGAGTTCAGTGAAACAGCAGATCCTCAAAGAGCAAGTCATGGTGCTTGACAGAAAATGAAATTATTTTTAAAATGTGTGCTACTCATAATTATTTGGTATAAACTGTTGCTTGTCAGTAATATTAGAAAAAATTATTTAAAAAACCAGATCTAAATTGGCTGTCATTTTTTTTAAAGGACTGAAACATTATTTTCACGTTTAGAGAAATTTTTAGATAAATAGAACAAACCTTCATATGAAATATGCAATCAAAGTGATATACCGATAGAATATAAGGAAATTAGGAAACACAACTAAAATGCTCTCATGACTAGAAAGGAGATTCACATTCAAATAGTCCAGGTTATAGAGACTGTTTTCTGGCCATTGTACATGAAGGCAGAATCTCAATTGAAGAGAGATTTGCACAAATGAGCAAATCTGGTGCTTTTGGTTTTCTTTATTATATCTCAGTTGAAAAATCAGAAAGAAGTTAAGAAATGCCACATGAATTCTTCATGCTGATTAAGGAATGTTAATCAACACACTGCTTTCTTCATCAAGAACGTCTTGTTTTGAAAAAAGCCAGCTGAATTGAAGGGTGTGCCTAGAAACACGTTCTTTCACAGCCTCCTATCTCATCACAGACCCGCCACAGATACTCCACGGGCTGGCATTCCGAGGAGCTCCAAGCTAGACGCGGCTTCAAGAGAGGCCGGAATCTGTCAGTGATAGAAATTTGTGTGGGGAAATTAGAATATTATGTAATGCTTCCTGTAATAATAACTTATCATATAAAAGCCCATTACAGTGTTTGAACATGATATGCAAAATTTATGGTTCACTTCAGAATCTAAGTACTGCTTTAAGGAATATATAAATAATTTCAGTTCCTATTGTTTCAGAAAACTGAAGTTTCTCCGCATAGAATTTAAAGCAAAACTGTCTAAGAACCCCCCAAAAATTAAAGGTCTAATTTGGCATTTCTGCCAATAGAACAACATTTTTGTAAAAATCCTAATTATAACAACATGATTTGTAATTTTGTTGAAGTAAAGAAAGACAAATTTATTTTATGAAATAAAGAAATAGTGTATAATTTATGTGTTTTTATTTTATTATTCTTTCAAACATCGCTAGCTCATTAACAGAACACTCAGACATACCTAGTAATGATTAAATGCTGTCATTTGTTTTTTTTTTTTCAGAGCGAGGAAGGGAGAGGAGGAGAAGGATAGAAACATCAATGATGAGCGAGAATAATTGATCGACTGCCTCCTGTATGCCCACTACTGGGGATAGAGCTCGCAATCTCAGCATGTGCCCTGAGCGGGAGTCGAACCTTGATCTCATGGTTCATAGGTTGATGCTCAACCACTGAGCTGGGCAAATGCTGTCATCTTTGATGTTTTTGTCATTTTCAGCCATATAAAAACCAGTTTTCAGCCCTAGCCAGTTTGGCTCAGTGGATAGAGCATCGGCCTGCGGACTGAAGGGTCCCAGGTATGATTCTGGTCAGGGGCACATGCCCGGGTTGCAGGCTCGATCCCCACTAGGGGGCGTGCAGGAGGCAGCCGATCAATGATTCTCTCTCATCATTGATGTTTCTATCTCTCCCTTTCACTTTCTCTCTGAAATCAATAAAAATATATTTAAAATAAATAAATAAATAAATAAATAAATAAATAAATAAATAAATAAATACCAGTTTTCAGTCATATGAAAAACACTATTTTTCAGTTTTGCTATTATTAAGGTATTATTTGTCAAGGTAAAAGGAGAAAATATTTTCGTTTAAGGGCATGTGAGCCTGAGCAATGACTATGAAATGTTTAGACACATGGTAGGTCCATTTGTACTGTTCAGGCCCCAGGAGTGTGAGGAGCCGACCCAAGGCCTCTGCCACCTGTGACTGAGATGCAGACGCCGCTCTCGCCTTCTTTTCACAGGCCTGAGGCATGATGGGGATCCTGGGTTGGAAACAAGAGGACCCACCTTACTTGCCTTATTTTCCCTTATCATCCATAAATCAAAGGTGATACTGCCTGCCTCATGCGCTGTTTAAAAATCATGTGAAATAATACATGTGGAAGTGCTCCATGACATGGAGAGAGAACTGTCCCAATGGAAACTATCCCATCCGTAGCCCAAGACCCTGGTTTCACGCCTTACCTCCCTCCAAAGGAACAATGGCTTGCCCCAGCTGTTGGCTCAGTGGCAGGTCTAGGCCCGTGGTCGGCAAACTGCGGCTCGCGCGCGTGTGGCTCTTCCACAAAATACTATGGCCTGGGCAAGTCTATTTTGAAGAAGTGGCATTAAAAGAAGTTTAAAAAATTTGGCTCTCAAAAGAAATACCAATCGTACTATTGATATTTGGCTCTGTTGACTAATGAGTTTGCCGACCACTGGTCTAGGCCATCGTGTGTGTGTGTGTGTGTGTGTGTGTGTGTGTGTGTGTGTGTGTGTGTATCTATATTTTTTAAAATTGATTTTAGAGAGAGGAAGAGAGAGAGAGAGAAACATCTATTGGCTGCTTCTCACACATGTCCAACCGGGCATCAAACCCACAACCCGAATATATGCTCCTGACTGGGAATCAAACCCTTTTGGTGCATAGAATGAAGCTCCAACCAACTGAGCCACACCGGCCAGGGCTAGGCCATCATATTTTATATCACATGATTCCTCCAACCCACAGTTGACCCACGGGGGTCAAGTGACATATGACATAAGATATGAGTAGAAAAAGACCAACTGGAATGGGGAAAAACATTTTCATCCTCCCACTGATTCCCTCTCCTTCCCAGGACATCCTGACCTCAGCACCAGGGAATTGACGGAAACCAATTACTGTTTCACTAATAGAGAGATGTGGACAGGAAGCCAGGAAGGCTGTCAACAACATTAATTGCTCTAACCACTCACCCTTTAGTTGAGACATTGTTAGCTGAAGCAGCCTCCACCTCTGTTTGTCCTATGTATATTTTTGTTATTTCCTGCCTAAGGTGTTTTCCCCAAAGCCTCAATAAAAGGGATAGCAGGGCCAGAGCAGAGGGTAGTTCTCCCGCTAGAGTTGGACTATTGCCTGGCCCCTCATATCACCAAATTAAATTTCTTCTAGTCTCTTTTCATTTGTGTGCGGCCCTTCTCCAGAACTCGAACCCTGAACCGGAACCCTGGACCACGCAGGACGTGGAAAGGGGATCCCACAGGGAATGCTGCTAAACTTCTCTCTTCTCTACTTGGCATCACCCTTTCTCTCCTTCTCATAAATGTGGTCCCAGCTTTCTTGTGGTGAAGGCTAAGAAATAGTTATAAACTCCAAAGTCTTTTATCCAATGCATAAAAAAACTTAGATGGCTCCACGAGGCTACCTTCTAGAATTCATGAAAGAATCAAATGTTCTTGACAACGTTTAGAATGAAATGTGACCCCAGAAAATGGACTTGGTAGCGGCAAAGGTTACAAGAGAAAAGCTGCCCTGACAGAAGCTATCATCAGTGAAATCTGATATCGACAAAAATTTGAGCTATGAACCATATTTCTGATATAAAATGTAAGTGAAAAAAGACTTCGTCCCAATGAAAATAGTTTCAGTCAACTCAAAATGAAAAAGCGAAAAAATTGGAAATAGCTTAAGTGAGCTTTATAGAAAATTGATCAAGGGATTAAATTGACTTAATGGAGTCCATTCCGGAAAACCTTTTCCCAAGGAAAATTCATCAAAGTCAACGAATTTCCTAGTTACGTGTTTGTATTCAAATGTCTCCAGTGGATTCTCCGTGGGATTTTCATTAAGACACAAGGGCAGTGGTCATGGTGGGCATTGCACCTGAGAGTCACCATGTAGAGGGACAGGGAGGGGGTGATGGACAGCAGGGAGCGGGGGATGGGCAGTGCCATTGGGAGTGGGCCCTTCTTTTTATGAACATATAGTATTAAATCTAATGTGACTGCATTGGTATAAAGATGACTATAATATAGAGTTATTATTTTATATTTATCACTAGAGGCCTGGTGCACAGTATTTGTGCAGCTAAGGTCCTTAGGCCTAGCTGGTGATCAGGGCTGATCTGTGGGGTGACCAGCGGGGCGACTTGGGGCCTCCTGCTGGCACCTGCCTTGGCCAGCCTGGTGCCGCCCGCTCACCAGCCCCACCCCTGGCCGCCACCACTGGTTGCCTTCCTCTGCGGGGTGATTTGGTGTGTGTGTGGGGGGCCACTGGCACCTGCCTTAGCTGGCCTGGGGCCTGCGGGCTGGGGGCAGCGCCTGCATTGAGCGTCTGCCCCCTGGTGGTAAGTGTGTGTCATAGCAACTTGTCATTATACCGGTAATTCCACTGTTCAGTCGATTTGCATATTAGGCTTTTATTATATAGGATTATTATTATATTATATTGTTCTGATTTTATTTTATTTAAAAATATATTTTTTATTGACTTCAGAGAGGAAGGGAGAGTGAGAGAGAGCTAGAAACATCAGTGATGTCTGTGAATCACTGACCGGCTGCTCCCTGCATCCCCACACTGGGGATAGAGCCTGCAACCCGGGCATGAGCCCTGACCGGGAATTGAACCGTGACCTCCTGGTTCATAGGTCGACGCTCAACCACTGAGCCACGTTGTCTGGGCTTGTTCTTCTGATTTTAAAAGAAATTAGATTAAAACAGTTTTGAGGGCCTTTGGCTAACAGGTAAGTTGGCCCTGGTAGGAGCCCAGGTCAAGGGTAAGCAGGACTGCTTGATGGAGCTGGGGGTGGGGTAGGTGGCACGGAGAGAAGAGATGTAGCTTTATCTCCGTCTTCTTAATGGACGGTGCCAGAGTGATGGCTCCCAGCCCCGCCGTCCTGCAGCCACTCAGCTTTTCCCAAGGCCTGGGTTTCCATCTCTCTTCATAGTGAATGTTCCCCCTCGCAAGCAGCCCTGGGTGTATTCTGTGCTTGCGGCCTAAAGAGCCCAGCTGAACAAAGAATCCCAGTGCTCCCTCCCCACCCTCAGGAAGCCCCTCAGCAAACTCACCTCATGGCTGTGAGCGAGGCTGAGTTGTCTGTGTGGAGAACCAGTGTGCACGGTGCCCTCGGACTCAGCTGTGTGCCATCTGGGCTGAGATGGGATCCTTCTCTTTAGGACCACCCCCTAGGCATCCCACCTCATCAACAGGCCCGAGCGAGGTCCTACTGTGTGCCAGACCCTGTGTCACAGGCACTGGGAGCTTGGCATTCCCCAGGACATAGCCCTGCCCGCAAGGAGCTCATTCAGGGCCGCTGGCACCAGGGTTTCTCCATCTCGGCACTCCTGGCATTTGGCCACACCGTTCTCTGTTGGGGGCTGTCCTGTGCACTGTAGGGTGTCTAGCAACCTCTCTGGCCTCTCTCCACTCGATGCCAGCAGCCCTCTTCCCCCAAATGGTGACCATCAGCGATATCTGCAGACGTTACCCTGTGTCCCCCCGGGGGCAAAATCTCCCCTGGGGAGAGCCCCTGGCTTAGGGAGTGGGTGTCCACACCCGAGTCAGACCGGGCTCACTGCAGGCTGGTGAGTTTATATTTTTAAACATAAAACAACACACTGATTTTTCACTTGGGTTTCTTGGGCCTTCTCCAGATCTTGGGATAAAATTCAGGGCACCAGGAGGCTCCACGATTGTGGGCAGGAACTAGGAGGCCTGAAATGTATCTAAGATTCTCTGAGCATTTTTCTGGTGAGGGAGTCCCTGGCTATCCCTCCAAAGGTCTCCCCCTCTCTCCTGAAAGAGGCCCAGCTAGAGCGGGAGGGGGTCAGGGCTGTCGCTGAGAAATTTTGTGCAATCAGCAAAGGAGAGACCCGGGGCTGCGTTCTGCTCACCTTTTCCTCTCAGTCTATTTTAATCCCGTTGGTAATTAAAAATATTAATGCACTGTGAGATCTGCTTAGAGCACAGGCAGGCTCCGGGGCGTCACCAAGCCGGGTGCATTGATTTAAGGCAGCTGGGCAAAGGGAGTGACTTTGTGAACCGAGAGAAAGCCTTCAGTTAATGACTTCCTCCACCATTAAGAGGCCGCTTTGAAGGACAGAGCCTGCGAGGGAGATAAGCGCTGCAGCTTGCAGGCAGCCGTCTGCCAGGACCACACTGAGCCGGGGGGTGTGGGCTCCCAGGTCTCTCCACGCTGGCCCCAGGGCCCCTGCCTGTGCTGCCTCCAGCAAACCACTCTTGTAAGGGACCTGGCGACTCTGTTTACACTCAGGTGTAGCCGTTGGAAACAGCTTACTCTGATCTTTTTTTTTTTTTTTTTTACCAGATTTTCTTTTTCTGACACCATTTCTTTTTTATTTTATTTTAATTTTATTATTATTATTTTTAAATCCTCACCCAAGGATAATTTTCCATTGATTTTTAGAGAGAGTGGAAGAGAGGGAAAGACAGAGGGAAATATCAATGTGAGAGACACACATGGATTGGTTGCCTCCTGCACACGCCCTGACCAGGGCCCAGGCCCGAGAGGAGCCCGCAACCAAGGTACATGCCCTTGACCGGAATCGAACCCGGGACCCTTTGGTCTGCAGGCCGATGCTCTATCCACTGAGCCAAAGGGGCTAGAGCTGCATCTTGCTTGGAATCATAGCTTGCTGGTTGAGGTAAGGGTGGAGGACAACCTTGGGGCGGGGCCTGTGAGGTGGGCTTTTGGAGCGGGGTGGTCGGTGGGGTGGGGTGGGGAGCGAGCTAGCTCCGGTCCCAATTCCCTTTTCTTCATCTGAGAATTGGAATTGTTCTTTGAGACCCAAGCACAGCCCTGCCTTTTTTTCCGGAAGGTTCTGGCGTGGGCACCGACTCTCCTTGAAATGACAGCAGCTGGCTGGATCTTCCCGACTTCTGCTGGTTTTCTGTAAGCCCAGCCTCCTTGAAACTTTTGACTGGCGGACCTGTGGGCAGAGCTCTGGATTCCTGAGGGGGTTGGCAGGGTGCCCACGCACGTGTATTCACTCGCGGTCTGGGGCTCACCCTGTCCCTGACCCATCAGAGAACTCGGTGCTGAGAACTCTGGGGAACTGGCTTATTTTGGGGTGTGTGTGTGTCGGGGGGAGGATGGAGAAAATGAGAAGCCTTAACGAGGTCCCTGTCTGATCGGGGTTCAGCCCCCTCCCTGGGTGATGCCTTGGTCTGACGCAGGAGCCACAGCCCCATTCAGAGAACGCCTTGAAGAGGAGGAAAGCGAAGCCCAGAGCAACTTAGGAACCAAGAGGACGGCGCGCACAGAACCACTCAGGCCAACGAGGGCCCGCGAAGACTGAGCCGGAGGCAGGGAGGCAACCACCCATTTCCCTCCTCCTTCCACCCCTGTGATCCCAGCCTTACCCTGTCTGCTCCTTGAGTTTTGCTCTCTGTTTCCCAACAGGAAGGAACAGCAGGCACGAGCGATTTCTCCACCTTGGCTGCACCTTATAACCAGCTGCACAGCCCAGCCCAGCCCACACCAGGACAGAGAGAATCACCGCGGGCCGGGGCCCAGGCATCCGAGCGCGGGTAACCCCCAGGTGATGCCAGTTTGCCGGCGAGTGTGCGAATCAGTGAACTAGGAAGCGCTCCTTAAAGGCAGGGAGCACACCGGGTACCTGGGGGGTTGGTGTAGCGCTGACCCTGATTCGGTAGGTTTGGGATGGAGCCTGCGTTCTCCATTTCCAGGAAGCTCCGGGCTAAGGCCCAGGCTGATGCTGGAGGGTGTAAAGCACTGCCAGTGCTGTGAGGAGCCAGCTAGCTCCAGGCCCCTCTTTCTTTGCAAGCTCTCATCAATTAATTAATGAAACTCCCGCCCGCCCACCCTCCATTGAGCCCATTCTATGGGCGGGGCTCTGTGCTGGTGCTGGAATGAGGCAGAGACCAGAGTCAAGCTCTTACTCTCAAGGAGGCCGCAGTCTGGGGGGGAGCAGGGCTGTGCACGGGGAGCAAGTCCACTTCTGTCGGGGAGAAAGGCTGTGCAAACATGGAAAGCGAGGCGCCGCGATCACAGCTCCCTGGAGCTGCCGTGGCTGGTGGGCCAGGGCCTCACCACCGAGCTGACATTGGGCTGATGACCCAGTGAGGAGAAGCCAGCCTCGGGAAGTCAGCAAACAGAGTCCGGGCTCGGGCGGAGGGAAAGGCAGAGCAAAGTCCCGAGGCAGTGAGCGACTAGGAGAGGCTAAGGCCGAGGGCCAGGCCAGGGCGAGGCAGGGCCAGCTCGCTGGAGAGGAGCTCGGATTCTGTTTCTGGGCCATGGGAAGCCGTTGGAGAGTTTGAAGCATCTGATTTTTATCCTAAAACAGTGTCTCTGCTGGCTATGTGGACACAGGGTTACAGAGGCAGAAGTGAAATCCCGTTGGTGAATAAAGAGGTGACAATCACTCTAAATTCTCTTTTCTCCTCATACCTTCAAATACCCTTGGAAAAGGCACTCCTCTTAGGCCCGGGCGGGGGCCCAGTCTTTAGAAGACCCCTTCCCCCCCACCCCCCCGTGAGACCATCCAGCCTTCCCATCTCAGCCCTCTGCCCCCCGTACCTGGGAGCTGCCCTGGATTCCTTGCTATCCCTCACCCTGCACAGCCAGCCCATTAGCTCTGCCATCTACCCTTAATCTGACCACATCTCACCACCTCACCTCAGTCCTGGCCACTGCCCCTCTCACGGGGCTCCTGCCATGATCGCCCCACTTCCACTCCTGCCCCTGCAACCCCAAGTCCACACAGCTGGAGTCGCTGAGGTGTGGAGAGGTGAGGTGACTGGCTCCACCTCGCACAGCTGGTGGACAGTGGGCGGGTCCCCCCAACATCATGCGGCCCTCTCACGGCTGCAGGAAGTGAAAGGCGGGAGAGCCCCCAGCGGAGTAAGATTTAGCTTGGGTTTTCCTTGGGAACAAAATAAAACTATCTTCCTGAACGTTTATGAAGTAATGGGCATCTTAAGATGGAATCTAGGGTCAGATGTACCTGATTTCTAGACCTTGCCTTGTCAAATAACTGAATGACCTCTGGCAAGTTGTTTGACTTCTCCAAGTTTGTTCTTCCATCTGTAAAGTTCACATCACATTTCCAAAATTAGAAAGAATTCACGTGGAGTCCTTTTGCAAGAGCTTGACTGTGGGCACTCGGCCGTTTTAGCTGTGAGTAGTAACACCATTGCGTGGTCTTTGGTTTTGGAAAGGGAAGGCCACTCCAGGCTGTGACTGGAGCAAGAAGGGGGTCTTCTCACCTTTTCTGTCTCAGTAGGTAGCACATGACTGGTGCTCAGTAAGTATTTAGTGAAAAGAATTGCATGACCTGGAGCAAGTTACTTAAACAGTGTTTCCTTTTCTACCTCCAGAGTCTGGATTCCAGTCGTGTGAGTTGTAAATGAGATTTAGTTCGGGGAGCGCCTACAAAGGTGCTTGACCCTCTCCCTATTCCTAAACAGCAGCCCCAATCCGGAACCATAGTTTGCTCTCCCCAGACACTAAGAATTCTGAACATTTATTAAAGCTCATAGGAAGCTGCCGGGTGATATCTTGTGGTGGCTATCTCCAGATGAAGCGAGTGCCTCCCTGGGTTACCTGCAGGAGTGGAGAAGATATACACTCGTCTTGATTACCTTGCCACACCATTGATGGGATTTGAGAATTAGTTTGGGGCCTCCCACTCTATATTCAATTGAACTGCACAGATTTGATTTCACTGGTGTTGAAAAGGAAAGAGAATTACAGGCAAAAAAATAAAATCATGCACTTTTGCCAAGACTCCCCACCCCATCTCACCCCAGGTTTACTTCCTTCTCTAGTCTCTAGGGATTAACACCCTTTACTAGGTTTTCTAAACTGAAAGGGGACAGCCATTCTCATCTCGGTGATTTCACTAGGTGCTGAGGAGAATGGCACGAAGTCCAGGTGGTAACCTTAGCTGCAGAGAGCTTGGGGTTGCTTAATAATATCCAGTCTAAACTCCGTTTACCATTGTTCATGGGCTGCTCTATTTCTGATCCTTCACAGGGCCTTTTTCTGCCCCTTTCGCTGTCTCTTTGTTACTGCTCCTCAATGGTTTGCTTTGCAGTCCTGTCATTTCACAAAATCCTTCTATTCCTGGAAAAGGATGAGCAGAATTACACGGTGTTGCTGCTGCTTACCATTCAGGAAGTGCAGCGCGCGCGCACACACGTTACCAATCATGCTTACCAGATGGTAAATGTATCTCGTTTCATCAGAAAGTGAGCAGCAAACATTCAATTTCACCACCAATGCAATGTCTAAATTCACATCCATTTTCAATTTGACATCCTTAATGAGTTGGCATGATGAAAATCAATATTTTATCCCTTTATTATTAACTGTCTGTAAGTTACAATAATGCAGGCTTGAGACTTTAAAAATTGTCATTAAACAAATCTCACAACTTGCTATTTTTATATGCTTTGTATCTCTCTATATTTTTAACACCTCAAGTTCTATATTCAGAATGGACTCACGGAAATGGCACATGGTAGGAAGAAGTAAAATCTAGAGGCTAATGTTGGTGCTTATATATATATAATTTTAACACCACTGCTTAAGTTTAGAGGTTACCTTTTGTTAGTTTATAAAGCAAAGTTTAAGATCCATTAGTTCTCTCCTACTGGACTGTGTGATGAGGCAAGGGAAGCCCATGGAGTGGAGAAAGTTCCTGATGCTACAATGGCAGAGCCAGGGAACCCCAGGTCTAGATCTCTGCCTACCGAATGGTCCCCAAAGATCTCTGACTTTTGGCCTTAACTGGTTATCAACAAATTGAATGGCAACCCTGCCTCGTTCAGTTTCTGTGCACTTGAGAGTGAAGAGTGGTTTATGGGCTGAATTGTGTCCCCCCAAATCCACGTTGAACCCCAACTCCTACGATCTCAGACTGTGACTATATTTAGAGACAGGACCTTTACAAGGTAATTAAGGTATAATGAGGTCCTACTTCAGTATGACTGATGTCCCTCTAAGAAGAGATTAGGACAAAGACAACATGGAGAGGACACAGGAAGAAGGCGGCCATCTGCAACCCAAGGAAAGAGGCCTCGAAGAAACCAGACCTGCCGACACCTTGATTTTGGACTTTCAGCCTCCGGGATGGTGAGAAAACAAATTTCCATGGCTTATGCCACCCAGTCTGTGGTATGTTGTTACGGCAGCCCTAGCAAATACAGTGGGTCCAGACTGGAGGAATATACAGAACTTACATTATATTTTTCTCTATAATGGAGACAGTTATTAGTTAGGGTTCATTAGTTATAAACAACAGAAATCAAATCCAGCCAATTTAGCACACAGAGAAATGTGTCCTAAAGAGACAGTGTATCTCACGGATCCAGAGGAAATGCTGCTGGCCTCTGAAATGCACTGGACCAAGGCCTAGAGCACTGCCAAGATTCTCTTCTTTTTCACTGTGTATCTTCTTCAGTTATCCATTCCGACTCTGGGTTCCTGGGGAAGAGACTCACCCCGGTCTAACAGTCATGCCCAGAAGAGGCAGGGTCACATAGCACACAGTGGCCGCCAGGACCCCATGGATACGAAGAAGGCGTTCTCAGGAAAGGAGAGCTCAACAGACTGGAGTAAGTCATCCGTGGCATGGAGGGTCTGTCCCCTCTCAAGGGCGATGGGGAGACAAATATGTGATGTGCAGTGTGCCACAGAAGAATGGCTAATACATTCAGTTTAGCTACAAATAGCAAAATCAAAGCAAGAACAGCCCGAGATCTCATCCAGGCCAAGAACTACTTGCCCCCTTATGACTGTTTCCCAACTGAGGATGACAGAGAAGGAAGAGAGGCCAAGAATGTGGATTAGCAGCCTGTCAAAATTTGTGTACCCACCAGCTGGAAAAAGCTGATTGGTGGTCAATTGGAATTCCATTATATAAATGCAGTCTTCATAACAAAAAACTAATGTGCAATCAAACATAACATGAAGCCACACTAGTCTATGATTTTGTATGTATTTGGGAGCCTGGATTACTTATGACTCTGTGAGAAGAAGGGAGGGATTAAATAATGCTTATTGTTCTGGAGGAGACACAACTACAGAAAACATAGGAAGGGCCAACTTTCTCATAAATCGAAATCAGACAGAAACAGTTATCAGCTGATTTAGCTTGGAAAGGGCATCCTCACAGCCAGCATGGCACCCTGGTTTTGATCATGTTACTTGATCCTCTTCTTCCACCTGGTACCCGGGCCTGAAGGCCCTGCTTAGGCTCTATCCCCTCCATAACGCCTTTTTTTGACTGACCACACAGTTCAGCTTTTTTTTTTTTTTTTCCCCCTCTGAAACTGATTTGTGGACACCGTGTACTCCCTATAGACTAACCCTCCTGGTTAAGGCCCATGTGATATTCTCCTCCCCATATTGTCTTAAAGGGCCTGATACACATTATAATGAGCATTTGTTGCCTGACTAGTTGTCACAGACTGAACAGAAAATGATGGTCAGAAATCTGCTTGCTGGGATAAAATAATCTTAGAATAATTAGAGATGAAAGAGAAATATCCAGGTACATTCCTTTTAGGATAAAAACTTTATTTTACAATTTTATAAAGCAGCTTTACATTCAGCACAATCCATTTACTTTGTATAGAAACAAAATACCTTTCCATCTGCAAAAAATCAAGTTTTGCTGTATATAAAACTAACATGTGCACATTGTGCTTAAACTGCAAAGTCTGTACAGCTTTACAAAGGACTACCCTTCAGAAGGGCATCCAGTAAACACTTTATTGCATATTTAACACATGGTATATAACCCACATGTACAATGGAGGAAAAACAAGAAAAACAATTACAAGGAGGATGCGAATAGCAGCTTTCAGTGGAAGTTTGTACACCGACAAAGAAGAAGGACTGCCACATCTCGAGAGTTGTGCTTGTGTGTCATTTTTTGTATTTGCTCACATACACTGGATGGTTTTTGGATGAAGCCTGTATGTACAGTAACTGCTAAAGGGTCAAACTTGACCTTCATCTGAAACTTTTGGCTGGTTTCAAAACTGAAGTGGCAATAGATTTAACTTAACATCAAAGCCAACTCAAGATAAGTGTAAACTAATACCCATAGTCTTGAAACAAAGACAAATTTAAAGAAACAAAATAAAACTTTAAAACACCTTCCCCATTCTCTCTAAGCACAGAGTAAGCAAAGTAAACATTTTACATGATTAAAAACCCTAGCAAACTCCATAGGTGTTTAGGAACAAAAGTGCAATGGATGTCTTGGGCAGTGTTCCTCCTTGTATTCCCCCAGATCACCTGCATCAGAATCACCTGAATGCTTGTTAACAATGCAGGTTACCATGGTCCACAGGCAGATTTACTGAATATCTGGAATCTGTATTTCAGTGGGTTCCCAGGTGGTTCTGAGACATCGTGAAGTTTGAGAACCAATAGTTTGTACTGATGTTGCTGCTATCGGTTCAACTCACTCTCTTAGAAAATTCTGGGATCACAAGAAAAATCAAGTTGCTGTTGCAATGTGGAAGGCAGTGTGAAACCAACAGCAATGAAATAGCAATGCCATTTCTAGATCAAAATGCCTTTCCTTTTTCTGTGGAAAAGGACAGACACATTGTTAAGGCACTGATATTTGTCACAGAAGCAGTACCGTACTGTTTTTGTTGTTTCCCTTAGTCTGAAGTACCAGTAGGCAAACACAAGGCAGTCTGGGCTGTTCTAATATAATAACAAATACAATGAAGTAAAAAGGGTTCCCAGATTGGAGAATGTTTATTTTTGAGCACTGAAATTAAAAATGAAGGCATCCAGATGTTCTTGTTGAGACATCTAATATAGAAGAACTACAAAGGTCAAAAGCTATGGGGAAACCTAATAACCCACAACTGTTTTGTTGTGGGTAAAATAGAGTTGTGATGTGCACTTAATATAGGTCACAGATAAACTGCACTGTTTGTGGTGACCCCTGAAAGTGTGGGGGTCTCATATTCCCCATCTGTCTAAGTACAGTACTGATTTAGTGTACTGTCAGACTTTAAAACAAAAGATAGAAAAATCAACCTCCTTTGGTTCTGACCTAATGCTTGAAGCCCTATAGCAGACACTGCCCAGGGTATGCGGGCTAAGAAACCTATAGGCATATAGTGAGATATAAAAGCCAAATAAAGTCTGGTTATATGTACAATAAATGCAGTAACATCACTTCTACCCAATAGCTAAAATAATTTAAAATTAAAATTACAAAGGAAAAACAATGATGCACAGAGTCAATGGTTTCAAAAGTTGATGACCAAGAATGATCTAAGTAGGAAAAAAAACCTTCTGTGATTCTTGTATGTAATATCTGATCTAGTATTTTTCCTTAAGGGGGAAAAAATCCTAAAGGTGTAATGGTGGTGGACTTATCAGAATTACTAGCTCCTTTCCAAATTTAGGTTTATTTATAATAAAATTTCCCAAATAATGACCCCCAAATGTCCCCCCAAATAGAAAAAACTCTTGCATGTAGTCTGAATTGAAATAGAAAATTCTAGATAACAACAAAAGAAACCAATCACAATGGAGATAGGGGAGGAATAGACTTGATTATCAAACCTTTACTGATTGTAGATCAAGTTTCATAAAACATAATATTTTTGTAATTTCTTGTGCAGTCAACACGTTTCATTTTAGTTGTGCTTACATTACATAACTGTGAAGCCTGAACACCGACTGTGTTTTAATTTACACATCAAGAAAACCAGAAATTCAAAATATTCTCCATATATAACAAATTGAACAAAAGCAACAAATGCTCAATTGCCCCCAAGAAGTTAATCTATAGAAAAAAACACACACATCATTTTAAAAAGTTGCACACAGTCCACTATTCAGGCTACAGGTAAATATTCACTGTATTACAGCACATTATTTTTTTTTTTTAAATCTGCTTTCAACATAAACATAAATAATCACATTTTAAAAGCACCCCATACTAAGTTTTCAGGTAAGTGATAGCCAGGTGGCGAGTAACAGCTATTTACCATTCATTTTCCCAAACCAAGAGGGGCTGGGCTACTTGTGGAACTGTACAGGGTGATAAGCAAGGCAAGGTTAAACATCTCTGTTCAGCCCCGACTAAACACTTTCCTGCTCTGAATGCCACCTACCTATAATTCTACACACTCTCTCATGGAATGCCGTCATCTCAGGAGACTGGTTTTAAGGATCATGCATCACTTTGATGTCATCCACAGACACCTAGTCTCCGACCTTTCCACGCGTGCCTCTGCGCTGCTGGCAGGGCCCGGAGTTTCTGTGTACAGCAGAGACTGAAATAGGCTTTTGGTTGTGAGCTCTAGTTGTGCTTTGCCCTGCTGCCTTTAAGGTAGCTTTTCCACCTCTTGACGAATTCTTTGAAGATTGGGGACTCATCAATGGTGCTGAGGAGCTGCAGTTGATTGATGTGGGTGGTGTGATAGTCCCAGCGGGCCAGGTTGGGGGCGATGCCAAGCATGAAGTGCCGGAGGTCATAGATGGTTCCTGAGCCAGTGTCGTACAAGGGGAGCATGGCTTTCAGGGATTCCATGCCATGCTCATACAGGGACTTCGCTTCTTTCCCGAGTTTTTCTCCTGCAGTTTCTTTTAAGTCATACAGCCCAATTAAAGAATACATAAAGCCATTTAAAACAAAAGAGCTAGGTGTGGTTGGATACTCTTCATACCAGTCATGTTTATTCATAAACACAGCTTTAACTCCATGCTGCTCTGATAGAAACTTATAAGGGGCTGTTGCCCTTAAAGCTGAATTGAGGAATATATGGTCTTTTGTTAATAGATAGGCCCTGACTAATGTAGAAATGGCTTGCCCTTGGGCCATGGCAGAGTACCACCCTGGCTCTAAAGACTTGAACCCTTCCCCTAACTTCCGGGTTACCATGATTGGCCAGCCACCTTTCTCATCTTGGTTCCTTACCAGCCAGTCACTGGCAGCGAAGAATGCAGCCATGTGGGCTGTGGTAGAGATAGTAATGTTATCAAGGAATCCTTTCCCTTTTGCAATTAACCTAACCACCTTCTTGGGCATTATTTTGGTTGGCTTGACAGCTTTTGTGTTGGAAAGACCCACTCCTTTCCTGAGGTCAGTGACCAGGTCCCTGGTAACCGTGCTCCATGAAGTCCTGGGCCCAATGCCGTAGTATATGTCTCTTTCTTTAAAAGCAATTAGCTGGGTATTGGACACATAATGCACAGTGAAGAGCTGGTTCTTTTCTGTAGTCTCTAGAACCACGGACACACTTCCATTTGTCAAGAACTTGAGGTCAAATGAAATAATAAAATCTTTTGTGTTCCCCAGCTGCAAAGATACACCTTCACTGGTTTCTGTAGGGAATAAAATATACCAACAAAGACTGATTAGAATACAACCTCTTTGTATTTAAAAGTTAACTGTAATTCATCCTTGACAACCACTGACCATACAAAATTAATGCTTCAATATTTTGTGTCAGATCATCATTGTTATTGTTATTGTTATTTTTACTGAATTAACCACAAATGATAGAATTAGTGAATCCATGATGGCTGTGAGCACCAGGCTAAAGCTCTTATCTTTTGGCCTGTGTGGTTAACATTAGATGGTTACATAACATAAGAGCAATGGCTAAGGCATTGTTGATCAAACTGCCTTTCAAATACCAGCTGATCAATAATCAGCGACTATTCTAATATACCCATTCTGCAAAAAGAAAAACAACAGTCAAAAGCTAGCTGAACCCAGGTTGTCTAGTCTGGCTCTCAATTACTAATATCTCATTTGATATTAAAAATGATAGGTTGTTTTCAGATATTTGCTGGAATTGTGAATAAAATTTCTGGTAATTAAGGAATAATAGGCTGATGTAGTCAACAAAAAGTGAGGGATACTGAGGGAGGTAGAGGGAGAAGCACAGGCTTTGGAGTTAAAACAAACAAACAAACAACCAGCCTCATATAAACTCTTATTCTATCACTTACTAGCTTTGAGATGTTCAATACACACACCTCTTAAGAGTCTCAGTTTCTTCACATGTTAAATAGAGATAATATTACTCTGCAAGGTTAATTGTGTGGATTTAAAAAAGATAGTGGCTTGGCTCACTGGTGTTGCTCAGAGATTGAGCGTCAATCAATGGACCTGGAAGTCACAGTTCGATTCCAGGTCAGGGCACATGCCTGGATTGTGGGTTTGATCCCGTGTGGGGTGTGCAGGAGGCAGTCATTTGATGATTCTCTCTCATCGCTGATGTTTCTATCTCTCTTACTCTGAAATCATATATATATTAAAAAAAGATATTGGCTTGGACTATAGTAAAAAAAGACAGTGATTATTATTATTCTGAAGCCACTGGCTTCAGAAACTGATAAATTGTAAAAGCTATTTAATTTGGCATATTATCAAAGAGGAAATTTCTCCTGCATATTTACAGTGCAATGATGGCTGACTCCCACAAAGATGACTTTCTGTGTACTGCTGGGCTAGATCTACCAAGCAAAGAAACTGAGCACATTAAATCAGACAGCAGCAGCAGCAGGAACAAGAAAAACAACAACAGAAAATATCGTACAAATTTTATAATATTAAAGATAAATGTAAATATCTTGATCTTTATAGAGCTTAAATATTCAAAACACACTCACAGGTATTATCTCATTTGATCCTTACAATAAAGACTGTGAGAAAGAAATGATATTGGAAGTGGCATTCTCATGAGAATAATCAGTGAAAAAGTTATTTCTCTTAAATATAGCCACAGAATCAGATCTGCTTTGAGGAGTCCTTGAGGAAATCTTTCACTGGGAGCAAAAATTAGAAATGTGAGCTGATGACAGTGCATAACGTATACCCTATGAGTAGTTTGGTGAGTATTAGCATGTTGAGTTGATCGTTAACTCTCCCAATAGTGGACTTTACCAATGTGGATATAATTAATCCAAGGCTCTTAATTACTTCCTTTGATGGACAATTATGGAAACTGAATTAAGAATGGGAACATCTTGATAGACTTTGAGTGATTTTTTTTAAAAAAGTGATTTCAAAAGTATACTTCTAATACAGTAAAAATCCATTTAACCAGGAAAATGTCAACATGCAATCTCTCTCTTAACTAGCATTTTTCTGCATCATAGTAAAATGGAATCTGATGCTCAGTATATCCCCGAACCACTACAGGATTCTGTTGACTTATGAATCACTCAAGATTAAATTATATTCAGCAAATCAGACTATCTTGAGTGCTACTTATTTTTTCATTCTTAGGGTAATGCCTCATTAATCAGACAAGAGTATTAACTATGACATCCATTTTCACCAAAGTGGGTAACAATGGCCCATCTCTAGAAGTCCAAATGGGAGGAAGCTAACGAAGTACCCATTTTTCTCCCAGAATTATATTCTGACTTTCACTTTATATATAAAATTCCAGTGAAATGATATGGTTTAGTCAATCACCTTATGTCTCAATATAACAGATTAGTTCAAAGAACTCAGTAATGAATAATGTCATGGGATGTAACCTTTTAAAAAAACCACTATTAACTTTCCTAAAACCTAACACCACCACATAACTTTCCTAAAATCCACCACCACCACACAGAGAAGTCACAATCTCTAATTTAAATCAATCTACCAACAACCATAATCGTCACAACAATTTTATGAGATTATTTTTAATTCCATTTCACAGATGTACTGAGAAGGATCTGAATGGTAGAAAATGGAACTGACTATGGTGTGGCAACTATAGTGCTTTAAATCTAATAGAAAATTTCCTAATTGCTTGAAATCCATGACCCCTCCTCTCTGAGCAGTTATTCCAAGGAGTCTCTACAAGGGTCTATTTTTAGTATGTGTTTACATGTACTTTAGGCAACAAAGAATAATAAATATTTAAGAGCAGTCTTTAAATCAGTATTTTCACCTAGTACACAAACTGTTAGGACTCATTCATTTAATCAACAGTTTTACTATGTGGAGTGAGAAGAGGCCCTACTCAAAATCTCCAGGACCACTGAGAGATAAGGGTCAGGTAGAAGAAGAGAAGCTCACAAGAAGCCTGAGAAAGAATGCTACAGAGAGAGGGAAAGTGATATCATGAAAATGAAATAAAGAGAGTGCTTTGGGAAAGAAAAACTAATTTAATTTAATAGAGCAGGACAGGTATAACGTTTTTAGTTCATTCCATCTTAAAATCAGGAAGAGGAACAAAATATTATGCAGCAAGTAAGACAAGAAAAAAATATGCTACAGATGCATGTTATAATTCTTTCTGCTAGATGATTTTGTCCCCTTCAGGGCAAAAAAATCCAAGGCCAAAATATAAAAAATAAAAGGCCAACAGTATTCAGGCGTTGGTCCTCTAGAGCCTCATCTCACTTAGACCTATGCTTTTATGTACAAGTCCCAATATCTTCTCTGAATTTATCTCCCATGAGGTCTATATCCTCTAAAAAGCCTCATCTCCTATACTACTGCTTTAATAAACAGATTCACCTCTGGGATTTCTTTCTCCTGCTCTGAGCAACAACCCCCATGTAACTCCACTCACTCTCCCTCCAACATTTGTATTGAGTGCATCATCAGGCACACCCAGGATATCAAAACAAGCTCTCCATCCCCAGCTAGCACACTTCCACCAACAGGGACTTCAAACTGTGAGTAGCTTCTGTCCTACTTGCAGAGGTACTGTCACAGAGTTCTCTTCTCCACATGCTTAAAACCACCTTAGGAAGTAGTTTTATCTCCAGCTACTGGCTGAAGAAAGAAGGACTAAAGTGAGGGTTCCTCGTTTCGTATGAGGGGACCTATCTTTGTATTATCCAGGGCATCTAAAAGTGGGCCATGAAATCTATAGCTCTAAATAGGATAGAGTTCAAAAGATTGTTCTAGAAACCTTCCAGCACTTGAAGAGATCAAGATGAGGGCTGCTGTTTGCCACCCTAATCTAGACAACATTTTGTAATTAGTGCAAAAATAAGCCCCTTTGGTGCACCCCAAACCAAATATCCTTTTGCTTTGTCCAAGCATTTCCTGCTGCAATAAATTACCTCTTAGGTATCACAAGCTAAATATCCTTAAACATTTCCACATACTTTCTCACCCAGCCAAGCCTGCTGTTTTACAATAAGCAAGATGTTCTATGTACAGGAATATCACAGAATACCTCAGGAGAAAAGAAGTCCTAGTCACAGAATAAAAACGAAAGGTCACCCATTATTTGTACTGCATTAAGCACTCATAAATCCATTACTTAAGGCCATCCAGAATGAGTAGATTTGTATTGTGGCTTTCAAGGTCTGTGAATTACACAGTCATCAATAAAGGACAAGGAGAGAATACAGAAGAGGGCTTATAACCTTTTCTCTTTCTATTTACTGACTGCAAGGTTGGTGGGAGGGAGGAATGAGTTCTATTTTTGACAACATTTCCCCATAGAGAAGTAAAGCCTGAGGTGCTAACTAAAATTATTTCATTGTCTTTTTAAGTAATGGACTCATTAATTCTCATTGATATTGATTAGTGGAGGAAAATGCATTACATTCTAATTAATGAGACTGTCTTAGTAAAAGGGAAAATGCTGCATAAAGTTAATTTGATTTTATAAATGATTTTATTAATGAAATGGTTTTATATGAAATTTGAGACAATTTAGTACATTAACAAAATTCAATATGGGAAGCAGGCCTAGTTGGTAATGCTGTCTTATCTTGAAAAAATTTAATAGCTACTGGTAAAAATATGCAAAGGAAAGGATGGTTCTTTCTATAAGGGAAAACCTCTACCTTAATGCAAAATAGTTTAAAAATTAAAGAATATTGTACTGAAATACTGAAATACACAAAAAAATCTTCATTCTTGTGGGACACAGATCCCTGGAAGGAGATGTACACCACGCAGTAACCTGGATCTTAATATTCAATCTAGGGCTTGGCTCTTCACCCAGAAAATATGCCTTTTATAACCTTGAATTTTTTAGCTGTTCCTTTTTAGGGATTTTACTTTAGTGACACCATTTGTTTCTTTATATATGTAACATGAAGGGTTTGTTAATGTGTGCTTTTTCCAAAACAATTTAATGAGTATCAGATGCTATAAATCAACATAAAATTAGCAGTCACACAATACATCTCTTACCTGGAGCAATGAACTGTTTAACATTGGTGAATCTAGACTTATCAGCCACACTAGCCATAAAGCAGCCCTTTGGCACAGTCCAGTCATTGGGCTTGTTGGCTTTGTCTCTATCTTCTGCTGTTTCATATACTTCTATATGAGGAGGTTTCTCAGTTAGATTCTTGCTATAATGACTTAACCCATACTGTGCAATCTGGATCGGGTAGAAATAGCCTTGAGGTCCCCATTGTGTAGATAAAGGTACACCTATAAAGTAGAGAAACAAAATAAATAACCATGTCCATACATTTATAAGTTTGTTTGAACACTACTCTTCACTGTTTTACTTCTGGGGATATAAAGTTATTAGCAAAATTTGAGCTTCCTCATATAGTTTTCATATTTAGTAAAAAAAGAGTACCCAAATTAACCAGATAGGAAAAACAAAGTTAAGCATTCATTTACTCGTATTCATTATTTGTTGACAGGCAGCAATGTAATGTTGTAGATTATCTTTTAAACTGACTTTTTATGAGTGGTACTTCTGCTCATAGCTATAGATGTTATGTTTTATAATCCTGCTTCAAACATTCAAGTTTTGCGCAACTTAAATACATGTAGATAATGTTATCATAGTTTTATTCTAGAGTATCAATCCTGAAATTTTCTTAAACATTTATACTTAACAGTCAAGTTAATTACATACTCATCTCTCCTCCAATATCAAGATGTGGTCTCATAAGTATATAATCTGATGGTTAAAGAACCCAGTTACGATTAGGCAACTTAAAAGTATAAACAAGCTTGCGAAGCTTTTTCATATAGGTAATTCTTGAGAACAAGGAGTATTTTTAAAAATGAATTAAAGTTGTATGTTTAAATAGATTCTTGAAATAATTCATTAATAGATTATCCTCTTATAAAGTTCTAAGGAACAGTTATACATGCTTGGTGTCCGTATTTTATTTATTTTAGTAATTCCCTACATGGGAAATACAATCACACCACATTGCACAGACTATTGAATTGTTGCATCATGGGGTATGTGTTGAGACATAAAGTCCTATCTGTATGTAGTTCTAGTCCCAGCAGAAACTGGGAACCTATAAAACTATATGTGCTCTGATATAGTTTCAACACAGTTTAGGGGGCACAGAGGTGAAGAAACCTAGGCTACAAGTAAGCTTTTTAACTTCTGAATTCCTTCTCCAAGGGGAGATATTTTTTTCTAAAATTCAAACAGAATTATTTTCATTTCATAAAAGGAAAGCTTATACAGTCTCATTAAAGATGGTTGATAACTATAATAATATACAACTGGCATGAGAACTGATAGACTGATCAATGGAATAGGCCAGAAACATACTCTGGTATTCAAAATACTTTAGTATAATGATAAAGCTAGCATCATGAATCAGTGGGGAAAAGAGGAGATTATTTAATACATGTTAGGAAAAAAGTATAAAGACAGACCTTACCCTTTTACCATTTACCAAAGCATTAACCACCTTAGCTGGATTAAAAAAGTTAAATGTAAAAAAACCAAAAACATAAAACTATTAGAGAAAATACAGAGGAATAGTTGATTATGGTGTGGCAAATGACTTTCTAAGCTTAAAAGGAAAAGGTAAAAAAAAAAAAAAATCCCTAAGCTTAGTAAATAGAACTGAAAACTTCTAAAGTTAATAAATCATAAGTAAATGAAAAGTCAAATTCAATTTCAAATCCTAGGTTTGAAATACAAGTTCAAATTGGACACTAATATAATCATAAGAAACCCCCACTGCTCCAAATTTGAAAGACAATATGTAATAGACTATAGGATTTCAGAATAAGTTCAGAGAAAAGGACTGTCTATGGATTGTCTAGTTCTGAGGACTTTAAACCTCCACCCAGAGATGATGCCTGGCTAATCTGGTAACAAGACTGTATTTGGGACATTGATGGCTCCACTGAATGGTCTCTGTTTCTTTCCCATCTCCTCTCATAGGAAAATAACTGTATATTTTAACACAAAATTTCTGAAGATCCTGTGCCTTGGCCTTACTGGTGAGAATTTTTGATTCTGAGGCAGATTAATGGAATAATCCTATTTGATCAAGTATGATCTTATTGTAGCTCGTAAGTCACAATAGGAAGATGCCCTAGGTTGAGAATAAATTGTTCTTCTCTGCTAAGTCAGAGTGATGAAAGGTCTCTTGATGGTAAATTATGTATGTACTTGCTTTATAATTAATACCTATAGTATCTTATTCCCCAACACAATCAGGATAGAAAAATGCAGTGGAGCAGAGATACCAACCTTCTACCCCACTTATGCACTTGACTCTGTCTCGGACTTCCACGTTGTAGCCTTCAAAGGACATAAATACACCATCAGGGTGATAAGGAGCTCTTTGTGCATAGACTTTGGAATAGCTATGAGAGAATTCAAACCGATCATAGCCATCATACTGAACTACCTTTCCATAAACATCAAAATATTTCTCTATCCAACTGAATGGAAGAAAGATCTCATTCCCCTCTCGTCTCCCTTTAATTGTGTGGTCATCATTTATGAGACAGTCAATTTCTTCATATTTGAGTCCTAACACCTTGCTCCCCCCATTGCTATTGAAGCCCCCAGCGACAGGGGGTGCTTTCTGCTGTTCCTGAAGAAATGCCTCCTCGGACTGTTTGGCCAGATGGTTCACATAGTTGTTACTCTCAGATGCTGCTGCTCTTTTTTCTAATCCATCCACTCTGAAGCCACCACTCAGGTGCCGTGGAAACTGGATCGCTTTGTCGCTGGAACACTTATTCCACAAAAGTACTGTGACCAAAGTGAAGAGTGCGCAGATGATAATCAAAGTTTTATAGTTGACCCGAGCTGCCAAGCAACGCATATTCAGACCATACCTATGGAGTCAAGAAGAAAAATTCATGCAAAGATGTATTACTGCTGATATTCCACAAGATAAGGCTTTATTTTTTATGTTGAATTACCACATTAAGGAAATTTTATTAATTGCATGTAATCTAATCAGATTTAAAATTATGAACTCAAAGTTTTTGGCATGACAAAGAAAAGGCAAGAGGTGCTTTCCCCTCTTAAAATGCTCACTTGGCACGAGCCTCTAAAGCAGAGATTCTCAAACTTTCTGTTTGTAGCTCCATTTGTATCACAGTAATTTTTTCACAAAGCCTATAGGCCCAAATAAATATCTAATAGTTCCATTTATTAAGTAGTTGGGCCCAAACAACTTAACACATTTTTTTTCTTAACATCTTAGTATCTATTTAAAACACATAACAGGTCTTATTAAGGTAAACTCCAACATCCATGTGGCCAAATCCAACAGTGAATTTTTAGTGCTCATCCTACTTGACCCCTTCACAGTATAAAACAGTAAATGATTCCTTGGCTTCTAGGGCACCATTCTGTCTTAGTTCTCCTTATACCCCAGTGGCTGCTCCTCCTCAGTCATCTTCAGTCATCCCTTCTCTTCTCCCTGAAACTAAAATGTTGGGAGTGACATAGGGTCCCAGTCCTCAGACCTCTTCTTTCTCTCTACTCATTTCTAGGAGATCTCACTCAATTCCATAGCTTTAAATACAATTCATATATTCCCAAAATTCTATCTCCAGGCCAGTCCTTTCTTCAGAACTGCAGACATCCTATCTAATAAAGAGGGAATATGCTAATTGACCATCGTTCCATCACAAAGATGGCTGCACCCACAGCTGAGGCCAAGTTCCCTTAAGGAGCCTTAATGAGCCATCAGCAGGGACCTGAGGCTATGCCCTCCCCCACCCCCGTGGGGCTTGACAGGGGACCTCAGGCTGTGCCCTCTGCCCTGGCATCAGGCTGGGAGACCTCAGGCCATGCCTCCTGCCTTGGCACCAGGCTGGGGGACCTCAGGCCATGACCCCCACCCTGGCACCAGGCCAGGGGACCTGAGGCCATGCCCCCTGCCCGTCGGGGCTTGACGGGGGACCTCAAGGCGTGCTTCCTGTCCTGGTGCTGGGCTAGGGGACCTCAGGCTGCTTCCCCTGCCCCAGCGCCAGACCGGGGGACCTCAGGCTGTGCCCCCCACCAGGTTGGGCTTGACAGGGGACTTCAGGCCGTGCCCCCCACCCCAGCACCAGGCCGGGGGACCTCAGGCCACCCCCCCCCCACCCCAGCACCAGGCCAGGGGACCTGAGGCTGTGCCCCCCTGCCTGGCAGGGCTTGACAGGGTACCTCAGGCAGTGTTCCCCACCTAGTGGGGCTTGACGGGGGACCTCAAGGTGCACCTCCAGTGCTGGGTCAGGGGAACTCAGGTTGTGCCCCCCGCTCAGGGGGGTTTGATGGGGGATCTGAGGCTGCGCGCCCCCTCCTGGTGCCGGGCCAGAGGACCTGAGGCTGTGCAACCCCCTGCCTGGTGAGGCTTGACGGGGGACCACAGGCCATGCCCCCTACCCAGTGGGGCTTGACAGGGGATCTCAGGCTGTGTCCCCCACCTGGCGGGGCCTGACGGGGGACCTCAAGGCACGCCCCTCACCCCATCTGGGGGACCTCAGGCCACGCCCCCGGTCCTGACGCCAGGCCAGGGGACCTGAGGCTACGCCCCCTGCCCAGCAGGGCTTGACAAGGGGGGGACTGGCCGGGTCTGGATCTAGCCCAATGTGGGGTTGGGGACGGCCGAGTCTGGGTCTCACGCGATTTTGAGGCGCATGTGGGTGGGCGGGGACTTGATTCTGGGTCCCCCTTTTAATGTGCACGAATTTCATGCACCGGGCCACTAGTATATATCTAAGTTTCAATCTAACAACTGACATCTTTAGTTGGAGGTCAAATAGACTTCTGAAATATAACATCCAAAACTTAACTCCTAATCTTTTCCCTCAATCTGTTCTCATTTCTTACTGCTCAGACCAGAAATCTTGACTCCTTTGTTGCTCACCCCATATCCAATCAGGCAGGAAATCCTATTGGCTCTACCTTCAAATTATGCCCAGAATCTGACCTCTTTCTGTTACTGCTATTACCACCAAATCAGAGCCACTGTAATTTTTCATGTGGAATACAGCAACGATGTCCAACCTGGTCTCTGTGCTTCTATCCTTGCTCTACTATTCTACCCCCAAGTCTATTTTCAACACAGCAGTCAGAATGATGCTTTTGAATATAAGCCAGATCATGTCATTCCAGTCATGATGGGAGAAGAATTTGATGCTGTTGTCCCTGCTGGTCATATGGTGTACCAGCCAGTTGAGATTACATGTAAGTGGTCCCAGGTTGCCTGTTGCTGAGGTCATTGAGAAATATGAAAAATTATGAGTTATTTATGTGCAGTATATAGAATATTTCAGCCCGCTGAGAGTAAAGGGAGTGGTCTCATTGCTGTTTACTATGGTAGCTCTGTCATTTATTTTGTGGTATAAATCCACAACTACTTATTTTATTGTTTGCAATCCTCCTTCCCTTTTCCCTCTCAATAAACTCTTTTGGCACCAATGAGATTTTTAAAAAAAGCCCCTAATGAAAATGTTTAATGAAAATGTATACAATGAATTTCTGTTTTACAAGAAGGTTGATGGTGAATGTGCAATCCATTTATTTCTTTTAATTCCAAGAGAAGTTAACTTTGAGCCCTTGCCTGTCTGAAAACAACTTTATTCTGCTCTCACCTTTCATGAATAGTTTGGCAGGATATAAAATCCCTGGTTGCTAGCATTTTCTTCCAAATGTTGTAGGCAATATTTTACTGTCTTAAAGCATTAAAGGTTACTGATGAGAAGTTTGATTTCAGACTGATACTTGTCACTTTGTACATGACTTTTCTCTGGATCTTTTATCCTAGGAATTGTGCAGGTTCATGTGTTACAGTATTATGTCTGCATTACTATTTCAGTACTTGGTGTGTCCTATCAATCTGAAAACTGGTGTCCTCTTATTCTTGTTTAATCAATGTATCTTCTTGTAGCTTTGAGTATATTAGTTTCTCTTTTATAAAGTTCTCTCTGGTTACCTCTATTTTCTCCAGTGGCATTTTTCTGATTATTTTAGTCTCTCTTTCATGCCATTAGTTTTTCTCACATGCCTGGTGATCTCTGGTTACTCATTCATATTTAGGCCTGAATGACTCATTAGCCAACATAGATTTTCTCTGTTACTGTCAAGATGGTCTGTTTTTTTGTTTTTTTTGTTTTTTTCCTAAATGGCTCTCCTGAGGGGGCCTCTGTGTGGGCTAGGTATACAGTGTTCCTTCAGGATGTGTAGGTGGGGAGCCAGCAAGCCCTCTAAATGCCAGAATAAAGATGGCTTTTTGCTTTGTTCTGGGGACATAACTTGTACTCAGAAGCCTTAGTACAATTTCTTTGAAAAAAATGTCTGGTGCTTTGCCTGGGTTCATGCCAGCTAGCTGTAGTCCAAGTGCAGGGGTGAGAGAGGTATGGGAGGTGAGATGAGGGATATACTTGTGCCTTCTTATACTCAAAAAGAGATCCTGAAATCTGCTCAATTATCACTCTTGGGGAGTCTTCCTATTTATTGTTATTGGCTTCTTCACTTCTTATTTTCTATATATTTTATTTCATCAGAGCATTAGGAGGCAAAGATATGGGTTTAATCTTGAAAATCATACAGATTTTAAGAGCTAGAATCCAATCACATTTTATCATCTGCATTATTAGTATGAGAAAATGTGTTGAAAATGCTAAAAAACAAAAACAAACAAATAAAAAAACACAGTGTGGCATAAGCAAAGCTTCAGAAGTCATATATTTATACATTGAGAATTTCCTTATATTGTAGTACAGATAAACTGATAATAAATGGTGTTTATTTCAGAAAAAGGTCCTTTATTAAAAACACCTACCTGCCAAAATTTGAATCATTTGTCAGCTAAACCTAAAATGTAGACCAATTAAAGTAGAAATATAAAGTTTTTTGTCGCATCTTTGAGAAGTGCCCATTCTCCACGATTCAGGTGAGAGTAACCCTGCTTGTGAGAAGTAGGCTACCATTATGATGAGGCACATGAGGGGAAAGTAAAGAAAAATCAAAGTTAAAAACTTTCAATAACCTTTATGCCCAGATTTTATCTGATGCCATTCCTCAATCAAAGCAATCAGGGCTTCTTAGAGAAATGGATGATTCCAGGTCTGGGGCCTTGCCATAACAGAAAACTTTTCAAATATCAATGGAATCATAATTCAGAAATCAAAAAAAGTAGAAGAGGTCAAATAAAAGAAGATTGGAAATATACTGATAATCACTGAAGCTGAAAGATACCTTGGAGGTTCACTGTATTTCTCTCTATACTTTTATGTTTAAACATTTCCATAATTTAGAAAACTAGAATCATAGCAAAAAGATACAGGACAGGAATCAACCTGAAAGGTCCCCTTCCCCACTAGTAGAGTTGACCAAACCAATAGCCTCATATGTTAAAAAATCCTATTTTATAGAAAAATTATTGCTAATAAAGGAGAAAATATTTTAAATAAAAAAATTATGGGCTCCCTCATTAAATTACTAATTTAGGCAAATATTAGAGTAAGGTATATGTTTGATACGGACATAGAGATTCATACTGTGCAAAGTAACACCAAATGTATTGTTTTCTAGTCACAAAGGAGAGAAAGATGAAATGCTACAGTGAAGGATCGAATGGTCATTACCCTAATTCAGTGGTCAAATTCACTCTCATTAATGGTGACTCATCTAGATACTGTCTCTCTCTCTTTTTTTTAAAAATTGAATTTATTGCAGTGGCATTGGTTAGTAAAAGTATACATGTTTCAGGTATACAATTCTACAATACATCTGTATATTGTATTGTATGTTCACCACCTGAAGTCGAGTCTCCTTCCATCACCTTTTATCCCCCTACCCCCACTTTCCTCCACCCCTCTTTCCTCTGGCAATCACCGTACTGTTGTCTGTGTCCACGAATCACCCTTTTTTTTTTTCCTTTGCTTAGTACCTCACCTATCTCACTCAGCCCTCACTCCCCCTGACAGCTGTCAGTCTGTTCTCTGCAGATACAGTATCTCTTGATGAGTTAAAATAAAAAGTACATAACCTATCACATAGCCCAACCAAAAATGTTTAACTTAAATCTCTCAGGCCTTAAGATTTAACTTCTAGTTAACAGGAAATACAAGGTATAGAGGGACAAGTTAAGTATGGGAGCAACCAGATACATTTAGAAGGTAAAACATCCTGCAGGAGAGCTAGCCCTGTCTCCTCAATATGTTTAGGGACAAAGAAAAAGGGGACTAGATTCAATTGAGAGAGAGAGAGAGAGAGAGAGAGAGAGAGAGAGAGAGAGAGAGAGAGAGAGAGAGAGAGAGAGAGAGAGATATGTAAGGCATATAGCAACCAGATGTGAAAATTTGTCCTACACCAGGAAATTTGACTATGGACTTGATAAGAAGGAAAAATGGAAGGACATATGGAGAGATACTGTTAAATAAAAAAATGTTATAAAACAGCAATATAGTATGATCTCACTTTATTAAAAAAGCATATTTTCTAATTTTCATAATTATATTTATTGTTTTTAACTGTATAAGTTGAAAATTAAAAAGGTCAAAAATATTGTTAAAATATTGAAATAAAAAAGTGTAAATTTTAAGTTAAAATGTGTATAAGTATTTAGCTTTCAAAACAGGCACTGACATTTTTGGAGAAGGGGGAGAGATTGGTGAGCTAGAAGAAGGATAGAGAGAAAGAAAACCCTGATATTGGCATGCGGTATTAACTACTAAATCAGGCTTATCTAAAGGTAGATGTGAACATTTTATTATAATGTTGCTCAAATTGTAAAAAACTGACCATAGAAACTTTCAAATTTCAAAAAGTAGCCTGCATTGACATTTTGCTAAGTATAAATGATAGTAACTTTAAGAGCTAAAACGAGGGTTTTCTGCTGAATGGTGATAAGCTTCCTACTTAACTTTAAAGCCTTTGCCATATCTATGAACTAGATTAACCTTTCAAGTTACAAGAAAAGTTTAAAAAAACCCATAAGTAAAAAACTTTGAAACTTCATCTATTGCTGACCCTAAAGGTTTATTTTCTTAGAAACATAATGCAATAAAATTTGATTTTAGTAACTATGGAGATCTGAAACAGAAAATAACATTCAGTAAGATCATAAAGAAACTGGAGAAACTTTGCAGAAATAGATAAAAATTAGGGAAAACAAAATATAACTTAGTTTTTCTTTGGGAGAACAAACTGTTCTCTTCTAAAATGATTTGCAATTCAAAGAACTCCTCTGTGATAATTTACTTTTCAAATTCATTTTCTTAACAGAATATTTCAAATAACCACTAGAGTAATTCAATAAACAGTAAAACTGTGAATATCACCATGAATTTTTAAAATATGAAGGTCATATTTCAGTTAAGAACAACCTTAAGATAAGTTTGTACAAGATTTCATTGAAAGAAATCATTGGCTTTTTCTTTCCTCTGAATAATGTAGACCAAAGGTTGCTTGCTCATTATTTAATTATTTATATATCTAACAATTTACATTTGTTATAATTCTTTGTTACCAAGTAAATAAAAGAAATAGGAGTTGCTCAATAGATAATCAAACTGACTATGTATATGGAAAATAATGTTATGAGACAAAAACTATAAAAAAGTCACATAAATTTGGTATGAAACATAAAGGAGGAAGCCTGTAACTGTCAGTTAACTTTTTAAAGTGTTGAGGAAAGCTTCAAGGTGGAATGAGTAGAAGATTGACAGACGAGTATTTGCACTTGCTATTCCTTCTGCCTGGTACTGTTTCCCCAAATATCCAGTGGTTTGCTCCCTTATTTCTTCAAGTCCCTGCTTAAGGGTCAATATGTCAAAGAGACCATTTCTGACCACCTTCCTAAAGTAGCAGTTCTCACCCTGTCATTCTCCAGGTCCTTACTCAGCTTTATTTTCCTTCTTAGTATTTATCACCACTTGATACTATATATATATTTAGATTATTAGCCATCTCCAATCCACTAGAATCTAAATCCCACAAGGACTGGGATTTTGTTTCTCCTGGATCCCCAGCGGCTAGAAATGTGCCTGGCTCATAGGAGGCATTCAATATAGATTTGGTGAATGAACGAACAATGTTAAGTATGCAATTTTAAAAATAACAGACATTTAAAAGAGACAACTTTGTTTTCTTTCCCATATTTGGGTATTCTGAAATCATAATTCAAATAAAAATGAACATAATGGATACAATAGAATATGGATTGTGATGCTGTATATTGGCCAACTCTTTAAAACAGATTTACAATTTAATTACTGCTCTTAGTAATGTTCCATCTGTTTACTGTTTGATAGACCAAGATTTAAATTACACAAATGGTTAAGCATTCTGTGATAATTCTAATTCAAAGGAGAACTGCCTAATATTTCTGGTGGTCAGGCCTCTTCCAATAATGTAAACAAGCAGTATTCTCTGGCAATTACAATAAAGGACAAACTGAGAAGGTAATTCTGCTAGTCCCCATTTTTTAGAATAACAAAAGTTAAAGTAATCTTTGATACAAGTGGCTTATAATGCATCAAATAAGATTATATTTCTAGGTACACATCCCAAAGAAATTGAGTAAGGAGTATATGGTATACTATATTATTTACAATTCAGAAATGAAGAGGCTAAGGTATAATAGCCCACAATAGCTTCACTAAAGAAGAGGACAGGAACAAAGCCAAAATAAATGAGAATTTAAACCTGATTAAAAATTGTATTTCTCCTATTTTACAGATGATAAAACTGAGGCTATGTGATGTTAAGTAATTTACCCTAGGTCACAAGATTACTTGATAGTTCACTTGAGATTTGAATTCAAGTTTGTTTGATTCCAAACCTTGTGTTCTAACTGACATGTCATAGATGGTATCTTTGAGCAGATATATATTGTATTTCTGACACTGAATACTACCTTCCCTAAGCAGATATTCTAATTTATAACAGGTTACCAGTTGTGAATTGAACTCAAACATTTACAGGTCTTATTCCAGACAAAGTTGAATTCTGACCTTGAATTAACAGCTTGCAAAGGTAAAATATGATTTTAGGAAAAGTTATCTAGTATTCTAAAAATTTATTAGTATTTTTGAATTGTCTTTAAATTCAACAGTGTAATTACATGCCATATTAATATAAGAAAACAGTAGAAATGACTCATAATTATGAATATTTAAGTATATACAGTCCAATAAAGCTCCCAGGTCTCTAGGTAGATTAGAATAATTAAGCCCTTGAAAATAGGATCCCACTGGCCCCACAAATCCAGCAATAACTTACAAATGCATAACAAAGCTTCATTTCTGCTGATAATTATCATGATGCTCTGGGGTGGCTTGTTAAAACAAAACCTTTCTCTAGAGACAGAAATGGAGCATAATAACAGTTTCATCAGTCCATGTTAATTTGAGGCTTTGAAAATAATGTGTCAGTGTTCTAAAAATCCCAAGGTGGCAGTATATGTCAGAGTAACCAGCATTAGTATAAAAAGTGAGGCTGTAAAAAGTATAAATCTTAAGGTAAGAATATTTTTATTTCATGATTGTCTTTTAATTAGCCAGGGCCCAAAAACAACAACAACCCCCCCCCCCCAAAAAAAAAAACTACAACCCAGGTTAAATATTTTAACCTTTTTTTCTACTTAGTGTACTTTCTGGCAAGAATCCTATATAATAAAGAGGTAATATGCAAATTGACCATCACACCCTCACACAAAGATGGCCGCCCCCATGTGGTCACAAGATGGCCACCACAAGATGGCTGGCAGGTGAGGGCAATTGTGGGCGATCAGGCCACCAGGGGAGGGTGGTTGGGGGGGACCAGGCCGGCAAGAGAGGAAAGTTGGGGCAACCGGGCCAGCAGGGGAGGGCAGTTGGGGGCGATCGGGCTGGCAGGGTTGCAGTTAGGTGTCGATAAGGCTGACAGAGGATTGGTTAGGGGGTGATCAGGCTGGCAGGCAGAAGCGGGTAGGGGCAATCAGGCAGGCAGGTGAGTGGTTGGGAGCCAGCAGTCCTGGATTGTGAGAGGGATGTCTGATTGCTGGTTTAGGCCTGATCCCACACCGGCAATCGGACATCCCCTGAGGGGTCCCAGAATGGAGAGGGTGCAGGCTGGGCTAGGGACAACTCCCCTCCCCGTGCACGAATTTTGTGCACCGGGCCTCTAGCGTATAATATTGGATATAGTTTGCCTGTAATTACCCTCAGAATGAAAATTTTCTGTGGCATCAAAGCTCAAGTTTATCTGCTCAGTTATTAAAAACAAATCTGCTTTGGAACAACTTAACCCAATACTTTAGCTTTCTCTGCTATTCTCAAATCCATTGCCACGAAAGGAAAAAACAAACAAAACAAAAATGAAAAACTTCAAACTATAGAAATAAAGGAGACCCATCTAATAGAGAATGTTAATTGTATAGAAGTTGGGGGAAGGTACACTTGTGATACTTGCTGTATTTGCAAGGAGAGCTGAGACCACCTGCTGTCTTCTATTACTCCAGAGTGTGGAAGCTCACTTTCTTTTTTCTCCCCAATTAAAAAAAAAATTGTGGTAAAATACACATAATATAAAATATATCCTCTTAACCACTTTAAGTGTACAATTAAGTGGTATTAAATACATTCATAATGTTGTGCTATCGCTACCATTTATCTCCATAACTCTCTTCATCTTATAAAACTGAAACTCATTAAACAATAACTCCCTATTCTTCTCACCTTACCAGCCTATGGTAACAACCAATCTACTTTCTGTGTTTATACTTTTGACTACATTAAGTATCTGATATCAGTGAAATCATATAGTATTTGTCTTTGTGTGATTGGCCTATTTCACTTAGTATAATGATTCTGTTTCATCCACGTTGTAGTACATGCCAGAAATTCCTTCCTTTTTAAGGCTGATTAGTATTCAATTGTATGTATATACCATATTTTGCTTCTTTATTTATCAACTGATGGATACTTGGATTGCTTCCATCTCTTGACTATTGAGAATAATGTTGCAATAAACATGGGTACAAATATCTTTTCAAGACCATGTTTTCAATTCTTTTGGGACATATACCCAGAAGTAGGATTGTTGATCATATAGTAATTCTATTTTTAAGTAGTTTCTGATAGCTTTCCTGTATGACAAGATATCCAAGTTCATCATGTCAAAGACCTGAAACAGCCATTCTTGAAAGAGTTCTAGTTGCTTTCAGTGGGAATATCTAGATTATTTTTAATAGAAATTTCTGGACATTTCTATATTTCAGGTATATAAACACCCCTTTTCCATGTTTCAGTGCTGGTGTACTATTTTTAGATATATTAGTCATTTTAATAGTGACTGGAGGCAGGGTTATAGTTTCAAAATTGTTGTGGTAGGCAACAGTTAGGTGTTTACCTTATGCCGCCATCTTGGTTTCTCGAGGCAGGGTTATAGGTAAGGTGACCAGACGTCCCGCTTTTTAACAATTTGTCCCGCGTCCCGTGGCATTTTAAAAAAGTCCCAATTTTTGGAAAGAATACACGACAAGCTAGAGAACGGCGGGAGAACGGTAAGGGAATATACGGTTTTCGGCGGCCATGTGGCTATTTAGCCAGGATATGAGTTTTATATTATTTTTGTTAATTTTATAATGTTAAACTTTAATAATAACAAATAATGGTTGAGAACTGATTATCGAGAACTGCTTATCAAAGTTCACATTGTTGATCAATTGTTAGAATTCGACCACCATTGTTTGGATTTAATGAACAATGGCATTTTTTGGGATTGGCAACGACGAAAACATTTTGTAACTGTCTCTCAGACGATACACATCGTACTGTGTGCTAGTAAGCTAGTTAAACAAGTGGTGTCATTACAAATCAGCTATTCAGATAATTTAGGTAAGTAATTTATTTATTTCATAAATACATAAATTTTCTTGAATTTAGCAGACAGTACTCGTATTATTTATATTTTATAGTGGCGGCAAAAAGTCTAGCGCTGGCCACTTACGACTTACGTTATGGCAAATTCAGAGGAAAAATAATACAAGTTAGTATTGTTATTATTTAGAAAGAAATATAGGATTAAAATAATTTTTAAAATATAGTTACTTTATAACAATCAAATTAATTTAATTTATAAACAATAAAATATGTTCATGTAATTATGTACCTACTTACTGTGTTTTTAAGCAATATGTATATAATAATTTATAATATAATTAAAAAATTTTTTTTTTAGATTTTTAACATGAGTAAGAAAAGAGGATGCAAATTCAACGATGATCTAAGAAGTGAATTTCCTTTTATTAAAAAAACCAAAAGTGATTACAATATAGACCAAATTTTTAATCAAGACCCCCCCCCGCCCCCGGGCTGAAACCGGTGTGGCTCAGTGGATAGAGCGTTGGCCTGAGGACTCAAGGTCCCAGGTTCGATTCTGGTCAAGGGCATGTACCTTGGTTGTGGGCACATCCCCAGTAGGGGGTGTGCAAGAGGCAGCTGATTGATGTTTCTCTCTCATCGATGTTTCTAACTCTATCCCTCTCTCTTCCTCTCTGTAAAAAATCAATAAAATATATTTAAAAAAAAAAAAAAAGAACCCCTCCCCATCTCCCCCGGTCAATGGTGTCCCGCTTTACCAATGTTAAAATCTGGTCACCTTAGTTATAGGGAACCAAATACCTATAGCCAGAATGCTATCAGAATCTGTTAGGATTAGGTTCTGCTGCTATTAGCAGACACCAGAAAAAATATCCTTATGTGTTTAAGCCATTGTTATTTTCACAACAGTAAAATAAACTGTTGGCCTTGCGAAGAATATACTTGCCAAAAAGGACTCCTCCTTGTTAATTGAGCTCAAATTCATAATCAGAATCTAGCAGCCATTGTTAGCAGAGGTCTCTCACACATATTGCACTTCAAGGAAAAGCCACAGGCTGTCAAACCTCTTACACTGTGTATCTGCTCTCTGAGCCAACCCTTGTAAGAGAACTCCTAGAATGGTATTTCAATCAATAGGACTGAGACTTTCCCCATCCACAGGGAGCTGCACAACTATATCCTCATTTGTATATTCACCAACCAATCAGAGCAGCTCCATTCTGACCAATTAGGATAGAGCTTTTTGGACTAATCAAACTCAAAGGATTTGAAACTCTCATTTGTATGAGAATGCACCAATCAGAGACTGGGAGTGGGCACTACTGTCTATATAAGCAAGCTACTTTTGCCTCACTGGAATATCCTTTAAGTTTCCTTCAAACTGTGTTTCCCCAGGTAGAGGTGTGACATCAGAGCTGGAGATGGAGCAGTCATGCAGGAGTGGAGCAGAGCTGTAACACTGGGGCCTTCTCACCTGAGCTATCTCACAGCCGTGGTGTTCCAACCATGCTATATCACTATTGAGCTGTCTTATAGCTGAACTATATCACAATTGAACTATTTGCACTACATAAAGTCTCTCCCCCTTCAATGCACTTCAAATTGGGGGCTCCTGTTGCTGTTGGATTGGCAATAACGTCTTTCAGTTGACAAAACTCAGAAGTAGGTAGTCTGGAGCTAATAAATACCTACATCATTAAGGATCTAGGCACTTTCTATCTTTTTACATCACACTATGGCCCAAGAAAAATACTGAAGCTTCAGTCACCATGCTTGTGTTGTGGCCCAAAAAGAAAAGGAAAGACAGAAGGATATAAGAGCAGATGATCTCTCAGTAGAATGTCTTATCCATTGTAGGTGATCCTCAAATATTAAATTGAATATGCTTATTCAGGCATACAGGAGGTATGTATCTACTCACAGTGTTTATAGTCATGTGCAGTTTCAAACTAATCTGTTGGCTTGTATTACCTAATATGGCAACCTAGTTTTCCCTAGTCCAGAGCTTTGCTGAAAATCATCTCCAGCACTACATGGGTAGGCCTACCCTGCTACCCTAATCTGCCCTCAAACCTGCATGAGACATATTTAGGTTTTTTAAAAACCAATTTGAATAATAAAGTGTTTGTTTTGTTTTGTTTTTGAAGGGGTAGGAGGAAAGGTTACAGGGCAAGGACAAATTTAATGGGTAGTTTTACCATATGCCAGGTGCTGTACATACTTTAGTTACTGAAATCAAGCCCTAAGAAGAAGCTCTTATTATCACCAGCATACAGTAGTTGAGAAAACTGAGTAGTTTTAACTCCTCTGGGAAAAAAATTATTAGCAAGCACATAGTGGGATTTAAACCTAGATTTATCTGGCTTCAAAGTGAAGGTTCTTTACATCTGACCACAATAGCATATTATCTGGCTCCAAGTCACCAATTTACTTTCTTACCAACTAGATCAGAGCACAATGGTTTGTGCAGACATCTTAAACTACTAGTATTATGCAGCAACTTCTGAAACGAAAATGTTTCTGAAAATAGCTTCTAAATGTATTCAACTTAATTCTCTCTCACATTTAAAGCAATAATATAAAGAACTAGGACAGAGAGCAAAGAGCAGCTTTGTATCCAGAAAAGCTAAACAATTACAGTGTAGCTAAAATGTTCTTTGAAGTATTTGTATAGTACTTAACTAAAAAAAGTATCTGCTTCTTCTAAGCAATGTGTCAAACTAAGCATATGCTATGTAAATAAATCAGTTCAAAAAGGAGTCCCATGCTTTTCCAGCTGTGTAAGATTTCTCCCCTCATTAGGCAAGTTGGGAGAAAGAAAACCTAATGATGTGTTTACTTGTTATGGCTCATGGACAGGGGGATTTACAATACAAATTGGTAGAACTAGCCTAAGAAGTTCTACAAAATAGCTGCTGATAATGTTCTATCAAGTTTGGTGCAATCCTGCAAAACAGGAATGACAGAAGGGGAAAGATTCATCAAGTCGGTTGCTTATAGTAATTTTAAACAATCATAAGGCATACAGAGATAGTCTTGGCCATACAGAAGCTGTATGTGAAGAAATCAGTGCCCACACTGATTCCTAAATGTGAGAAGTGACTGGGCTAATTTTTAGCACAGAAGTAGTAGAATGCAGGTCTGAGCTACTTCACAAAGCAATGCAGAAAGTATCACATTGGGGAAAAAATAACCGAGAGAATGTGCTAACAAGAATTATGTGAGAACAATCTGTCAGGCTGTTAGATTATACTGTGAATTCTATTTGCTAGTTGACTTATTGTTTTTCTAATGTTTATGATAAAAGAAACATCTAATATGCCAGCTTTCTGACACTATATAATCTTTGCAATTAAAAAAAAGAGAAGTTAGCACCCACATTTTAGATTTCTCTTAATAACAGTTAACAGAATAGCAGGGCAGGAAACAGAGGGACCTTTGTTAAAAGGGAAGGAGAGAAAGAGACTATCATATATACTTCTCATATCTACAAAGTGTGTATTATCTCCTTTTCCAGATAGGGAAATGATATGGGGTCATCTGTTCACTCAACCACCTACTTACTAGCTTTGCTACCCCTGCCAGTTACTGCACTTCTGTGAATCACAGTTTCTTCATCAGGGAAATAGAACTAGTACTACCTACCTCAGAGGTACCTCATAGGGTAGTCCTGAGAACTAAATGAAATAATGTATATATCTAAAAATCTTGGGCCCTGGTCAGGTGGCTCAGTTGGTTGCAGCATGGTCCCATACACCAAAAAGATTGCGGGTTCAATCCCCTGATCAATGTTTCTCTCTCACATCGATTTTTCTCTCTTTCTCTCTAAAATTAAAAAAAAAAAAAATTCTCAGGTGAGGATTAAAAAGAAAGTGGAAATGTTAGTTTTATTTTGCTCCTTGTAGAGGATTACTAGTTTGTTCAAAGTAAAAATCTGTCCAAAATCATTACTAGTTTGTTCAAAGTAAAAATCTGTCCAAAGTCTAATAAGAGAGAGAGCTGGAAACAAACCAGATTAAAGGACTAGAACTCAATTTTTGAACTCTTAGTTCAGTGTTTGCCATTATGCTACATTTTCATTGTACTTCATTTCATATAATTTATCTTTCTACTTTTACAACATGCGAAATTAAAAAGTATGTCCTAAATGTCATATAGTACCTCCAAATTTCGAAAACAGTCAACAGGTTTTTCGTCCCCAATTTCTAAGAGGGCTCAGAGACCTCAGTGAGAAGTCTCCTTTAGATTATCTTAGACTAAGGGATCTCTTCGGATCTCACTCAAGAGAATGCCATACTAACCCAGAAATTCTATAATTAAATAGGTTATAAACATAAATGTTTATAGCAGTTTATTTATAATAATACCAACCAGGAAAAACTCCAAATGTCTATCAACTGGTAAACTGTGGTTCAGGAAGGTTATCAAACTGAATTAACTTCAGCACTGTAGGAACTTTCATACAATGAAATACAACTCAGCAATAAACTGATACCTGATATCTTTAACAACATAGATGAATCCTAAAATAAACAAAAGTTTACTTAACATATAATTTCATTTATGTGACATTCTGAAAAAAGCAAAACTATAGGGGTAAAAGTAAGATCAGTAGTGTCAGGAAGGAATTGACTATAAAGGGGCATGAGGGACTTTGTGGGGGTGAGGAGGTGGGTTGGTAATGGAAATGTTCCAGATTTTGATTGTTGTGGTGCAGGTTACATGAATGTATATATATATGTCAAAACTCACCTAACTATACACTTTAAAAGAAGTGCATTTTGTTGTTGTTATTAATCCTCACCCAAGGATATTTTTTCCATTGATTTTTTTTTTCTTTTTTGAGAATGGAAGGGAGGGGGAGAGACAGAGAAACATCGATGTGAGAGATACATCGACTGGTTACCTCCCACATGACTGGGGCCAGGGATAGAGCCTGCAACCAAGGCACACGCCCTTGACCAGAATAGAATCCAAGACCCTTCAGTCCATAGGCCAATGCTCTAATCACTGAACCAAACCAGCCAGGCTGAAAGAAGTGCATTTTATTGAGTGTAAATTATACCTCAATAAACCTGATTGTTAAAACAATGTGTAAAATTAGTCAGGAAAAATGCGTTTCTATAGGATTTATTTTGAGTAGTAAAGACTATGAAAATATAGAGGAAATTAATAAATTAGGTAAAATAAAAAGGAGATAGTATATTTTGGAAAAAACCTGAGTTTGATAGACCTAAATTTGAATATTGGTAAGCTGGACAATCTTGGACAAGTTAGGTAACCTTTCCAAATCTTGATTTCTCATCTGAAAAGCTGAGATAAGACCTTCTACTTTATAAAGTAGTTGTAAGATTAAATGAACACTTACTTTGGTTCCCACCATACAGTAGGCAAACAAAGGAAAATGTCTATGGATAAAGTGGTGTCTTTTTTTAAATCAATAAAGGAATAATCACCTACTTACATCAGTTAATTCAATCAACTTATTATTTTTTTTGCTATGCACCTATTATATGGTATGTTAGCACTTTCCAAATAGGCAACCTGAGAGAAATACATCCCCCCGCCCCCGAAAAGAACACCTTTCTCTAAGCTTCTGTAATTTTTGTCATAAAAGTTAATAAGAACAGCAATCAAGAAACAAATACAATATGCCTTTCCACAGAATGATATATTGGTATGGAATATAAATTTTATCAGCAATAAATGTGAATTAAATATGATTTAAGCTAAGATTTCCCAGATGTACAATTTTCTAAGCAAATAGGAAGGTTATCAAACTGAATTAACTTCAGCACTGTAGGAACTTTCATTTCACTCCCACTTAAGACCTTACTGCACGCTGTGCAAAGGGTATACAGACAGTCCTCGGGTTACGTCGGACTCAACGTACGTCGTTTCATGGTTAAGTCGCTATCTCCCATTTATTTATAAAAAAAAAAAAAATAAGGTTCGTCATTTCAACATATGTACATATGTGCTTTATGTTTTTATTATTTATTTACCACAAGTAAAGGTCAGGAATTGTTATCTTTCTTTTAAATTTTTTTACTGTTTCACTTCATTACTGCTGTATATGTGCTCCATGTGAGTGATGTAGGTGCATATGTAGATGGGTTCTGACTTAGGGCGAAATTGCATTACGTCACGCAATAGGAACGGATCTCCGACGTAACCCGAGGACCTACTGTAAATACTTTCTGTTGGTTTTTAAATTTGAGACAACTGGAAATTACAACACAAATTCCATTACTTAAATAAGGTGCCTGAAGTACAGATGAAATTTATCCAAAACAGTATTTCTATATATTTTCTAAGGGTTGAAACTAAGTTTTCATGAACATTTACATAAACAGTTTCAGATCTTGGTACTGGGATTATTTACAAAGGTGAGATCTGAATTACAAAAATTTGGCAAAGAGAATTATATCTTCTGTTTTTCTTCCCAAATTGAAATTATTTTCTCCCTAAATGTATCTGTGTATATCATGTATATTTTATATATCGAATATACATATATACGTATATATTTTCTTTCTGCGATAAGCTCCACCATATAGCCCACACACTTTATATTCAAAGTGTGTTTCTTGTAGACATTACATAATTAAGTCTTTTAAAAAACTGCTCCTACAAAATAGAATTTAAAAGTATTATCCACATTTTATAAGCTTTAGGCTTCTTTTTAAAAAAAATTTTTTTTTTATTGCTTTCAGAGAGGAAGGGAGAGGGAGAGAGAGATAGAAACATCAATGATGAGAGAAGACCATTGATTGGCTGCCTCCTGCACGCCTTTTCAGGAAAATGAGAAATTACTCTAAAGTGCCCAAATATAGATATTCTATCATCATTAGTAATGTCAAATGTTATTTCTTTACATTATTCCTCATTTGTATATTCTCTGCCTCATTCCTTGTGGTCTGCTGCTCCTCCCCATAAAGCACATCCTCCACTGAAACAAAAACACTCTCAATTAGCCTGATGATTTTAGACTCATCTAAACCTTACACCTCTCCAAGGATGAATTTCTTATACACCCTTGTTGTTGCATTTATATTAGAAAATAAACACCTGAAAAGAGAAACCATGTGTAAATGGATCATTTTTCCCTCCTCTCAAAGTGCCTAGGGCAATGCAGTTTTGTTTTCTTTCCATATAATGGTCTAATTATTCTGGGAATACATCTCAATAAATTCCAATGAATATAATTCTCACCTCAAATTATACTTTGCTATCCTAAACACTGAGTTACATCTCCCCTATAACCCATTTTGGACTTCTGACTTCTAGAACTGTAAGATAATAAATTTGTGTAAGCCACTAAGTTTGTGGTAATTTGTCACAACAGCAATGGGAAACTAATACACCTCGCAATTAGTAAGCCCCAATATTTACTATTTTTACTGCCACCTGACTGTAGATATTTATGTAGAATCTGCACCTTTAGTACTATTTCTATAATCAGGCTTGGCAGGCATAATCTTCTGGCTAATGAGAGAACCAATATTAATTTGAGGGAAAAAATTAAAACTAAAATATCATTTCCAACTATAGTTGTGTATTTGTCTATTTCTCCTTTCAGTTCCGCTAGTTTTCCTTCATTTACTTTAAAGTTGTTATTAGATGTCTAGACATATTGGAGTGTCTCTTATATCTTGCTCTAAAATATACATTTCTGATATTAATATAGGAAATCCAGCTTTCTTTTGATTAGTGTTTACATTGCATAACATTTCTCATCTGTTACTTTTTAAAAATATTTTTAAATTGATTTTTTAGAGAGGAAGTGAGGGAGAGAGAAACATCAATGTGAGAACAAAACATTGATTGGCTGCCTCCTGCATGCCCGCTACTGGGGATCTGAGCATGGAATGGAACCAGCAACCTTTTGATGCACAGGATGATGCCCAACCAACTGAGCGACACTGGCCAGGGCTCTCATTTGTTTAATTCCAACCTGTATCTTTATATTCAAAGTGTGTTTCTTATAGACAGTACTTAATTAAATCTTTTTAAAAAACATCTAATCATACAATCTCTTTTAACGAGTGTGTTTAGATCACTTACATTTAATGTGCTTATTAATATGGTTGGATTTAAACCTCTATCTTGTTATTTGTCTATTTATATCATCTTTTCTTTTTTTTTCTATCATCTTTAGGTATTTTTTATGATTCCATTGTATCTCTACCACTGACTTATGAACTATACCTTTTTATTATTTTACTTCTACTTATGTTATAGACACCACAATCTATTTTCATTCCTGTGTAGACAGTTCTTTTCAAGGGAAAAATATCTTAAGTGAAGGGAAAATGGCATTTATATCTACCCACATATTTACCGTTTCCAGTGCTCTTTATTCTCTTTGTAGATGCAAATTTCTATCTGATACCATTTTCCCACTGCCTGAAGAACCACTTTTAACATTTCTTGTAATACAAGTCTGTTGGTGACAAATTCTCTTAGCTTTTTATCCAAAAAAGTCTCTATTTTGCCTTCATTTTGGAAATATCTTTTTTGCCAGGTACAGAGTTCAAGGCTGTTTTTCCACTTCTTCTTCTAGTACTTTAAGACTGTCACTTCACTGTTTCTTGACATGCATAGTTTTTGACAAAAGGTCTACATTAATTTTTATATATCTGTTCATCTGTTATTTAAGGTGATACTTTTTCCCTCTGGCTGCTTTTAAGATAATTTTTAAGATTTTGTCATTTCATTTCAACAATTTGATTATTTTGCCTGGTTCCTTTGCTTGGAGATTTGTGAACTTCTGTATCCTATGGGTTTATAGTTTTCATCAAACTTGGTAAACATTTGCTTACTATTCTTTAAAATATTTTTTTCTGTCTCCCATCTCCTTCTGAAACTTATTTTGCTTGTGTTACACTGCGTGATATTGTCCCATGTCTCACTGATGTGTATTTTTTCTCTTGGTGCTTCATTTTAGATAGTTGCTTTTGCTGTCTTCAGGTTTTAACTAATATTTTTCACCTTCAATGTTGAATCTGTTCATCTCATTTGCTGTATTTTCTTTTTTGTTGTTGTTAATCCTCACCTGAGGATATTTTTTCCATTGATTTTTGGAGAGTGAAAAGGAGCGAGGGAGGACTATCCATGTGAGACACACACTGATTGGTTGCCCCCAACACACGCCACAACCAGGGGCCAAGGACTGAACCTGAAACACAGGTTTATGCCCTTGGCAGGGAATCAAACCTGTGATCCTTAGGTGCAGTGGCTGATGCTGTAAACCACTGAGCACACTGGCCAGGCTGTATTTTCCATTTCAGATATTGTAGTTCTCATTTCTAGAAGTTCTACTTGGCTCTCCTTTTTTAAAAATAACTTCCATTTCTCTCCTTCACATGCTCATGTTTTTCTCTACCTTCCTGAACATATGGAGTATATTTATAATTGCTGCCTTAATGTCTTTGTCTGCTAATTGGATCTTTCTTTCTCTCTTCCTATTGGTTAATTTTTGTCTTGATGATGGGTCATATTTTCCTGCTTCTTTGCATGTCTGGTAATTTTTCATAGGATGCAAAACATTTAAGAATTTGCATTGTTGGGTACTGGATTTTTTTTTCAGATTTGTTATGAGTATATATTCATCTGTTGTGCTTAATCTTCACTATACAAATATATTGCATATTTTTAAAAAGTAGAAAATGCTATTAAGATATATGAGTCAATAAATGAATTTGTACAATTTGTTTACCCTCAACAAACTTTAAGTGTACAGTCCAGTACTATTAACTACAAGCTCAACAGATCTCTAGAACTTTTTTCGTCTTGCATACCTGAAACTTTATACCCATTGAACAGCAACTTTCCATTCCTCCCTCCCTCTAGCACCTAGCAACCACTATTCTTTCTGCTTCTCAGTCTATTTTAGAAAACTCATGTAAGTGGAATCATGCAGTATTTATTCCTTTTGTGACTAACTTATTTCACTTGGCATAAGGTCCTCAAAGTTCATCTGTGTTGTTGCGTGACAGTTTTTCTTTTTCATTATATGTACATATCACATTTTCTTTATTCATTCATCCGTTGATGGACATTTATGTTGCTTCCACACCTTGGCAACTGTGAACAATGCTTCAATGAATAGAGAAGTGCAAATATCTCTTCAAGATCCTGATTTTAATTATTCTGAACCAATACCTAGATGTGGGACTGCTGGGTCATATGATACAGATTTTTAAAGTGTTTTTTAGCTTTGTTCTGGGTGTAGTTAAGTTACTTGGCAATAATTTGATAATTTCAAGTTTTACTTTTAAACTTTGTTAGGTGGGACCAGAGTAGCTTTTAGTCTAGGGCAGTGACTTTAAACTGGTGTGCTGTGGCACACTGCTGTGCCGCAAGAATTTTTACAACATGCAATACCCGCCACTGCTGCTGCGCTCGCCAGCCGTGAGCACCGCTTCTGGCTGAGCGGCACCCTCCCTGTGGGAGTGCATTGACCACCAGGGGGCAGCTCCTGTGTTGAGCGTTTGCCCCCTGGTGGTCAGTGCACATCATAGTGACTGGTTGCTCCTCCATATGGTCGATTTGCATATTAGCCTTTTATTATGTAGGATAGGATAGGCACATTATTTTTTAAAAAGTCACTTTGGAGCAAAAAGGGTAGGTAATTACTATTATTATTTTTTGTAAATCAATCAAAATTATACCTATTTTTTTGGTCAAATTGGTAAAATATTTTTTGGTGTGCTGCTAAATTTTAGTAATTAGTGTATGTGTGCCATGAGATGAAAAAGGTTGAAAACTGCCAGTTTAGAGCAATACCCTTCTTAAGACTTTACCCAATGCTTGTCTATTAGTTCTTTCCATTCTGGTTGGTGAGGCCACCTTACCCTCTGTGATCTCTGAGGACTTTTCTTCCCACTCCTTCTAGTGGTTCTTTTCCTGGTGCTGAGTGGTTACTGCATGATCCTGAGGCAAGGACTTGAAGGGGACCTCTACACAGGTCTTTGGAGCTCTCCTTTTGTGCAGCCCTCTCCTTTCCCACATTTTGCCCTTAAAATTTTAGCTTCCTTCTCATCTGTGAACCCCAGACTCAATCCTGTGAGACTCCTGGGCTGTTTGTTTATGTTCCCTCTCCTGGCACTGTGGCTTGGAAACAGTGTGAGCTCACCTCATTTGTTTCTCTTCTCTCAGAGATCATTATTCTAGATTGACTTAAAAAAAATAATTGTACTGATCTCAGAGAGGAAGGGAGAGGGAGAGAGAGATAGAAATATCAGTGATGATAGAGGATCATTGATTGGCTGCCTCCTGCACACTCCCTACTGGTGATCAAGTCTGCAACCCAGGCATGTGCCCTTGCCTGGGAATTGAACCTGGAACCTTTCAGTCAGCAGGCCGATGCTCTATCCACTAAGCCAAACCGGCTAGGGCCTAGACTGACTTTTATCCAATGTCTGAAAAACCACAATTAGGAAAAGAGAAGTTGAGAAGTCAATTCTTACTATTAATAAGTTCCATTTAATTATTATGCCATTGTTTTGCTGCAACTTATAAAGTCTATAAGGACTTCATAGGGGCAAGGGTTAATTACTAACCTATCTTAGAAAATGTTATTCTTATATTGAGCACATTGTAAATCAAGCATGACTGAGGATACTGTTGTGTGGAAATGTGAATTTTTCTTTGTATTTTCTTGTCCTATAAACTGAACAAGTGAATTTTTGGCTAACTCTCCAAATATCCTTTTAACTAGAGGCCCGGTGCACGAAATTCGTGCACAGGGGGGGGGGGTGTCCCTCAGCCCAGCCTGCACCCTCTCCAATCTGGGACCTCTTGAGGGATGTCCGACTGCCCGTTTGCCGGGATCAGGCCTAAACGGGCAGTCGGACATCCCTCTTACAATCTGAGACTGCTGGCTCCCAACTGCTCGCCTGCCTGCCTTCCTGATTGCCCCTAACCGCTTCTGCCTGCCAGCCTGATCACCCCCTAACCACTCCGCTGCCAGCCTGACTGATGCCTAACTGCTCCCCTGCCAGCCTGTTTGCCTCCAACTTACTTCCTCTGCCAGCCTGGTCACCCCTAACTGCCCTCCCCTGCAGGGCTGATTGCCTCCAACTGCCCTCCCTTGCAGGCCTGGTCCCTCTCAACTGCCCTCCCTTGCAGGCCTGGTGCCTCCCAACTGCCCTACCCTGCTGGCCATCTTGTGTCCACATGGGGGCAGGATCTTTGACCACATGGGGGCAGCCATATTGTGTGTTGGAGTGATGGTCAATCTGCATATTACTCTTTTATTAGATAGGATAGAGGCCTGGTGCATGGGTGGGGGCCAGCTGGTTTGCCCTGAAGGGTGTCCTGGATCAGGGGGGGGGTTCCCTTGGGACGTGGGGCGGCCTGAGCGAGGGGCCTGTGGTGGTTTGCAGGCCAGCCATGCCCCCTGGTGACCCAAGTGGAGGCCTTGGTATCTGGAATTTATTTACCTTCTACAATTGAAACTTTGTAGCCTGGAGTGGAGCCAAGCCTTCTGCTCGCTCTGTGGATGCAGCCATTTCTGTTGGGACTTATGTATCTAATATAATTGAAACTTTGTAGCCTTAAGCGGAGGCCTGGGCTGGCCAGGGCTGCAGAAGCTTAGCTTCCTCCATTGCCAGGGGCAACCCTTGCCTCCTGCTCTTTCCATCTCAGTGGCTGCCACCATGTCTGTTTGGATTTGTTTACCTTCTATAATTGAAACTTTGTAGCCGCAAGGGCAGGCGGAAAGCTTGTCTTCCTCTGTTGCTGGGGAAACCCAAGCCTCTCTCCTGCTCTGTGGCCGCAGCCATCTTGGTTGGGTTTATTTGCATATTTGCTCCTGATTGGCTGGTGGGCGTGGCTTATGGGTGTAGCGAAGGTACGGTCGATTTGCATATTACTCTTTTATTAGGTAGGATTTAATTAAAAAATTTAAATAAACATTTTATCACAGTATAATATACATAGTACACACCTTGATTAATTTTTATAAAGTGGATACACCTGTGGAAACAAAAACCAGATCAATAGTATAAGAACACAGGGTTGGTTTAACCCTTTGCACTCGCTTGCTTTTTTCTCGATTCCTTTATTCTACTCAGGATTTAATTTTTTAAATACCCCAGATTTTACAAAGCGCGGCAGTAGAATAAAAAACTGGAGTTTCTTTTCATACAAACTTATTTATTTGGATTTTTTTATATTTCAAATTATTGATACATTCAAAGAGTATAAAAAGAGCTGCTACCGATGCTAACTGTGTCGAGTCACACTCGACATCCGAGTGCAAAAGGTTAACATTCAGAATTCAAATTAACAGAAAGAGAAAAATTACACCGTCTCAATAGCTTTTATCAAATAGAAGCTTTTGATAAAATTTATTCCTCCTAATTTTATTAAATGTGTATAGCAAACTATCAGAACTTCCTTAAGCAGCCATGCATGATCTGTTCATGTGGTTTGCCTGTCAAAAGTCTTCCCCTGAAGGACCAACTTCCCTGACTTCAAACACAATAAATCAGTTTTGCCTGTTTTAAATATCATATAACTGGAATCATACAGTGGGTACTCTTTTGTGACTTTTTCAATGAGCATAATGTTCCTGAGATTCATCTATGTGGTTGTATACTGCAATAGTTCATTTATTCTCATTGTGTATGGTATTACATTGCATACAAATACACCACTATTTATCTAATTTGCTATTATTGAACATTTTGGATTGTTTTCAGTTTTTGACTAGATGAATATTGATCTGTGAACATTCTTACACATGTGTTTTGGTGAACAAATATTTGCATTTGTGTTGGATATACGGGGTGGACAAAAGTAGGTTTATTGTGCCATTGTGACAGTTGAGTTAATAAAGCTATTATAATAATCATAACCTGCATGTCTTTTTCCATATGAACTATAAACCTACTTTTGCCCTCCTCTATATACTGAAGACTGGAATTGTAAGGTCCTATGGTATCTCTTCATGGGTTTAAACTGTTTTTTTTGCAAATAACTAATGAGACTGAGGATCTTTTAATATGTGTTTGCTTTTTAAATATCTTCTGGGAAGTGACCATTTAAGCATATGGCCCATTTTTTTATTGGGTTGTCTGTCTTGCTTATTGCTGAGTAGGAATTTTTTATATACTCTGGTTGAGTTCTCAAATTGCAAATATGTTTTCCACACTCTGTGGCTTGCCTTTTCATTCTCTCCCCGCCCCCCCCCCCCCCAATCCTCACCCAAGGACATGCTTAGAGGAAGGGATGGATGGATGGATGAATGGAGGGAAGGAGAGAAGGGGGGAGGGAGGAAAAGAAGTGGGGGGAGAGAGAGAGAGAAAGAGAGAGAGAGAGAGGAAGGAGGAGGAAGGAGGAGGAAGGAGGAAGGAGGAGGAAGGAAGAGGAAGGAGGAAGGAGGAGAAAGGAGAAAGGAGGAAGGAGGAAGGAGGAGGAAGAAGAAGAAGAGAGGAGGAGGAGGAGGAGGAGGAGGAGGAGGAGGAGGAGGAGGAGGAGGAGGAGAAGAAGAAGGAGAAGAAGAAGAAGAAATAATATTGAATGGCTGCCTTCCATATGCTCCCCAACTGGGGATCAAACTTGCAACCCAGGTATGTGCTCTGACCAGGAATTGAACCAGCAACATTTTGGTACACGGGATGCCGCTCAACCACTGAGCCACTCCAGCTGGGTCTTTTTCATTCTTAATGGTATCTTTTAATGAACAACATTTCTTAATTTTAATGTAGTCCAATTTATCATTTTTTCTTTTATTGCTAACACTTCATGTATTCTGTTTAAGAATCTTTGCCTACCCCAGTCATGAAGATACTGTTTACTTCCAGAAGCTTATTATTTTATTTTTCATATCTATAATTCATCTGTAATTAATCACCCCCATTCACCCCCTTCACACCACACCTGCCCTCCCAGGTCCTCACCATATTATTATTGTCTATGTCCATGGGCTGTGCATATCCTATATAATAAAAGGCTAATATGCAAATAGACTAAACAGTGGAACAACTTTGTTGCTATGATATGTGCTGACCACCAGGGGGAGTGTGCAGAACATGGCGGGTGTCAGCCGCAGCAGGATGGTGGAGCAGGTGAGCGGGGTCGCCAGACCAAGGCGGGGCGCTGGTCGCTGTCATCAGGGCTAGCCTCTGGTGGTTACTGAAAATTCTTTGCTCCTGTGTGCCATAGTCCCACCCGGCACTCACACCCGCTGCCAGTGCCCGGTGCCGGCCCTGATTGCTCGGCGCCGTCAGTGGGTGTGAGCAGCAGCTGTTGGCTCTGATCTCCCCTGAGGGCTTTTCCACCTCCCCCTGCTCCTGAGGGGAGATTGGGGCTGGCAGCCGCTTCTCGCACCCACTGCCAGTGCCAGAGCCGCTGCTCGCTTGGCTCCATCAGCAGGTGCAAGCAGCGGCTGCCGGCCCTGATCGCCCCCGAGGGCTTCTCCACCTCCCCCTGCTCCTGAGGGGTGATCTGGGCAGCAGCCGCCGCTTGCACCCGCGGCTGGCCCCAACTGCTCCATGCCTTCAGCGGGTGCGAGCAGGGCTGGCGCCGTCAGCACGTGGGAGGGCAGCGGTGGGAGTGGGGCTGCTGACAGGGGACCGGGGGCCTCAGTGGGAGGGGCTGGGGGGGCGCGGAGGATGGGCCAAGACCCACCCCAATGCCTACTGCGGCTTCATGGCCCAGTTCCTTTCAAGATGTATGAATTTGTGCACTGGGCCCCTAGTATGCATGTAAGTTCCCCAATTAATCTCACCCTACCCCACCTCCACCCCAGCCTTCCCTCTGAGATCCCAGTCTGTTCTATGCTTCTGTCTCTGGATCCATTTTGTCAATCAGTTTATTTTGTTCATTAGATTCTACATATGAATGACATCATGTGATACTTCTCGAACTGGCTGATTTCACTTAAAATAATATTCTCCATGCCTTCTCAAAGGTTAAGAGATCCTTCTTTTTTATAGCTGCATAGTATTGCATTGTATAAATGTACGACACTTTTTTAATTCACTCATCTACTGATGGGCACTTGAGCTGTTTCCAGATCTTAGCTGTTGTAAATTGAACATAGGGGTGCATAAATTCTTTCAGATTGGTGTTTGGGTTTCTTAGTATATATTCATAGAAGTGGGATCACTGGGTCAAATGACAGTTCCATATTTAATTTTTTGAGGAAACTCCATACCATTTTCCATAGTGGCTGCACAAGTTTGTATTCTCACCAGCAGTGTAGCAGGATTCCCTTTTCTTCACATCCTAGCCAGCACTTGTCCGTTTGTTGATTTGTTGATGACAGACATTCTGATAGGTGTGAGGTGATACCTCATTGTCATTTTAATTTGCCTATCTCGGATGATTAGTGATTGAGCGTTTTTCCATGTCTCTTGGCCTTTTGTATGCCCACTTTGGAGAAATGTCTATATAGGTTCTTTGTCCATTTTTTAATTGGATTGATGTCTTCCTTGTGTTAAGTTATATGAGTTCCTTATATATTTTGGAAATTAACCCCTTATCAGATGTATCATTGCCAAATATGTTGTCCCAGGAGTGGGCTACCTTTTCATTTTGTTGATGGTTTCTTTTGCTATGCAGAAGCTTTTTATTTTGATGTAGTCCCATTAGTTTATTTTCTCCTTAGTTTCCTTTGCCCTAGGAGATGTAGATATATCTGTAAACATACTGCTATGAGAGATGTCTGAGATTTTGCTGCCTTTGGTATTTCTTCTAAGATTTTTATCGTTTCACAACTTACATTTAAGTCTTTTATTATCAATTTTGAGTTTATTCTTGTGTATGGTGTAAGTTGGTGGTCTAGTTTCATTTTTTTGCATGTACCTGTCCAATTTTCCCAATACCATTTATTGAAGAGACTTCCTTGACTCCATTGTATGCTCTTGCCTCCTTTATAAACTATTGAGTGTAATGGCTTTGGTTGATTTCTGTGGTCTCTGTTCTGTTCCATTGATCTACATGCCTGCTCTTTTGCTAGTACCAGGCTGTTTTGATTATAGTGGCTTTGTAGTAAAACTTGGTATCTGGTATTGTGATCCCTCCAAGTTGTTCTTCTTTCTCAAGATTGCTGCAGTGATTCAGGGTCTTTTTTGGTTCCATATATATATTTTTGGTTTGTCCTAGAGCTGTGAAATATGCCATTGGTATTTGAATAGGGAGTGCATTGAATCTATAGATTGCTTTGGGTGGTATGGACATTTTAATGATGTTGATTCTACCAATCCATGAACACAGTATATTCTCCCACTTTTTTTTTTATAACTTCCTCTATCTCTTTTTCCAACATCTTATAGTTTTCCTAGTATAGGTCTTTTACCTCCTTGGTTAAGTTTATTCCCAAGTATCTTAATTTTTTTGTTGCAATGGTAAATGGGATTTTTTTTTTTTTTTTTTTTTTTAGTTTCTCTTTTTGAGAGTTCATTATTGGTGTATAAAAATGCCCTCGATATCTGGGTGTTAATTTTGTATCCTGCTACATAGCCAAATTCCTTTATTAAATCTAGCAGGTTTTTGGTGGAGTTAATTTCTTTTATGACTTGAGGTTGAGATCAGGATTCACCTTTTCTTTTCGCATGGATATCTAATTGACTTAGCATAATTTATTGGAAAGAACATCCTTTCTTCTCTACACTACAATGTTATCTTTGATATAAATCAAGCTGACTACTTATATGTGCATCCACTGGCTCTATTTTGTTTCACTGGTTTGTCTTTTCTTGTGCCAGAACCATGCTGTCTTTATTACTGTGCTTAATAATAAGTCTTGGTATCTTATAGTATACTAGAGGCCTGGTGCATGAAATTCATGCATGGGGGGGGTATCCCTCAGCCCGGCCTATACCCTCTCTAATCTGGGACCCCTCAGGGGATGTCCAACTGCTCGTTTAGGCCTTATCCCAATCCCTCTCATAATCCAGGACCACTGGCTCCTAACTACTCACCTGCCTGCCTGCCTAATGCCCCCAATCGCCCTCCCCTGCCAGACTGGTCATCACCAACAGCCCTCCTCTGCCAGCCAGTTTGCCCCCAACTGCCCTCCCCTGCCGGCCTGGTCACCCCCAACTGCCCTGCCCTGCTGGCCTGATCGCCCTTAACCCCCTGCCAGCCTGATCTCGCCCCTAACTGCTCTCCCCTGCTGGCCTGATCACCCCTAACTGCCTCTGCCTTGGCCCCCACCATCATGGCTTTGTCCAGAAGGAAGTCGGATGTTCGGAAGATGGCCAGTCGAACCGGTCTAATTAGCATATTACCCTTTTATTTATTATTTATTTATTTATTTAAATGTATTTTATTGATTTTTTACAGAGAGGAAGGGAGAGGGATAGAGAGTTAGAAACATTGATGAGAGAGAAGCATCTATCAGCTGCCTCCTGCACACAGCCTACTGGGGATGTGCCTGCAACCAAGGTACATGTCCCTGACTGGAATTGAACCTGTGACCCTCCAGTCCCCAGGCCAATACTCTATCCAGTGAGCCAAACTGGCTAGGGAAGCATATTACCCTTTTATTAGTATAGATAGATTATATATGTTAGGATCGCTTAAATGGGGGGGAGCCTTTTTCAGCAGGAGGAGATGCTCTGGGCAGACAAAAATACAGAATCCCTATATCTGGACTGATAGCCAGCCATATGCACTATACTGCCAAACCAGTTATTAAAAAATTGAACCACTTTCTTATATCTTACACCAAACAGCTGTTGCCCTTAAAACCCCTCCTCAGCCCCCACCTTAGGTTCTGCCTTCTCAGTTCACCCAGATTAGGTTCTGATTGGTTGGTTTCTATGCCAGTCAGCATCAAAAGCTCTGCCTCCTAGGCAGCCATTGGCTCCTCTGAGAAATCCAGAACGGCCCCACCTTCACATCGGAGCCAGTCCACTACCAGGTGTATCTCTTGCCACTCTGAGAAGTGGTGCCTCAGGTCTGTGCTGGTGGCAAATTTGAATTCTCATCCCTAACCTAAACTTCTTACAGTGCAAGCTCTGTGAAGGCAAGCATTTGTCTTGTTCATTCTTAGTTTACACATAGACTATGTCTATGCATCTATGCTAGCACTGCATGCAGTGGAACGGTCGTTTCGGTCATCATGGTCACTGCCTTTTTATATATATAGATATCCACTAGTTTTATTATTCTTTAAAACTATTCTTGGCTATTCTTGGTCCCTTACATTTCCCTAATAACTTAAGAATCATCTTGCCAATTTCAAAGAACAAACAAATTTTCTGGAATTTTGAGACTACATTGAATCTATATGGAGAGAACTGACATCTTTTATAACACTAAGTTCAATCCATGAACTAGAATATTCCTCTATTTATTTGTCCTATTAATTTCTCCCAGAAATGCCTAAAAAATGTTCAGTACAGAAGTATTTTGTTAGATTAACTTTGGGTAGTTTATGTTTTTGATATACTGATACCACTTCTTAAATTTCATTTTTTTGCAATAAGAGTTTTTTAATTGTTTTTTCTTTTTGGTTCTCTGATTGAGTGATATTTTCAACTCTGTCTTCTAATTCACTAATTTGATCCTCAGCTTCCCCTAATCTGCTGTGTATTCCTTCCAATGTGTTCTTGATTTGTGCTGTCATTCTTTATCTCAGACTGTTCTTTTTCCATAGTTACTATATCTTTCTTTATGCTGTTGAGCATTTTTATCATCATTACTCTGAACTCTGTTCAGATAAATTTCTTATCTCTGCTTCATTTATCTCTTCTTCTGGAAAATTCTCTAGTTCTTTCAGTTTGGGGTTGTTTCTTTGTCTCCTCATTTTGGCTTTCTGTTTGAGTTTGTGACTATGTATTAGGAAGATACTCTACACCTCTCAATCTCTAGTGCAGGACAGTGTTAAATGCTGTTTCCAAATTTCATTTTTGTTTGTTGCTGGTAAAAGGGCCTAAAAATGATTTCTGTATATCAATCATATACCTGGCAATCTTGCTAGATTCACTTTTTAATTGTGTTTGCAGATTTTTTGAATTTTCTTTGTAACAATCATGTTATCTGTAAATAACTACAGTTTTATTCCTCTCTTTCTAATCATTATGCTTCCTCCCTATTGCTGTTAAATAGAACTTTCTGTGATAATGGGAATGTTCTATATTTATGGTATATGGTAGCCACTAGCCACATGGGCCTATTAAGCACCTGGTGTGTAGTCAGAATGATCTGTAATTTTAAATTTAACCAAATGAAATTTATATTTCCACAAGTGATATTGGACAGCTCAGGTCTAGGATCTCCAACATAATGTTGAATGCAAGTGGTTAAGCAAGCATCCTTATTTTATTCCTTATCTCAGAATAAATGCTTTCACTATTTCATCACTAAATGTGATGCTTGCTGTAGGTTTTTTTTGGGAGGAGGCAGAGATGGGGTAGAATTCCATATCAGATGAAGGGAGGTCTGTTCTACTAACAGACTGCTAAAGGCATTTAATAAAATCATGAACAGGTAAATTTTATCAAATACTTGTATTTAATAAAACCTATTGAGATAATGTTATTCTTTCTCTTGTTTTGTTAATTTGGTCAGTTACATTGACTGAGTTATGAATGTTAAGCCAAAATTGTACTCCTATAGTAAATGAAACTTGTTCATGACATCTACCTATGTCTGTCTGTCTGCCTGCCTAGCTATATATTTTTTATCTATCTATATTTGATTTGCTAATATTTTTAGATTTGTTAATCGGTATTCACAAGTGAAATGGTCCTGAAGTTTTCTTTCTTATAATGAATGTCCTTACCAGGTGTTGATATTAAGGTTATGCAAATAACAAAACAGGTTGGGAAATATTTTCTCTCTTTTTATTATCTGAAAGAGTTTTAGTAATATTTATGTTATTTCTTCTGAAAATTTTTGGAAGAATTTATCTGTGAAGCCATCTGGGCCTAGAAACTTTTTCATGGCAAAGTTCCAAATTACAAATTCAATTTTATTAATATGAAACTATACAGATTTTTACATTCAAATTTGTCTAAATTTTTAATCTATTGACATAAAGTAATTTTAAAATCTTATCTTTTTAAATGACTATTGGATCTAAGGTGTCATTTTTTCATTCCTGAAATTAGAAATTTATGCCTTTTCCCTTTTTTGTTCATCAGTTCTCCAGGGAGTTTACTACTTTTTAAAAAATATATATTTTTATTGATTTTAGAGAGGAAGGAAGAGGGAGAGAGAGAGATAGAAACATCAATGATGAGAGAGAATCATTGATCGGCTGACTTCTGCATGCCCCTTACTGGGGATTGAGACCACAACCCGGCATGTGACCTTAACCAGAATCGAACTTGAGACCCTTCAGTCCATAGGCTGGTGCTCTATCCACTGAGCCAAACCAACTAGGGCGGGTTTATTACTTTTATTAAAATTAATGATTTTGTTGAATCTCTCTTTGTTTATACTTCAGTTAATTTTGGCTCTAACTTATTTTCTGTCTTCTACATTCTTTGTAGAAGCATGCTTCTTATAGGGCTTATGTTACCCCCCCCCCATAACTGTAATATAAAAAAAATTAATAATTCCTCTTAGTTATGTAACAGTTCATCCTACTGAATGCTGTGTTTTTAAAGCTTGTTCTGACATACTCTAGTATCAGCTATATAATGAGAAGATAATATTTAAGATTAGAGACTGATGCTATAGGGCTTCCCTAATACTGATGTTCTCTCTCCAAAGTATCGTTTTATTTAAATAGGGGTCATCTCCAGTGATTAATTGGGTACCCTTACTGTAAAACATACAAATTAGTCTAGTCAGGATAATCAAGGCCTGAGACAATAACAAATATTCCCACACTCTTAGTGACTTAGCAAACAAATTTATTTCTTGCTCACACATGGTCCACTGCCTCAAATTCAAATTGCATTTAAACAATCACCACTGATTTAGTTAGGCAATAATTTTGTTTCTACTGACATCTACTCAAGATTATATTACTTGGCAGGCTTACACTGGCTGAAAACATGAAATCTACATTAAAAGTCCTGATTTAGAAATATGCATGTCCTTAAAATGTTCCCATACAGCCATGTTGGAGTTCATTTTAGTATGAACTTTCCTGGTTGGCCATTTAGCGTTACTCTGAAGACTCCATTATTCCTATGCTGTTTTGCAATAAACACTATGGACAAAATAAAAATGCTAAATTTAAAAAGTAATTGACTAAGCTAAATTATTGCCTCAGATTTTCCTATCTTCTGCATTTGTACATTTGTGAGACAGGCAGGGTTTACACAGACCAGAAAGTTTATGAGAGTTTTATAAAAATAGTTCACTTGCATTGTCTATTTTTCTTAATAGAATTCTATCTAGTTTAATACTTCCAACAAAAGCAGTGTTTGGAACTTGGCCTAAATCATGTTTCTTTCTCATGAAATAGTTCTAAATTGTTAATAATTTTGAACAAAAATGATATTTGTGCCAAAGATCTAATTCTTATCTAACTCACCTAAACATGAGCAGTTTAGTGACTGCCATGATCATAATAGTCTAAGAACTATAATAACAGAGAATTGAAATAGGTGTGTGTGTCTGTCCGCACACATGCATGCACTTTCCCACTTAGGAGGGTTAGTTTTGATGAATTTAGGGCCTTAGTCCAACAAAAATCTGAAATTTCACACACATAACATTAGGAAGCTACATAGAATAGCAGTTAAGGATGTACTATTCTAACTGTTCCTTCTGGGTTTGAATCCTGGCTCTATCACTTATTAAACTCTGTGTCTTTAAGACATTTACTTAACTTGTTCACAACTGTTTCTTCATAAAACCATGGGCTTCAAGAATAACTTTCATACTATAAGCCTGGTGCATGAAAATTCATGCACTGGAGGGCGTGTCCCTCTGCCCGGCCTGTCCCCGCTCACAGTCCGGAGCCCTCAGGGGTGGGAAGCAACCTGGCGATCAGGGAAAGGTGATGTCTCCATCACACCTCTGCTGCTGCCACTGCTGGCAGTGCAATCCTCAGCCGGCCCTGGTTACCTGAGCCTCGGGTGGCCCTGAGCGGCTGGGCAGCCGCCATCAGAGGTATGCCTGTGCCTCGGGTGGCCCTGGGTGGCTGGGCAGCCACCATCCGAGGCTTGCCTGCACCTTGGGCGTCAGCTGGGCAACCACCATCCAAGGCTTGCCTGTGCCTCAGGTGGGCCCTGGGCAGCGGGGGGCCCGAGGGGACTGGGGGACTCTGGAGGCAGGTGCCCCAGCGGGGCTGAGGGGACTGGGCACCGCCATGTTGTGGCTGTGGGCGCTGCCATCTCTGAGGGCGTGACAGTCAATTAGCATATTCCCTCCTTATTGGCTGTGGGCATTGCCATCTTTGTGAGGGTGTGATGATCAATTAGCATATTCCCTCTTTATTAGATAGGATGGTAGGATCAAGTGAGTTAATGTATGTAAAGTTGTGCCACACCAGCATGACCATGTGTGAACCTGAGGGGGGCGGGGGGGAAGACAGTGAAGAATCAGAAAAGACAGACAAGAGAATACAGCTGGGGCTGGGTGGATCTCTAGTGCCTGGATAAGGACACAGAGAGACTCAGCCTGCAAGCTGAAGCTTTATTTTATAGTCAGAGCACACAAAGCAAAACAAGGGAAGTGGTCAACATGTTTACAATGTTCTTGAGAGTTTCATCTTGTTTTGGCACAGCACTTGCTGCATCTCCCACAGTCCATTAGCTACCTAGGAAGGAACTAGGGAGGACTATAAGGTTAAGCTTAATTATACTAAGAGGGCTCTGCCTTCCAAGCTGGGACTTATTTGTTGTCCTGCCACAGGTTAGTCCGAGGCTTGACCCTATAGCCACTCCCTATATAAAGTGTTTAGATCAATGCTAGGAACACAGAAAGTACTAAATAAATGTTAGTAAGCAGCATCACCACATTTTTAAAAGTGAGAGAAAGAATCTTTAATTAAAAATGTAAGTTGAAAATTTTAAATTTAAACATTTCACAGTAAGTTGTATGTACTTTCAACCTAATGTCTATCCAAGTTTCAAAAACTTTACTACTCTATAAAACAATATTACTCCTTATATATGATGACCCAATCAATACATGTTTATTGAACACCTACGAGGCATTGGGATATAAAAACAAGAGGTATAACATCTGCCCCTCCAAACCTTATAATCATGCCCTGGCTGGGTAGCTCAGTTAGTTAGAGCATCGTCCCCATATGCCAAAGTTGTGAGTTCAATCCCTGGTCAGGGCACATACAAGAAGCAACCAATGAATAAGTGGATCAACAAAATCGATGTTTCTCTCCCTTTCCCCACTCTCTCTAAAATCAATAAATAAGACATTTTTAAATGTGTTATAGTAATTCTTAAAAAATTTATTTAGAATTAAGACCATATATAATTAATGTTGATCTTGATAAAGTACATTTTGTCTATAACAACAAGGAATTCCATGAGAGCTGATACAAGGACGCCTAATATATTGCAGGCATTTCCAGAACTAAGGAATGACGCTGCATTATGCCAAGTCTAGAGAGTACCAAATAATCTAACCCTTTCCTACCTCCCTCCTGCAAAAAAAAAAAAAAGGTGGGGAAAAGCTTTAAAAATATTCGGCTAACATTGTAGTCTTTTATTCCTTTTGGCAAGAATCACACTTTCCTACACGTACTGTATCAGTGTAGGTATACTAGTATGTAGTACGATAAGCACTCACACTCGCCAGCATAGTTGTACTAGGCTACCCATTCCAAAAACAAAACCCCCAACTCCCTATTCATTGGTTAAGAACTAGAGAAGAAAAGTAGAATTATACTTTTTATGTTAGGTTTCGTATTGACACTATTTCTGGCATAAGAATCATAGAGCTGAGAATAATCTTAGAAATCAGTCCAATTACTTTATTTACAAACAAAAAAATTAAAATCTAGAGAAATGTAATGACTTGAACAAAGTCACACAACTAGTATTGACTGCACTAACATTAGACCTCAACTCTAATAATTTCTAAGGCTGTGCTTTCCATTTCAACTTACTGCCTTTATTGATCTACCTACAACATCTAAATAAATAAATAAATAAATAAACAAATAAATAAATAAATAAGAAAATAAACAGAGTCAGGTAAAGCTTTGAAATACTGAATTCTGGACTTTTTCCTTACCAAATGCCAACTAATGCTTAGCACTTTTTAAACAAAAAGTCTATGGTTTGCCCGGCTGGTGTGGCTCAGTGGTTGAGTATCAAACCATGAATCAAAAGGTCCCCGGTTGGATTCCTGGTCAGGGCCCATGCCCTGTTTCAGGCTTGATCCCCAGCAAGGGGCGTGCAGGAGGCAGCCAATCGATGATTCTCTCTCATCATTGATGTTTATATCTCTTCTCTCCTTCTCCCTTCCTCTCTCTCTAAAATCAATAAAAACATATTTAAAAAGTCTATGGTTTGACTGCTTATATACTGAAACAATTTCCCATTCATTTATTTATTTATTGGTTAATCCTCACCTGAGGATATTTTTTCCATTGATTTTTAGAGAAAGTGGAAGGGAGGGAGAGAGACACATCCTTGGTTGCCTCCTGCATGGGCTCCGACCGGGGCCTGGGGTCAAACCAGGTACTTTCCCTTGAACAGGAATCGAATCCGACACCCTTTGGTGCGAGGGCTAATGCTCTAACCATTGAGAAAGACTGGCCAGGGCCAATTTTATCATATTTAAAATACCTTTTATATTTAGTCATTTAAGAATTTTAATATGCTAGAAATAAATACTAAATTACTAACAACTGGCCTATAGATAAATTAAGTGTACAATAAGCACTAATGTAACGAAAATGTTGAGAAAAACTCTTACAACCAACAATTCTACATGCAGTCATTAATTGTGACAGTATAACATTACTACAGAATAAAATACCATTAAGATAAAGAAGGTTTAATCACTGTGCAAATGGAATTTATTGATCTACCATAAAATGAGTTTATTGACAAAACAGTTTAAAGCGTTATTTACAGTTATACAAGAGTTTGTTTTGCAAATGTTATACCAAGTATCATTTCTACAGTTTAATTAGGCTATTAAAAAGTTACTGCAAATGTGTTACATTTTTTAGATTTTTTTTACTGCTAACGGCAATGCAGATGTGTATTATTTCTGAAAATAGATGATTTTTATTTTCAAGAAAGCTATTAGTTATTAATATCATTAGAGAATCCTTCTAGAAATATCAATTGGAGACTCATATAATTAGCATTAATGAATAGTACTATGCTGGCTGTTCCCTGATATAAAATAGATTTTTTCAAAAGTGACGCCCCTTAAGGGTGAAGAAAGCACTACATAAAGTTGAAGATAATCTCAGTCTTATGTAATTATTATTTTCCCTCCCAGGGCTTAAAAGTTTAGAGGTTTCCTAATAATTTTCACTACTTTTCTAATCTTAGGAGAAGCAGTGCAGTATAACAGATAAATGTGTGGGCTTTTAGGTAAGAGAACAGGTTCAAATCCTGACTTGGCCAATACTAGTTGTGTTATCTTGGATAAATTTTCTTTACTCATAAAATGTAAGTAATCGTGCACATCATGTAGGCTAATTGTGAGGATTAAGTTAAATAACATGCAAAAGAAAGTACCCGACTTGGAGTTAACCAAAAACAGTTGCTCAAAAGAAGTTACATTTCATCCTTCCTTAATTCTTAATTTCAGCAATGTTTGTTTGAACAATGTCAGGTAAAACTGATATTGTCAACTGTCATACAAACACAACTGCTTATAGCTGCCACTTTGTTAGTCTCAGGCTCTAAAGAATACTCAATGAAGTTACAAACTTTATCTTCCGAGTCTTCTATAAATAAGGAAGTAGGCAACCATCAAGACCTTAACATACAAAACCCCACACTTTACTTTTTTATCCTACTATTCAGGAAAAGGGAAAACGAAATAAAATATGTAAATATATACTTCTCCCTGCCCTATCACAAGGCTAGGAAAACACTGTCTTATTTATATTTATCTACAAAAAGAGCCTGAGAAGGTAGGGCACTATTAAGTTATGTTATGTACAGTGACCAGAGCAGTCACTAAAGAAAGGTTTGCAAGCTTTCAATTTAAAACTTGCTGGCTTAAATTCAAAGATTGTCATCATCATAACTACAACAAACCTGGGTTTAGCCGCTACAAATATCAGGGACATAATCACACTTATCAAATAGAATGTTTAAAGAGATATGCTCATGCTGAAGCACACAAAAGTCATCTTTCCATTTGTAATGATTTTTAATGCTAACATTTTTAGAATCTGAATATGTACTGTTTTGGCGTTTTCCTACTGAAATAGTAGATAATGCTAGAATCTGTATCAAGGGTATCAATCATAATTACCCAAGTGATGTAACAGGAATTGCTATCCTTTAAGGCATATGATATTTTTCCAATTTAAGCATATATTTTATGTAATATATTAAGTTCTTAAAAGGACTTTATACAGCAAACAGAATAATCTATTTAAATAACATGGTATCCATGCACATATTCTAATAGATTTAACACAAGTCTTTACCAAACAGAAATCCTATCTAATAAAGAGGGAATATGCTAATTGACCACCACACCCTCATAAAGATGGTAGTTCCCGCAGCCAATAAGGAGGGAATATGCTAATTGACCATCACACCCTCACAAAGATGGTGGCACCCACAGCCAATAAGGAGGGAATATGCTAATTGACTACCACGCCCTCAAAGATGGTGGCGCTTGCTGAAACCGGTTTGGCTCAGTGGATAGAGCGTCGGCCTGCAGACTGAAAGGTCCCAGGTTTGATTCCGGTCAAGGGCATGTACCTTGGTTGCGGGCACATCCCCAGTGGGGGGTGTGCAGGAGGCAGCTGATCGATGTTTCTCTCTCATCGATGTTTCTAACTCTCTATCCCTCTCCCTTCCTCTCTGTAAAAAATCAATAAAATATATTAAAAAAAAAAAAAGATGGTGGTGCTCAGTCCCCTCAGCCCCACAGGGGCAGCAAGTGCATGGCACAGCCGGGCCTGCCCCCAGGCAGGCCCGGCTGCTCCGCACAACTGCCTCAGGAGTCCCCCAGTCCTCAGTCCCCCAGCCACCCAGGGCTGGCCCAAGGCGCAGGCAAGCCTCAGATGGCGGCTGCCCAGCCACCCAGGGCCGGCCCGAGGTGCAGGCAAGCCTTGGATGTCGGCTGCCCAGCCGCCCAGGGCTGCCCGAGGCTCAAGTAACCAGGACAGGCCGAGGCTTGCACTACTGGCAGTGGCAGCAGCAGATGTGTGATGGGGGCATCGTCTTCCCCTGATCACCAGGTCGCCTCCCACCCCTGAGGGCTCCCGGACTGTGAGAGGGGGGAGGCCGGGCTGAGGGACCCCCCTCCAGTGCATGAATTTTCATGCACCAGGCCTCTAGTAGTAAACATAAAGCTCAAATAGGGTAAAAATCACTCATTAAAATTTTGTTTTTATTCCATTCTGATAAAAGCTAAATATGTTAAGAATTCCATTAGTTATTGAATTATAGGGTTTTTTTGCAGTAGTCTTTGAAATTCAAGAAAGTAGGTAATGAGTATTCCACACATTTTAATTAAGTCAACTCAATGAAGCAATATATTAAAGTGTTTTTTAACCTGTCAGTCCATTTATGTATGTATGTATGTATTCATTTATTTATTAAATATGTTATGTTATTTATTTATTTATTATTTTAGAGAGAGGGATAAAAACATCGATGAGAGAAACATCATCGACTGGCTGCCTCCTGCACACATCTTCTGGGAATTGAGCCTGCAACCCTGGCATGTGGCCTGATCGGGAATTAAACTGGTGACCTCTTAGTTCCTGGGTCGACGCTGACCCATACCAGCGGGGCTTTGTCAGTCAATTTAAATGTTTATGTAAAGAGGCCAAGTTTAAAATCATTAATTTGTAATATCTTTCACTAAAATTAACTGATTAATCTTAAGGACATTCTAAAGGTTGCGTGTGTTCACAGATACCCGAAGAAAGTATCTGGTTTTCTTTGTTCATTTGATAGCTAAAGGAGAAAAGATCTTAAGACCCTAAAATTTCTTTTCCTAAAGTGACATTTGTCAATCCAAAGCCAACCTTTAGCACTAAAAGAATTTATTTCATTTTACCTTCTCTTGAATGTCTTTTCAGTCCAAGATGTAACTTATGAATAGATTATTATAAAGAAATCCCGTTTTGGAAAGCCATTAAATTATTATTCAAATACTCAGCTATATAAAAAACTATACATTCATTCTAATGCAATAAGCATAGAAAACCAAACTCATATATGGAAATGTGTATTTTTATTATAAAATATAGCCAAACATTCAGAGATGATGGCAACTAGTTCAATCAAAAATATATTTGGGGGGGGGGGGTAACCCTCTATCCATGTGGTTTATCACATAAGGAGAAAATTAAGAGATATAAAAGGGACCAGCTGCCCTTCACAAACAGATGGATGGCATATCCATACCATTGGTCACTGGGAAAATTAAAACAAGATATCACTACACATACAGCAGGACAGTTATTTATACGACAAAACAAACTGACAAGTACTGAAGGCCATGCAGAGCAACAGAACTCTCATACACTGGTGGTAGGAATGCAAAACTGTATAGCCACTAGGAAAAAAGTTTGGCAGTTTCTTCTAAATTAAATATACAGTTACACTAAGGTACATAATCCCACTCCCAGGTATTTACCCAAATGAAATAAAAGCAAAGACAAAGAAAAACACACACACACAAGTACAAAACACCTTTATATAAATGTTTGTAGTAGGTTATTCATAACTGCCCAAAACTGGAAACAATCCAGATGTCCCTCAACAGGTAAATGGATACACAAACTGTGTTAATACAATGGAATGCTAATCAGCAATAAAAAAAGACAAACTAATGATTTATGCAACAGATGGATGAATTAAATGCATTTTATCAAGTAAAAGAGGCCAGTGATTCCATTTATATGAAATTCTGGAAAAGGCTAACTAAAGGACATGGGAAATACATCAGTGGCTGGTCGGGTTTGGGGTAGGAAGAGGGGCTGACCACAAAGGGGCAACACCAGGGAATTTAGAGGATGATGGAACTGTTGTTGGTAAATACATGACTATGCATTTCTCAAAACCAATACAACTGTGCAACACAAAGACTGATTTTACAGGATACAAATTAAACCAAACCAAACCAACCAGGGGTGTCGAGGAAACCAAAGATGGAATCTAAACTATGACATATGAATCTAACTGTATTACAAATGAATAACACAGCAGATTGAAGGAGATATGGAAAAAAGACATGACTTAAGTAACTTTGGAAAAGAGCATTTTGGCTGGATACTGTAGTAAGGAAAAAAAAAGAGCATTTTGGCTGGATACTAGAGTAAGGAAAAAAAAGAACTGTACATAAACACTGTATTGTGTTTGGAAATTTGTTTCTCACAGGAATATGGGTAGCAATTCTAAAACTACTATATATATAGCAAATATGTAAATGTAGTTACAAACAAGCAAAAGAGGAATACTAGAATAATCCCTATGGGTGCTAGATTGGATTTGTAGTTATCAGTATAAACTAATTTATTTTCTGTATATACAGATAGTACACACAAAAATAACCATAAATGTATGTGTGTGTGTGTGTGTGTGTGTGTGTGTATATATATATATATATATATATATATATATATATATATATATATATGGATAAAAAGTTTACAGTTGTGAGTACAAGAAACTGTTTATTCTTATATTGTTATTTATTAATTACTAGAGGTCCCTCGGCCTGGCCTGCGGGGATCAGGTCAAAACCAGCTCTCTGACATCCCCCAAGGGGTCCCAGATTATGAGAGAGTGCAGGCCAGGCTGAGAGACCCCACCAGTGCACGACGGGACCGAGGAGGGGCCATGGGAGGGGCCATGGGAGGGCTCTAGGGCGTGTCTGGCCCATCTCACCAGTCCCCATTGGGGCCAACCAGGGTTGTCTCGCCCAGTCCCAATCGGGGCGATTGGGGCCGGCCAGCCAGGGAGGGACTATGGGAGGTTGGCTGGCCAGGGAGGAACCGTGGGAGGGCTCCAGGGCGTGTCCAGCCCATCACGCCCAGTCCTGATCGGCCGGACCCCAGCATCAAGCTAACCTACTAGTCGGAGCGTCTGCCCCTGGTGGTCAATGTGCATCATAGCGACTGGTCAAACGGTCGAACACTTAGCATATTAGGTTTTTATTATATAGGAATGTATTATTTTATATTCAAACATATGGGTTAGTACATAGGCATACATTTCCTACCTCTGACATCTGAAAGGCCGAGAAGCAGTAACATTTCAGTAGCAACGAGCACATCTAGTACCCAGAAGCTAGTTTCTAAATACTATTTTCCAATAAGATGGACTTGGGCACCTTGGAGAAGTGGGTAATTCCAGGCCTGGGGCAGGGAAAATACAACATGAGCCTGGAACATTTTGTAGAGCCACAAAGTAAGAAATAATTTAAAACAACAACAATAGCAATACATACAAAACATGCTGAAAGGACACAGAAGCAACCTTCAAAGGGCTCACAGTGGCCAAAGCTCGAACAATTTGAGTAACAAAATAAATAACAATAGCACTGATTCTACTACAAAGAATAAAATATCCATGTGTGTGCATAGATATAAATAAATGATTAAATAAAATAAATGTGGGGAGAAACAACTCTTTCTTACAGATGAATTATAATTAATAAATGTAGAAGGAAGAAATGAAATAGAAAATCATCATTAGAATATCAGAATAATAACTGCTATAGGCAAAACCCACAAGTTAATGGTAAAATTAGTGGCCAAAACTTTAAGGAGAAACAGAACTATTTGTGTAACTTCAAAATATTCCCCCCCCCCCAAATATTTATTAAGAGAAAACAGTAACTTTACAGTGGAGAAACCTGGCAGACATCACCAAAATCAAGTGATCAAGGTTAATAACATCACCAGTAATGAGTCATATTGACATCATGTAACCCCTGATATCATGCACTGAGAAGGACACATCACCCCTCTGGCATTCTTTCAAAAAATCTGTAAGTTCAATCTAACTATGAGAAAACATCAGAGAAAACCAAATTGAATGACATTCTACAAAATACCTGATCAGCAGTCTTTGAAAATGTGAAGGTAATGAAATATAAGAAAAGATGCGGAACTGTTAGATTAGAGGTGATGAAGAAAATAGGACAATAAATATAATGTGGGATCCTGGAAAAAGGACATTAGTGGAAAAATTGGTGAAATCCTAATAAAGTCTGTACTTTAGTAGTCATTGTTGATCCTTAAGTTCTGATTACTGTACCGAGGTTATATAAGATGTTAACATTAGGGGAAGCTGAGTGAAGAATACACAAAAGCTCTGTACTATCTTTAGAACTTAATTATATATCTAAAATTACTGCAAAATAAATATTTTTAAAAGGAAGCTTTAAAAAATAGCCTTTATTTCTCTTTCAAATAAATTTTCTTGATAGCAAATTCTGCGAATAAAATTGTTTTTATTCTAAAAAACATTATTTTGGTAGAAAATGAAATGACTATGTACAAGGAAAGGCTTTAAAAAATACATTACCTCAAGTTTTTAAAAATATATATATTTTATTGATTTTAGAGAGGAAGGGAGAGGGAGAGAGATAGAAACATCAATGATGAGAGAGAATCATTGATTGGCTGCCTCTTGCACACCCCCTACTGGGGATTGAGCCCACAACCCAGGCATGTGCCCTTGGCCGGAATCGAACCTGGGACCCTTCAGTCCGCAGGCTGACGCTCTATCCATTGAGCCAAACCAGCTAGGGCAAGTTATTTTGTTTGTTTTTTTAAAGAAAACCCCATAGTGGTCAATCAAGTTAAGATTTTTTTTACATTATCTCCTGTGAGGATAAACCTTAGAGGTTCATTTCCAAACTAGTTTCTTTATTGACCTAAGTCTGTACAATGGCATTGGTCAGGATTACAAAATTAAAAAGTTGACTGCTATAGACTGTTTTGTGTCACCTCAAAAATTCATGTTAAAATCCTAACTCCCATTGTGATGGTATTTGAAGGTGGGTCTTAGGGAGGTGATTAAGGCCTCTCCTTTATAAATGAAATTAATGCCCTTATAAAAGTGGCCCCAGAGAGCTCCCTCACCTCTTCCACTCTGTGAAGGCACATTGAAAAGACAGTCATCTGTGAACCAGAAAGCAGGTCCTGGATTGCAAGAGAGCACAGGCTGGGCTGAGAGACTCCCTCCCTGACCCCTCCACCCCCCGCGCCGTGCACAAATGTCATGCACCGGGCCTCTAGTATAAATATAAAATGCATGATGGTATAAAACAATGCAAAGATATTCTTTTTTTAAAAAAATATATTTTATTGACTTTTTACAGAGAGGAAGAGAGAGGGATAGAGAGTTAGAAACATCGATGAGAGAGAAACATCGATCAGCTGCCTCCTGCACACCCCCTACTGGGGATGTGCCCGCAACCAAGGTACATGCCCTTGACCGGAATCGAACCTGGGACCCTTGAGTCCGCAGGCCGACGCTCTATCCACTGAGCCAAACCGGTTTCAGCAGCAAAGATATTCTTACAGATAAATTACCTTTCCCACTTTTAAAAAGGAAATTTTAAGAAGTTTTAAATTCGCTTTTTAGAACACAAGCAAAGATACCTCACAGAAGTCTGTTAGCAATCCAAATTATGCATGACATAATAGAGAGTGTTTTTCAAATCAAATAGTTCTTAAGAGATGAAAATTTCAGAAACTTATTTTATTTTATTAAAATTACTTAGAAACTAGCAAAAAATACCTTTTAAAGATCTGGTTTCCAAAACAAATTCAAAACAAGAGAAATATCTTTATCATGAATTTCATTTGATATTGCTTAGAAATTCTAATTTATTTATCATGTTTAAAAAATACAGTTTTTTCTTCAGCCAAGAGATTCCTAAGAAGCTTAGCAAATATAGACTCTCTAGGCTCAAATTTTAATCTCTTCTTCTATTTTATATTTTTTAAGCACTCATAATTTTAGGAATCACAAACAGGTATAAATGATTCAATATAAACCTCAGAGATAAATAAAATTTCAACTTTACCCACTAAACATAGTTTTATATCAGAACGTTTTCGTTTAAAACTTCATATACTCTAAACCACTATGTTACTAGGACAGATTTTAAAAACACATAATCATTATTCTCAAAATATCACTAATTCTGTTTAAATTTATCAAGAAAGACAAGTTATAAATACATTGGTATGAAATTTTTTTTAGAGAGGAACAAGAGTGACCTTATCATATAAACTTTTATTTTTGAAAATCTAGGCAAAATAAAGACTTCTACTTAGAAATAACACTTGGCATTTAGCTGCTCATAGCATTGTCTTATTTGTAAAATCGATTATCTCAGAAATTAATACCTCTTCTTAAGAAATAATTCCAGATCCTTCACTTTTCACCTTTTTTCTCCATTCTCTCAAGCTTAACCCCCTTGCTAAGGTAGGGGTAGGAGCACACCCACTCAAATGCATATTCAAATCATCAATTAGTATTCATACCTGACAACACTTACTGACAACTAAAAGTTGGTTAGCTATCACTTCACATATTATAATTATACAGCATAGTAAGAAAACCTGATTTAATCACCTAGGCCAGTGGTTGGCAAACCGCGGCTTGCGAGCCGCAGTTTGCTGCTCTGTTGACTAAAGAGTTTGCCGACCACTGGACTGGACTAAATGTTACCGTGTAGTTGGAAGCTGCGAGGATTAGGCAATTGTGGCATATTGTGTGCAAAGAGGTATAGAGTAGTATATGACAGTGGTCGGCAAACTCATTAGTCAACAGAGCGGCTTGCGAGCTGCATGTGGCTTGCGAGCAGCAGTTTGCCGACCACTGACTTAGACCAAGGGTCAGCAAAATTTTCTTAATGAGCCAGATTTCAGGCTTGCAGGTCACAGAGACACTGTTCCAACTAATAAACTCTGCCACTGTAGTGCTAAGTCAGCCATAGACAACATGTAATTAATGGGTGGATTATGTTCCAATAAACCTTTATTTACCAAAACAGGTGACTGGACTGTAGGCCATAGCTTACGAACTACTGCACTAGACAAACAGATCTGATTATCAATATACAACACCTCCAGTAAACATTATAATCATATATTCCCTTTATATCTGGAAATTGCTACATGGAACATTAGCTATTCAAATCATAAAAGAACCATGAAAATATTTTCTTATGTCAGAATCTCTGGTAGATTGAAAAGTATTAATAAAGCACACATTAAAATCTAAGTTTGAGCCGAGCTGGTATGGCTAAGTGGTTGAGTGTCAACCCAGGAACCAAGAGATTACCATTTCAATTTCTGGTCAGGGCACATGCCCAGGTTGCAGGCTTGATTCCCAGTAGTGGGGGTGCGAGAGGCAGTCTGTCAATGAAGTTTCTCTCTGAGCAATGTTTCTATTTGTCTATCCCTATTCCTTCCTCTCTCTCTAAAATTCAATGAAAACATATTTAAAATATACATATATACTGAAAATGTACAGTAAGGGTTAAATCTTATTAAACAATCTTACCTTAATTAAATGAAAGAATCTAAACTCTAGTACATGTCTGGTTTCAAACTCAAAATATTTTTTGATCAAAACTTCAGTTTCCTGTGAAATTCCTGGAGAAACAAAATTGAAAACCTTTGTTAACCAATGTTGGATAAAATGGGGTAATCATATTCCAACCTGTCTCTCTGAGTGAATGTAGCTACAAGATCTGGATATTGAGGACTCTGCAAAGTAAACAGTAGCAAGCAGATTGGGTAAAAAGACCACAATTTGAAGTATCAATGAAAGAGCATTTTGTTCCCCACTGGTTTCTTCCAGTCTGAACTTAATACAGCTCCACCCAGAAGTATGAATTAACGTAGAGAAAGCTTCAGAAGTCTTCTGGTGCTCGCTCTGGGAAAGGGGAAGGGACCTCCTCACACAAAAATGTGTGGGAATCCCTCCCCCCTTTTTTCTCCATTCTCTCAAGCTTAGCCTCAGTGATAGCTGTGGCAATAGAAGCCATCGGGACCCTAAGACTCTGATGGAGGGGAACACCTTCCTCTCTGACCCGAGTAGCTGTGGGCCCAAGAGGATGTGATGAATCCCTATTGCTTTTTTTCTCTCCCTCTGTCCTCTTGCCACTTGGCCCTAGATAAGGGCACAGTTGTAGATAATGCACATCAAAGAGGGATAAATAAAGCCCTATCTTTCTGGTCAGAGAATGGGAAAGGGGGCGTTGCAGCAAATCAGAAAGTACTGGGAGGTTCCAGAGAAGGAGGAGCTTGGTAAAGCAACATTTCAAAATTGTTTATGAACCGCTGGGCTTACCCTCAAGCAGCACATGTGTGGATTTGACCAAATAACAGAGACTTTGAGACTTGAACTATGAGACAGACCACTACCAAGTTCCAGATTGGCCAATGGATGGTGCACATGTGGGACAGTGCAAACAGCATGGCAAAGTCCTTGAAAATTGAACTGATGTTGTAACCACTACCCACAAGAACATACAGCCTGAACCTAACTGGGCTGATAGCATACTAAACAAATACATCAACATTATGCATGGGATTTAAACAAGAACCAAAGTTTCACAACATGAGTCAAAATGCCCAGGATATAATCCAAAATTACTTGATATAAGAAGAACCAGGAAAATCTCAACTTGCATGGGAAAAGATGTCCACACCAAGAAAGAACAGATACTGAAATTATCTGAGGAAGATATAAAGAAATAGAAAAGCAACTATTAAGAATATTTTACCAAGTAAGAGCAAACATTCTTTACACATGTGGAAAAATAAAAAGACTCAGAAAAAAAGAGAAGATATAAAGAACCAAATGCAAATCTTAGAATTAGAAAAATATCAATAACCAAAATTAAAAGCTCACTAGATGAGCTCAATAGTAGAATGGAAACTACAAAAGAAAAAGTCAGTGAACTTAATATAGATGAATAGAAATTATCTAAGGTGGTCTTAACCGGTTTGGCTCAGTGGATGGAGCGTTGGCCTGCAGACTGAAGGGTCCCAGGTTCGATTCCAGTCAAGGGCATGTACCTTGGTTGTGGGCACATCCCCAGTAGGAGGTGTGCAGGAGGCAGCTGATAGATGTTTCTCTCTCATCGATGTTTCTAATTCTCTATCCCTCTCCCTTCCTCTCTGTAAAAAATCAATAAAATAATATATATATATATATATATATATATATATTCACTATGACACACCAAAAAAGGCAAAACTATAAGAAAAGAAAACAAATTGTCAGGGATGGGAGGTTTTGGGAAATGGCTGACTACAAAGCAGATGCACAGATGCAATACTGTGATTTATAAGAAATATATATTTGGTCATTCAGATGACCAAAATATATTTTTCATATACAGTTGGTCTTCACCTACAGCTCTCCAAACCCTTGGAATTTCTCAAGTGATAAGAGCAATGGGAGCATTCTTTGTTGTAATATTTGGTCTTTTGTCCTCAGTTCCTATAAATAATTCGGAGTCATGAAGGTAAAATGGGTGTCCTATTATTCATAACAAGCCCCTTCCCACCACACTGGGTTTATGTTAATGAGGTGACATCTGGAAAGCACCTTAGGGGCTGGTTGTCAAGAGAATCAACTATGTGATTAGAAGACTGTAACTTTCAGTCTCCTAACCCCACCCCTGACATGCAGGTAGGAAAGAGAGGCTGGAGGTGCATCAATCACCAATGGCAAGAGCCAATGATTTAATCAATCCTGCTTACACAGTGAAGCCTCCATAAAAACCCAATAGGAGTGGTTTCAAAGAGCTTCCAGGTTGGTTAGTGAATCTGTGAAAATTTGGGGAGTGGTGGGCTCGGAGAGGGCATGAAAGCTCCACACCCTTTCCCTATACCTGGCCCTACACATCTCTTCAATCTAGATGTTTATATCGTTTTGTAAACCAGAAATCTAGTTAAGTAATGTGTTTCTCTGAGTTCTGTGAGCTACTCTAGCAAATTAATAAAACCCAAGGAGCAGGGGTGGTCACTGAAATAGCCAATCTACAGCTGGTGGATCAGAAGCACAGGGGACAACCTGGACTTAGGATTTGCCTCTGAAGTAGGGGTAGCAGGGGAGAGCAGCCTTATGGAACTGAGCTCTTAACCTAAGGAATCTGATGCTATCTCTAGACAGATAGTGTCAGAGTGGAGCTGAATTGTAGAATACCCAGCTGATGTCCGAGAATTACTTGTTGGTGTGGGGACGACTTGCCATACACACATTGTAATTGGGTTCAGAACCTTCTAACAGGAGAATTTTAGAGTGATGAAACTGTCTGTATGGTACAGGGGTAATTGACAGTGACCCTGTGTATTTGTCAAAATACCCATATAGAATCACACATCACAAATATCCTTTTGTAAACTAGTCAAGAGTGAACTTTAATGTATGTACATTTTTAAAATAAATCAACTAATTGGGGGGAATTTCAAGATAGAATACAGTATGTGACAAATGAATCTGAATGTATTATAAATGAATAGCATTACCTCACTGAAGGGAATAGGGGGAAATTGAGCTGAACCAAGTAAATTTGAGAAATAATGTTTTGAATGGAAACTTTAAGGTTAAATATAAAAGAACCTGCACACAAACACTGTACTCTATGTGGTAAATATATTTCTGGTGTGGTACTAGTTAACAATTCTGAACTTGCTTTACATGTAGAATACTGGGGTGGAACAAGTAAGTAAATGAATGATTGAAGCCAGGTTTCTCACTGTCAGAGAGAAGCCAGGCGGAGAAGGCTAGAATGAACCCTGTGGTACTGGATTGTAGTCACAAGACATTGGTATGAACTTAACATATACACTGCTTAATATGTAATATAGATGAATACAGAAATAATTATAGATATGTATACATACATGGATTAGCATACATATGTATAATTCCTAGTTCTGTTCTCCGAGAAGGCCTAGAAACAGTGATACCTCAATAGCAAGGAGTACATCCAGTACCTAGACATCGGTCTCTAAACACAATTCTCCAATACAAGAGACCAGAGCTCCTTAGAGAAATGACTGATTTTAAGAGTAGGGTGGAGAAAAGACAAGATGAACCTAGAGTTATCTTGTAATGCCAGAAATCAGGAACTCAAAAAAGAAAAGGAACAGGAGTTAACATTGGAATAATTTTAGCAACAAAATAAATAACATAGTATTGAACTATAAACCAATGTATAAAGTAAGTATACATATTGATGTAAATGAATGAATGAATGAATCAGTGAAGAATGGAAGAGAAGGGACAAACTTCCTTACGGAAGAATTCCTAATAATATATATAGAGAGAGATAACGCATCCATAAAATGTAGCACAATCAACCCACCCCCTTGAGTATAGGCTAGAATTAGTGACTCACTTCTAAAGAATAGAGTACAAAAATAACTGTAAGGTGGAGGAACCTAGCAAACATTACCTTAACCAACTGATGCTAACATGTAGTTCTGATATGATGTGATAAAATTCTTCCCTAAAACTCTTAACCTTAGTCTAGTAATAAAAACATCAGACAAACACAAATTAAGGGACATTCTACAAAAAAACCTGACTAGTACTCAAAACTATCAAGGTCCCAAAAAACAAAGAAAGACTGAGAAATGCCACAGACTACTGGAGACATAAATGCAATGTAGAATCCTGTATGGGATCCTAGAACACAAAAAGAAGACTAGTGGAAAATCAGCAAAATCCAAGTATAGAATATGGAGTTTGGTTTACGTAAGGTACCAATGGTGGTTTCCTGGCTTTGACAAATGTACTTGGTTTCATAAGATGTTATTATGGGTAGCTGGGTGAGGGACATACAGGAACTCTGTATTATCTTTGCAACTTTTCTTTTTAAAATAATGTATTTTTATTGATTTCAGAGAGGAAGGTAGAGTGGGAGACAGAAACATCAAGGATGAGAGAGAATCATTGATCAGCTGCCTCCTGCACACACATTTCTGGGGATTAAGTCTGCAACCTGGGCATGTGTCCTTGACCAGAATCAAGCCCGGGACCCTTCAGTCGGCAGGCCAATGCTCTATCCACTGAGTCAAACTGGCTAGGGCCTTTGTAGCTTTTCTATAAATCTATAATAACTCCAAAATAAAAGTTTCTATTATTTAAAAAAAATAGACAAAAACTCAAACAGACCCTTCACCAAAGAGGATGGATATATCTATATATATATATAGATATATTGATATACATCAATATATCGATATCTATATATATCTATATATGTCAATATATTGATGTATATAAATATATATTGATATACATAGATCTACATCTATATCTATAGCTATAGCTATGTATTAGAGGCCTGATGCATGAAATTCATGCAAGGGGCTCGGCCCTCGCAGCCGCGGTGGCTGCAGCCACTGGCTTCATCTGGAAGGTTGTCTGAAAGGCCATCCAGAAGTTCCTTTGGCTGTCGGTCTAATTAGCATATTAACCTTTTATTATTATAGATATATATCAAAAAAGCACATGACAATATGTTCAGCATCATTAGCTATTAGGAAAATGCAAATTAAAATCATTAGATATCATTGCAAACCTATTAGAATGGCTAAAATTAAAAAGACTGACCATACCAAGTGCTGACAAGTAGGCAGAACTAAAATTATCATACGCTTCTGATGGGAATACAAAGTGGTACAACCACTTTAGAAAAAAGTCTGGCAATTCCTTATATAAATTATATACTTACCATCTGATTCATCAATCCCACTACTATGTATTTACCCAAGAGAAATGAAAACTCACATTCACACAAAAGCCTGTACATGAATGTTTATAACTTCTCTATTCAAATTACCTAAAAGCTTGAACAACTCAATGTCCTTCAATGAATGAATGGATGGATAAACAAACTCTGGTACATCCATACAATTGAATCCTACTCAGCAATTAAAAGTAATCTTAAGGCATTATGCTAACAGTCTCATATGGCTATGTACTGTATAATTCCATTTAATGATCATTTTTGAAAAAACTAAAACTAAAACAACAGAGTGGTTGTCAAGAGTTATTAATGGGCTGGAGAAGGTACAACTACAAAGTGACAGGGATAGCATGAAGTTTTATGAATTAATTGAACTGTATGGATAATGACTTTGATGATGGTTACATGAATCTACAGACGTGTTAAAATTCATCAATTGTACATAGAAAAAGTCAATTTTACTGCATGTTCATGAAAAAAAATTTATGATAATTAAACAAATAACCTTTAGCTCATTAAGGTTTTTCTAGGATATTTAGTTTGGATTTTATAGTCTGTAACAATTCTCTTGTTTATTCTGGCTACTTTTAAGATAGAGCAGTGACAAATAACACCGCTCAGTCCTGACATGTAGAATCACTGGGGGATCAATAACCTAAATGTCAGTTCTTCTAGGTAGTGAGTGCATCACCTGCAAAGGAATCTAATCTGCAAACAATCACAACGCTACCTCACTGAAGAGTAAATCCTGATGACTTAATGGCATCATAAAAGAACTTCCATTAAAGTTGTCTTTTTATTTTTTTTATAATACTGATTTATAGTCGGAGAATTTCAGGGAGAAAAAAATGTTTTGTTATTAATTCTACTTCAAATGCATAAGAGCAGTCTAAAAAATAAAAAAAGTAAAACAATCATTTGTTTCCACCTTTATTATCAGGGAAAAATTAGTTGTTTTATTTGAATAAATAGGACATGGTGAAACAAAAATGTAAATCAGATAACAATATTTCAGAATTTATTCTTCTGCAGAGTTTATTTATCCTACTAATACACTAGTACTATAAGCTTCCATTATATACTATACGTACACATGGCACAAAACATTCAACTCCATATACTACAAGAATTAACTTAAATTTAAAAAAACCTTAAGTACAAATCTGCTATCTGTCCATATCTAATCATATTCAATCTGTTCTATTTCTAAGTTTATTCTAGGTGTTATTTCTAAAAATTATATTCAGCCAAATACTTGTATTTAAATGAAACTCAATGAGTACTTGTTTTTTAAGGATACAATTGTTCACAGCTATGTTAGTAAATTTAGCAACAATTTCACATTGCTACACTTTATTTAAAAGAATCAGGTTTTTGTTATTTTTTTTTAAAAAGGCCAATCTATAACTGCACTAATTTCAAATGAAAACCAAAAAACTTCTGTAAGAAAAAAAAATTTTTTTTGCCTTAGACCTTTTGTTTCCCTAATACTATATTCAATTAGAAGTGAAATAGCCGCTTCAAGAAGTTAGGATCATTTTTCCCAGAAACACATTTGGAAAAAATATATGGTTTATCCTTTCTAACTGAAGCCATTTGTATATAATTGCTCTAACCTTTCACTAAGGCCATTTTAGTTTCAACATCTGTTAAAACTTGCTTATTCCTCTATGTAATCTTAGTAGATGCTCAATTTACCAAACAAAGACTGCTTTAATAATTCAAATCTGCCTTCTAAAGATGCAATGCACCTGTCAAAATTTTTCAGTAAGACAGTAAATTTTATCTGTCTTTCTGTGCACAGCATATATTTTAGTTATTCCTTTATTTTAATGTCCATAACCACGAAGGGTATTTTCCCTCTCTTTTCAAATGAAGCAAGAGAACCTCAGTCATTTTTATCATTGTGCCATTCACTGATATACTTCCAGCTTCCTTCAAGTTTCTATTCAGTAAGAATTTTTGCATATGACCTATATCCAATAGGATGATGCTACACTTTCTTAGGCACTGAAATATCAAAAAAGTTTACAGAAATCAACATTATCTAGTAACATTTTAAAAATTATAGTTCATTAATCCACTTTTATAAAATAAAAGTAGCTATCACCTTTTTTCACCCAAGTTAGTATTATCCAAACTTAATGACAATAGCTATCTCTCCATAAAAATCAAGTGAGTTTTCTATCCACTATTCTAAAAGTTACTTTTTTCAGAAATGAAATATTTGTATAAATATATTTAGGCTATTTGTTTGGAGACATAAAGAGTCGTACTTACTGATAAGAAATTATCCATGAATAATGTTAAATGGCCAAAGAATTATAAAGAAATTTTCGATGGAGAACTTGGTATGTATTAGGTGCCATAAGAACCCATGTGATGTTTACACTTTGTAGCCCAAACTTGTGTTACAAGTATATTTAGTCACTCACTAGTAGTTCTGATTTTTTAAAAGTTCTGTAATTTTTAGAAGTTTGAAATTAATACCTGGGTATATTATCTATAAGTCTCACACTTACTCCATACTTACTCCAGTCCATCATTAATTAAAATTCTCCATTGCTGCTTTGGGAAATTATGTAATACAGACCATCTCCAAAAAAAATTAAGAATAACTGCCTCTAAAAGTTCTTGAACAATTGATAAGAATCTTGTGGGTTTTCCATAAAGAGTACACTGACACTCAGCACATAGTGGGAGTGCATTAAGGAATTGTATAGGAGAAAGACAGAAGCTATAATATAATAGTAAATAACAGATAGTAAATCTTTCATTATTTTAAAAGTCTATCCATTCACAGAAAAAACATATTGAGGAGTTTGTTTTAATGTGCTTCTGGGTTGGCAATTCTTCACTATCTATTGATGAAAACTGGTTTAAAGCAATTACTGATTATTTTTTATTTGGGTAAATACTTTCTGGCTATAGAATGCAGGGGGGGAAAGCGAAAGTTTACCAAATTATATAACAGCTTTTGTAAAACTGTCTTTAGCACTTTAGAGTTGTTATTAATAAAAATAAAATGGAGTACATGATCATTTTTAAGGCCTTTTAAAAAATTCTTCAGCAGAATCTTAGATTGTCATCTGAATCTGGATTACTAAACTCAAAAATTCCTCACTGCTTTTGGAGTAGAACATAGCAGAAAAGAGAGTTAATTCATGTTCCTAACAACACAAGAAAAAACAAAGTAAGCCTTGTTAACAATATCTGTTGAGCATCTAGTATGTAAAACACTATTGGAGTGGTGTCATCGGAGAAATGCATAGATTGCCTTTCTCCTTTGCTAGTGGGAGTGGGGTTCTAGGGGTACCACTGGAATAAACATTTTCGGAGGCTCTCACGGGAGGATGAGAAGACGTAGTTGAAAGCTTTATTTTCATGGAATTATATCCCTTCAATAAAGCTAGAAGCAGAGCCAGTGTCCAAAATTTCCATTCCATGTTGGAATTGGATTCGGTACAGCATTAGGCTAGTTGCAGTCCATTAGTCCACTGTGTGGGGTCCACCTGGCTGTGGGCCACGTGGGAAAATGCAGGAGTGTGGGAGCCGCGCAAGCCAGACGTCAACCAAGAGCCAGGAGCCAAGAGCACAAGAGAGAGCAAGAGCACTAACTCCTTTGTTTAGGGGATTAAATATTTCAAATTCTCCTGTGCTTGCCGTGGCCATGCCTACTCTGGCCAATGACCTGTTCCCAGGTGTGACTGACAGGTAGTACCTCCCCTATTTCACCCAGACTTTACTGGGCATGCGTCTATTCTCCCCCTCTCCAGCCCCTTCCTTCCCCCAGGATCTACAGGGAATAGACTGGTGGCCCCCTGGGGGTGTTAAACTGCTGTTTCCTGGCAAAGCTGCACAAATGACATACCTATGCCATTTGGCCTTCCCTTTGCTCCTTTCCAGTTATTTATAACTAGGTTAAATTATAACAGTATCAGTGGTGGGGTGAGGAAAGGGCCAAAACAAAAAACACTATACTAGTACTTGCTTTCAAATAACTCACATAAATATAAAACACAGCAAGAATCTGTTATAAAGCATGACTATAAGGTTTCTGATTTGCTTTTTATAAGTATACTGCTATACATATAAGGGGAGGGGCCATGACTTATCTTGTTTATCACAGTATCTCAGTGCCTATTGTAATATCCAGTACATAGTAAGTAATCAAAAATTATTTGTTGGATAAATTAAGACTTTAAACATTTATGTCAACACTGACACCTGGCTTCCTTGACTCCAGGAACCTAGCCCCCTTTGACAGAATAAAGGATCTCCAAAAATATCCTGCCCTTCCCCCCTAACCTCCAGCCTAGCTTTTCCTACATGGCAAAAGGGACTTTCAGTTATAATTAAGGTTAAGAACACTGAAATGAGGAGATTATCCTGGATTATCCCAGTGGTCCCAAATTAATCACATGAGTCCTTTAATGTGGAAGAGAAAAACAAGATGGATCAGAGAGATGAGACAGAAGGAGGAGATATTGCAAGTCTTAAAGGGACTTGACCTGTTGTTGCGGGCTTTTTAAAATGTTGAAGGAAGGCCACAGCAAAAAAATGAGGGTAGTCTCCAGGAGCTGGGAAGAGTCCTCATCTAATAGCTAACAAGGCAAGTGTGATTTAAGCCCTACAATTTCAAGAAGAATCCAGCCCTACTGCCTCCAGAAAGGAACACCACCATGCCGAAATATTTATTTTAGCTCTGTGGGACCCCTGAGTTGTCTTACTAACTTGCAGAACATCCTATCTAATAAAGAGGGAATATGCAAATTGACCATCACACCATCACAAAGATGGCGGTGCCCACAGCAGAGGTGGGGTTTCCGTAACACAAGATGGCTGCGCTCACAGCGGAGGCCAAGTTCCGGCAACGCCTTAAGGAACAATCAGCAGGGACCTGAGGCTGCGTGGCACTGGGCCGGGGCAGGGAACCTGAGGCTATGCCCCCCGCCTGGTGGGGCTTGATAGGGGACCTGAGGCTGCGCCCCCACTCCCCCCAACCTAGCGGGGCTTGATGGGGGACCTGAGGCTGTGCCCCCTGCCGGTGGGGCTTGATGGGGGTGGGGCCGGCTGGGTCTGGGTCTTGCGCAATTTTGAGGTGCTGTGGGTGGGCGGGGACTTGACTCTGGGTACCACGGCACGCCCCAGACTCTGACAGGAGGAAGATTTTCATATACATTTTACTAATTTTCTTTCATCTCTGACACTTACATTATAGAGAAAGGGCAAATAGCAATATTAAAATATTTCCTCTAATTAATCCCCTTTTAATGTGCACTAATTTCATGCACTGGGCCACTAGTAAGATAATAAATTTTTGTTGTTTAAAACACTAAATTTGTAGTAATGACAGCAATGGAAAAACTAATACATCCTCTTTAACCTCTATTCTAGCAACCCAAATATATAGCCTCTCATCATCATCCTGCCACTGCTTCAATAAAAGATCTAAAATTCTTAAATGCTTCAATCTGATCATAATCTCCTATTCTTTATTTTTTATTAATCCTCATCTGAGGATATTTCTTCCATTGCTCTTCAGAGAGAGTGGAAGGGAGAGAGGGAGGGTAGAGAGAGAAAGAGGGAGAGATACATTGATGTGATAAAAACACATCAACTGGTTGTCTCCCACACACACCCCAACTGGGGCGGGGAACAAATACGCAACCTAGGTATGTGCCTTCTAGAATCAAACATGTGACCCTTCAGTACTCAGGCTGGCGCTCTCTAACCACTGAGATGCTGGCCAGGGCACAATCTCCTATTCTTAACTCTTCTTCACTCTTCTCACACCTGCCATTAAGAAGGAAAGATTTCGTTTAAAAGAACCGATATCTTGAAAAAGAATTAGTATTTTCTAATTACAATGTTTGGTCAGCATTGTGTCAAACAAAAGAGTACATGACAGCTCTGTAAAATAGTTATAACAAACTGCAAATTTCACATTCTTTGCAACATACAGTACCAAGGACATACACAGAATGTGTTATTAACAATCCAGCGTGTCAAACACATCCTGATTAACTTACTTTCAAAGGAAAGGCCTTTTGTTTTTACATTTGGTACCATTTCTTTGCCTCTTTATATTTATACACTTGCTCTAAAATATTAAAACAACCTCATAAACAGTCTGTTTAACAGTAATTAGAATTTTATCTAGTTAAAACAACAGCAGAGCATGCCACAACACAGATGGCAGAAGACTTTCTCCTTGTCTGATCAGTGTCAAAGAACTTCCTGAGTATGAAGAATCTTGTTGCAGGCTATCTCATTTACAAAATACATACTTATGAGTGGAAGGGCAGCTTTATTAAGAAAGCCTTTGTTCAGCAGCACTCTTGGCTATTTTTCAATGTAAAGATTTTTCTTACTGCCCAGAAAAAAACCCTAGCCAAATATATGATTAAGAAATCAGAATGGATGGAAGTCCGTATTATTGATTTTACCCTGGTTCCAAGTCCTTAAGCATAATAATACCTTTATGGACCAGGTTCCCAAACTTGGAGCTTTTAAAAATCCAATGCTCAAGTTCCACCCCATACCAATTAAATCAGGATGTCTGGGTATGGGATAGGAATCAGTATTTTTAAAAATCCCTAAGTGGTTCCAGTTTATTAGTAGCAAAGTGTCATGGAACAGTGCACTGAATAGAATCAAGTCTAGATCTGGCACTGGCTCTACCACCGCAAGCCTGAGTATGTCACAGGAAACCATTTCCTCATCTGTAAAAATGTAAGGTTGGATAAGTAACTTCTAGTATCAAACATGTTACAAGTCTAGGATGAGATTCCTTAGTTCTCTTCTAAAGATTAAACTGCCTCAACATTTTGTGGACGAAAGGGGCCACATGCTAACCTGACAAACTCAGGGAAGGACTGCATAGCAGTCTTGCAAACTCAGACCTAAAGTAACCACAAAGGATGGTCTGAAATTAAACTTTAACTAAAAGCAGGTATGGTGGGTAGTTACATCCTAGGCCGGTATCTTCACTGACAAGGTCAACCTTTACCTTAACTGAGCCTGTCTTTTTGCATCTATAATAACGTACCCTTTGAAATGTCTAGGTAACTTGTAACTTCCCTTTTTCTGGACCCCTTGGGGCACAACCTAATGTGCTAGGTGCCAGGACAGATACCACAAATTCCTTCATTATCATGTTAATTGTTCTTGCATCTATCATTTTACTTTTTATCCAACCCCAAGGGTTTCCCCTGCTTTGCTTTCTCCGGCCTCTCTAGTCTATCACCAATGGATTTCATGTAACCCACCTACGCCCCTTTCCTTTGATTGCAATATATAAATACAGATGCAACCCGCCATTCTCCGGAGCATTATCTCAATTCGATGAGGTTCTGCTTCCCGGCATATGTAGACAGTTTGGCTCAAATAAATTCACAAAAATTCTTTACAGGTTTCAATGGTTTGTTGTTGTTGTTGTTGTTGTTTTTTACGTTAACAATTTAAACTATGTTAAAAATTTTTAAAGACAATCCATGATCCAATACTTATTCCAGCCTATTAAAAGCTTTTTTTAAAGAAAGATCATCTTATAGTAGAAATTTAGCTATACTTCAATTGCACAGGTTTTGATATATTATTATGTCTATCCAGGTCATAAACTGATATGTGTGTTGGGAAGCTTGAATCATCTCAAAATATAGCTTGCTATTAGACTATTTCTTGAATTTCCATTAAAATATATACTGCATGTATTCTGATATTCTTAAATAGCATTCCTGGTTTCATTTAGGTCCTAAAGATATAAAATGATTTTGACTTTTTACCAATATTAACTGATTTCATTAAAGCGTATCATTAATAAGAGGGACATGGTTAAAAGAATTCCTAAATAGCAAGTTATTGTTTGACCGTCTAAAACTGAATCTGTACCTTTGGCCAGCCCTTTTACAAAGACACGCTACCAGTTAGAAGGGTCATAGGAAAGAGTTAATTCACTCAACAAGTTGTTATTTTATAGTACCACGGCTTGGGGACTGGGTGGCAGACTTCTAAGATGCACTGCCAATGATCTCTGCCTCCCGGTATTCACATGCTTGTATGATGTCCTGTTCCTCTGAGTGAGGACTGGGCCTAGTGACTTCCTTCTAAAGAACAGAATATGGCAAAAGTGATGGGATGTCACTTCTCTGATTGGGTTATAAAAGATTGTAATGTCCTTGCTGGCACTTTTTCTTGCCCTCTCACTTACTTGCTCTGATCTTGATTGCCTACTTTGAGGGAGATGCTTTATGAAGAGGTCCATGTGGCAAGGAACCAAGGGAGGCTTATGGCCAATTCCAAAAGAAAATGAATCCTGCCAACAGAGCTAGGAAGTGGATCTTTCCACAGCAAGCCTTTAGGATCAGTGGTTCTCAACCTTTCTAATGCAGCGGTTCTCAACCTGTGGGTCGCGACAGGTTGAGAACCGCTGCTATAGAGCCTAAGACCATCGGAAAACACAGGTATTTACATTACGATTCATAACAGTAGCAAAATTACAGTTATGAAGTAGCAACAAAAATAATTTTACGGTTGGGGGTCACCACAACAAGAGGAACTGTATTAAAGGGTCGCTGCATTAGAAAGGTTGAGAACCACTGCTTTAGATGGATGGGCTGCATACTCAGTCAACTCATTGATTATAGCCTTGTAAGAGACCTATCTAAGCTGTTCCCAAATTTCTGACCTACTGTGAGATAATAAAAACTTTGAGCTTCTAAGTTTTGAGGTAATTTACTATGTAGCAATAGATAACTACAGGAACCAAAAGTTGAATAATGAATAGCATCAAGGTATCAACAATCTAGTAATGGCTGAGAGACATGTAAATAGTAGGTAGTGTATTAATATTTATGTGTTTTTAAAATATATTTTTAGTATTTTTAGGGAGAGAGAAAGGGAGAGGGATAGAAAGATAAAAACATCAATGATAAGAGAGAATCATTGACTGGCTGCCTCCTGCATGGCCCCCACCAGGGATTGAGCCCAAAACCTATTCATGTGCCCTGACTGGGAATCGAACCGCGACCTCCTGGTTCATGGGTCGACACTCACCTACTAAGCCACCCGGCTGGGCTAATCTTTGCTTAATGAATGACTGAACCAACCAAGAGGATTCTTTCACTGATCCATTCTAACATAATGGAGTAATCTAAAAAATGTCAAAGGTACCAAAGTTTACCTCCATATTTTAATCATTGTGATTTATGTTCTGACATATTTAACTCCTTAATTATACTCATACTAGAGGCCCAGAGCACAAATTTGTGCATGGGTGGGTCCCTCGGCCTGGCCAGCAATCGGGGGCTGATCGGGTCCACGGAGGCTGGCTGGCTGGGGGGAGGGGTTGCGGAAGGTTGACTGTGGGAGTGCACTGACCACCAGCGGGAAGCCCCTGCATTGAGCATCTGCCCCTTTTGGTCAGTGTGCATCAGTGACTAGTCGACCGGCTGTTTGGTCACTTAGGCTTTTATATATAGAGATTAAGCTTATATTAAATTAGTTTGCATTCCCCTCAATGCATAATTAGGAGGGGAAGAGCAGTTCAGAATCATCCTAGACAACAAGAAACAACCAGACTGATTTTAAAAAATAAGTTTTCATAATCCAAAGTAGAAAATCCACATGCAACATTTCATAAAATATAACTGTTAAGAATTTTCAAAGCCTAAGAGTAAAGAGACAAAAAGATGACTAAAAATTTCAATCACATTTTACTAATATAAAAGCACAAAATACTTCAAGGAGATTTTACTAATTTTAAAAGGTAATTTATAACCTTTGCCTAAGATAATACCATGTGTTTTCCATCCATTTTACAACCTACATATACTTCATTTCCTTTTTTTTACACTATCAGTGATAAAAGAAATAAACTACTTAGATGAAGCAATATTTAAACAGTTTCTCAAAGATAAGAATACGACTTGATTGAGCTGAGAAAATAATTTTATAAATGTTATTTTTACATTTGTATTTGTATAGTCTTTTACACATTTTCCATGGTGCTATTACATCTTTATCTATTATGATCTTCATACTGACATACACAATAAAAAGGCAGATCTAATCACATCCTCCCCCACCTCCAACACACTTACATATACTTTACAGATGGAAATAACTGAGTAACAAAGAGATTAACTGACTTGCTCAAGGTAAATAAGCTATAAATGGTTCAACCTGGACTATAATAGTTCTTTCAAATCAAAGTCCACTATTTTCTATCATGACATATTACCTCGTTCAGTGATTAAAGAAAGGTACCAGTCCATAAGTGTACAAAGACTTGACTGTAAAGGCATCTTCCTTCAGGATTGGGGTTTTTACATTCCAATCTATCTATTATAAAAGTGTTTTCAGATGTTACAAATGTGCTAATATTCTTACAGAAAACAAAAGGAAAAAGCCCAAGAAGTCAATAAAAATCAACTAAAGAAAACTTAGTATCCAAAGCAGTAGTAACAGGAGATTAATGGTTATCCTCTGTACACAAGATCAATGTTTTAGGACCTTTGAACTATTAAACAGATACCACTGCAACCAGAGAAGATATATGAAATGCTAGTCCAGGTAAAAATCACATATTACCGCTAGACCTCATACTAGATCCTTATCTGAATAACCCTGAAAATCTGGACTGAAAATAATAAGAATGAATTCTTTTTGACCTAGTAGAAATCTACATTCATTTCTAAACCTATGTCAGGCTTATTGGTACTCTGAAACTACAAATATGGCTGCAAGCCCAGCAGGCAATAGCATTAGAATTAACAGAATCTGGCCTAGATAGAGAGGACCATTCATTTCTAGGGCCAAGTCAGACTAACCTAAAAATAGGTAAGGCTTCAGTACACATGGTTTGGCTCTGTGGGACAGTATCTGTTACCTCAGATACTCTTTTCTTTCTTCCATTTTCAGCCAATACTGAGGGACTGACATGTTACATCATACTTCATTACAGTTCCTCCAAGAAAGTAAGTGGTTGGAGAGAAGTTAAAACAATTTAACTATGAAGAATCCCTCCACTAAAAAAGACAGGAAAAGACTAAAAAAGCAAAGAACTGATAAAGACAAATACAAAACAAATAGCAAGATGGCAGACATAAGCCCAATTACATTGGTAATCACATTAAATGTAAATAGTCTGAACCCCTGATTAAAAGGAAACTGTCAGATTAGATAAAATATGGTATACAAGAAACCCACTTTAAATATACAAACAAAAAGTTTAAAATGAAAAGATGGTAAAGGTATATCAGGCTAACACTAATCAAGAGAGAGCTGGAAAAGTATATTTCACAGCAATGACTATTATGAAAGATAAATAGGGTCATTTCATAATGATAAAGGAACCAATTCAAAAGGATATAAGAATCCTAAACTAACAGTTTCAAAGTACATAAAGCAAAACAGAAAGAACTGCAAGGAAGAACAGAAAAATCCATGGTCATCAGATATTTCAACACTACTCTCCCCAAAATTGATAGAACAAGACAGAAAATTAATAATACAGCAGATTGAACAATACTACCAACCAGTTTGAATTAACTGACCTTTATAGAACATTCCATTCCACTCAATAATACACATTCTTTTCAAGTACATGTGGAACCATTACCCAAGACAGACTACATTCTGAGCCATAAAACCATTCTCAATAAATTTTAAAGATTTAAAATCAGACAAAGTATATTCTCTGATCACAATGGAATTAAATTAAAATCAGAACATCTAAAAAAATTCCCCAAAATCTGGAAACCAAAAGATACACTTGTAAATCTTAGAAAAGGAGATCCGAAATCAATGACCTTAAGAAATTAGAAATGGAAGAGCAAATTAACCCTTTGCACTCGCTTGCCTTTTTCTCGATTCCTTTATTCTAATGCTAACCGTGTCGAGTCACACTCGACATCCGAGTGCAAAAGGTTAAGCCTACACAGTAAGTAAAATATTCTCTCCTTTTCTGTAAGGACATTGAAAAAAGAGATAGAGGAAGATATAAACAAATGGAAGAATATACCGTGCTCATGGAATAGTAGAATTAACATCATGAAAATGTCCTTATTATTCAAAGCAATCTACCGATTCAATGCAATCCCTATTATTTACTAGCAGCATATTCACAGATCTAGAACAAATACTTCAAAAATTTATATGGAACCAAATAAGACTCTGAATAGCTGCAGCAATCTTGAGAAAGTAGAACAAAGTTGAAGGGATCACAATACAAGATATCAAGTTATACTACAAAGCCACTGTAATCAAAACAGCCTGATACTGGCACAAGAACAGGCATATAGGTCAAATGGAACAGAACAGAGAACCCAGAAATCGACCCAAGTCTTTACGCTCAAATAATATTTGACAAAGAAAGCAAGAACATACAATGGAGTCAGGACAGTCTCTTCAATAAATGGTGTTGGTTAAATTGGACAGATACATGCAAAAAAATGAAACCAGACCACCAACATACAGTATGCACAAGAATAAACTCAAAATGGATAAAAGAATCAAATGTGAGTTGTGAAACCATAAAAATCCTAGAAGAAACCATAGACAGCAAAATCTCAGACATCTCTCTTAGCAATATGTTTGTTTACGGATACTTCTCCTAGGGCCAAGGAAACAAAGGAGAAAATAAACAAATAGGACTACATCAAAATAAAAAGCTTCTGCACAGCAAAAGAAAGCATCAACAAGATGAAAAGGGAGCCCACTGTATGGGACAACATATTTGGCAGTGATACGTCTGATAAAGGGTTAATATCCAAAATATATAAGGAACTCATATAACTTAACAAAAGGAAGACAAACAATCCAATTTAAAAATGGGCAAAGGACCTAAATAAACGCTTCTCCAAAGAGGGCATACAGAAGGCCAAGAGACATATGAAAAAATGCTCGAAGTCACTAATCATCCGAGAGATGCAAATTAAAATGACAGTGAGGTATCACCTCACACCGGTCAGAATGGCTACCATCAACAAATCAACAAATGACAAGTGTGCTGGAGAGGATGTGGTGAAAAGGGAACACTACACTGTTGGTGGGAATGCAGACTGGTGCAGCCATTATGGAAAAGAGTATGGAGTTCCCTCAAAAAATTAAATATGGAACTGCCATTTGACCCAGTGATCCCATTTCTAGGAATATATCCTAAAAGGCCCGAAACACCAATCAGAAAAAAATATATGCACCCCTATGTTCATAGCAGCACAATTTATAATAGCTAAGATCTGGAGACAGCCAGATGAGTGGATAAAAAAACTGTGGTACATTTATACCATAGAATACTATGCAGCAGTAAAAAAGAAGACAGCATTAAAGGGACCTGAAGAGTATTATGCTAATTAAATAAGCCAGTCAGAGAAAAACAAGTATCACATGATCTCACTCATATGTGGAATCTAATGAACAAAATAAACCAATGAACAAAATAGATCCAGAGACATAGAAGCATAGAACAGACTGTGGAATCTCAAAGGGAAGGCAGAGGTAGGTGGGTGGGAAGAGATCAACCAAAGAACTTGTATGCATAAATGCATAACCCATGGACACAGACAATAGAGTGGTGAAGGCCTGGGGCAGGGGGCAGGGGACAGGGGCAGGCTAGAAGGTGTCAATGGGGGAAATAGGGGGACATATGTAATACTTTCAACAATAAAGATTTAATTTTAAAAAGAAAAATAGATAATGAGAACAATTCTATATCTGTTGAAGATATCAGAACTATAGTAAAAAATCTTTCCATAAAAAGAACTCTAGGACCAATGGCTTCGCTGGTGAATTCTACAAATATTTAAGAAACAAATAATGCCAATTATAAAAAACATCTAGAAAATTGAGTAGGATGGAACACTTTTCAATTCATTGCACAATGCCAAAGCTTACACAAATGTGGATGCAAAAATTCTTAACATTTCTATAAATCAAGTCCAACAATGAATAAAAAGTATAATATATCATGACTAAGTGGTATTTTTAGAGAAAAGCAAATATGTAGTGTGCATATTCTTATTCTTAAGCTGTACACTCCTGTTAACTCTCTTCTTCATTTGAAAAAAACAAAACACATCTTCCTCAAAGAGGACTGTAATTACGTGAAAGCAGGTATGAAAAATGTAATGACAGTAGGAGCAAGTGAGGGACAGTGGGATTTCTCCATTAGACTAATTTTGAGTTAAGTAATCTCCAAATTTAAATGTTTTCTTTTGTAAAATGGGGGCACTAATACTCTTCCATCAGGTTGGAGGAAGACTAAGATGACATAAATGTTAGGTGCTTGGTATGCTTGTACATAGTAAGAGTCAACACGTTAGTTCTTCGTTCCCTTCAATGCCTATATACGGTATCCTATATAATAAAAGCATAGTATGCAAATTGTCCCCTCGACTGGGAGGTCATTCAGGAGTTTGATCAGGGGGCAGGGCTGGCCAGGGGAAGGGAGGGAGACCCCAGCCGGCAGCCAGCAGCCACTAGGGACCCTACCAATGCACGAATTTCGTGCACTGGGCCTCTAGTCTCCAATACCGCAGAAAAAGACAGATTGTGAGATAAATCTTCTCATTTAGAAAAGGGTAATGCCCCAAATCCAACATGATGGATAATAGCAACGAGCTCAAAACTAAAGGTAAATGATAATCAATTCAAGAAGCATATATGCTTTGTTTCACCAATAGTAATAAGACACAAACACTATACTGTATACTCTATAGTTTATTAACATATTCAGACTCAACATCTACATTAACTGTAGACATGATGAATATATTAAATAGTATTTAAAAAATCAAATTTCTTAGTGTCATCTTAGTTTCATTCAACTCCAAATACAAAGTTTTGCTTTTCAGAGTTCTCAGCAATGAAATGTGATATCCCATTTGGTAATAACACCCAAACTCCACCCACAATCCTGTGTGAAACCTCAAGATTCTTAAAAGAATAATGTTCCAAGAAAGAAAAAGAACAGAATGCATATGAGAAAAAAGCAATAACTGAAATAAATAAATATATAAATGTATCCATCATATCCTGCAAACCATATAAAGTGTTATAAATTTACAATTTACTCCATACTTACCTTCAAAAACAGCTTTAACCATAAAACCATAGCAAAAATTAGAAGTAAAAAAATTCTGGGGAATACTTGAAAGGTAGCTTCTACTTTACATTAACTAGAATCAAGCTTTCAAATAGATATTTTATAAAATGTCTTTCTTTTAGTTATGAAGCATCTAACTTTTAAAAAGCTGAACACATCTTTATTTTCTACTGATATAGCTTGAGTACTTAGAATCTAAGATCAATTATTTATTTTTTAGAATCAGTATCTCCCATGTTATTTAGGTTTCCTCCTTTTACCTGCCTACTCTTTAATTAGTGTAATATTAGGGCAATTTAAAATTGTGTGCTACTTTATACGTTTCACACTTCTTTCACACAATTTTATTGAACTCCCATAAACACAATTTGGTGAGAAGATAGGTAGTATTATCTCAGCCTATAGAAAAGACTGTTAAGGTCAGAGATGAAGTGATTTGCCCATGATCACACAAAACTGGAAGACAGTGAAGTTAGAATTAATTAGAACCTTACTCATAACCCAGCTCATTTTCTACTTTACCACAATGCTTCAGGCAACTTGAAGAGAGAAAGGAGATACAAATCAAATCACTATGTAAATGGTAGCTAAGTCAATTATCTAGTTGTGAAAGCAGTTAAAAATTATTGGTTACAAGGAAATACTAGTACAAATTCAAATTTGCAACTATTCCAATCTTTTCACTACTCCAACATTCTTTTTAAAGAAAGGAATGCTTAATAACTGTTATATTGCTTTACACGACAAAAAGCTCTGAACTGGGCAATTAAACAAAAAAAAAATGGCTAAGCATATTTTTACTCATTATGAAAGTATAACAAATAAAGAATAGAGAAAAAAACTCAGAGAAATAGGACACAGCCAATATCCTGCTCCAAAGTCCATTCCACAACTGTAAGTGGCAGCAACTTGGAGAACTGACTTGGGCTCAAGGGTGAGATTATCACTGCCAGAAATTGATTCAGAAACGAGGAATCATGCCAATGAGATATGAAAAGGTTTTCTGGTAGCTTCTGGTTCAGTTTGTCCTTTCTGTTAAGATGAAGCCAGACTTTCTTCCTGACAACCATCATACAACTACAAGGAAAATCCTGCCTTGGTTTAAAGCCAGCATTATGGATAATGGAATAAAACAATGCAAATAATCTGAATCCTTGCTGTCTTCATTAAAGTGCTGACCAACTAATCCGGAAGCCTTGTGACCCTGACTTCCACTTATATTAAGCTAATAAATTTCCTTATTGTGTAAGGCTGTTTGAATTGGGCTTTCTGATACTTATAGATGGAAGGGGCCTAACTGAAACAGGCACAGAGATAATACATCTAGCTGATGAACTACTAAAGGTGCCCTAGAACCAAAATAAGCTCTTGGATTTTTGAGATTTTCAGAACACTATTATTCTTTCAGTGGGTAATTTAGATACAGTAATATAAAATAGATAAAACAAATTATAGAACAAACTTTAAAAAAGAAATGGAACAAATATATTCTTAATTTTGATAATTAATATTTTTCTGAATTGGATATTCCTGAAAGACTTGGAGGGAGGTAGAGTTCATGAGGGAGGAAAGATGTCATTATTCTGCACTGCAAGACTTGTACACTGCCCTGGTGGTGTGGCTCATTTGGTAGAGCATCGTCCTGTGTACCTAAAGGTCACCAGTTCGATTCCCAGTCAGTGCACATATCCAGGTTTTGGGTTTGATCCCCCGGGGTACAGAAAGCTCTGAACTGGGCAATTAAACCAATAAAACATGACTAAGGCAGCTGATTGATGTTTCTTATATTGATGTTCTCTCTCTCCTCCGCCCGCCCTTCCACTCTCTCTAAAATCAATTAAAAACATATCTTTAAAAAAAGGCTTGTACACTGAAAGTGACAAAAGAAAGCAGAAAGAAATTCAAGAAGATCTAACTAAACAAATGGAAAGGCATCCTGTGTCCATGGGTGGGAAGATTTAAAATGTTAAAATGGCAATATCCCCCAAAGCGATCTACTGACTCAATGTAATCCCTATCGAAATCTCAACAGCTAGTTATGCAGAAATGAAAAAGGTGATCCTAAAATCTATATGGAATTGCAAGGGATTCTAAATAACCCTAAAAATCTTGAAGAAAAAAGAAAGGGGGTTGGAGGACTCACACTTCTCTTTCAAAATGTACCAAAAACTACAGTAATCATGCAGTACTAGCATAAAGATAGACATATACAGATCAATGGAAAAGGATTGAGAGTACAGAAATAAACCCATTCATCTATGATGAACTGATTTTGACAAGGATGCCAAGAACATCAATAGGGAAAAAATAGTCTTTTCAACAAATGGTACCAGGATAACTGGATATCCACATAAAAAAGAATTTGAACCCCTATCTCACACTAAATGAAAAAGTTAACTCAAAACGGAGCAAAAACCTAAATATATAACCTAAAACCATAAAACTCCAAGAAGAAAAAATAGGGTTAAATCTGCATGATCTTGGATTGGGAATGGTTTCTTATATATGACACCAAAAGTATGAGCTACAAAAGAAAAACAAACAAACAGATCAATTGGACTTTACCGAAATTAAATTTTGTGCATCAAAAGATACTATGAAGAAAGCAAAAAGAAAACCTACGGAATAGGAGAAAATATTTGCAAATCATGTCTGACAAGAATCTAGATCCAGTATATATAAATAACTCTAATAATTCAACAAAAAGACAACCTATAAAAATTGGACAAAAGAGTTGATATCTCTCTAAAAATACACAAATGGACAATAAGCACATGAAAAGATGCTCCACATCACTAGTCATTAGGTAAATTCAAATAAAAAACATGATGAAATGCCACTTTATACCCACTAGGATAGCTATATTTAAAAAAAATTAACGTCAAAGATGTAGAGAAAGTGGAACCATCATATATTGCTGGTGGGAATGTAAAATGTTATAGCTGCTATGGAAAACAGTACAGGAGTGCGCAAAAGTAGGTTTACTATTGTAATACAAATAAATAATACAATAATTAATAAATAATACAAAAAATAAACTGTTTCACATACAACTGCAAACCTACTTTTGCTCACCCCTGTAGAGTAATTCCTCAATAAGTTAGTCATATAATTTATATATTACATAACAGTTTTGTTCCTAGGTAGATACATCCAAACAGGTGTTTGAACAAAAAATTTTACACTAATGTTCACAGTAGCAGAATTCACTATAGCAAAAAAGCAGACCATCCAAAATGCTCATCAATGAATGAATAAATGGATCAACAAAATGTGTTATGCCTATACAAGTATTATTCAGCCATAAGAAGGAATGATGTAGTCCTACAGGCTACACCATGGATGAACCTTGAGAACAATATGCTAAGTGAAAGAAGCCACTAAAGGGTACATATTGCTTGATTCCATCATATGAAATACCCAGAATTGGCAAATCTACAGAGACAGAAAGAAGATTAATGGTTGCGGGGGGCTGGGGGAAAAGGAGGAATGGGGAATGTTTGTTTAATGGGTACAAGATTTCTTTTTGGGGTGATGAAATGTATCTGAAACTAGATATTGGTGACAGTTATACATTATTAATGTATTAAATGTTCTGCTGTAGTTTAATTTTGCATAATAATATTTTATTACTAACACTTGATATTATATGAAATTACAAGGTATTGAGAACAAGTGATATACTTAACAGAAAGTTTTGCTATGGGGAATTATAATAAATGAATTTTTAAAAAAAAGGTCAGAGCTGGAAAAGTCCCTAGAGAATTGCTTGATCAAACTCTGTTCAGTACATACTTTAATGCCTCAATGACAGAATGTCCACTCTATTTTCATTTCAATAGTTAAAAACATCATTATGTACCAGTATTTCCCTTCCTTTTTCATTCGCTGTTCCTACTTCTATTCTCTAAGAATACAAAAGATATGTTTAATTTCTCTTCCACATGCCATTCCTTCCTGTTTTTCACAGAATTACAGATTTGAGACAGGAAGATCTGAAAGATCATTCAGTTATCCAATTTTAAAAGCATTACCATATATCCCACTAAAGCGTCCTTTTTCCAGGCTGAAAATCTTAAATGTTTCAATTATTGTGCAAGAATCTCTTTCAAGACATGGCTTCATACTGATTACTCTCCTCTGAATATATTGTTTATCAATGTCCTCCTTAAAATGTGACAAACAGAACTGAGAATACTAAGCTAAACGCAGTGTACAAAGCATTTTGACAACATGCTTCAAAATAATGTTTTTAGTGGGTGTTAGCCTTTGAGGCAGTTATAATAAATCACTGACTCACCAACTTCAGACAAATAAGAAGATACATCCAGGCTTCATCTGCTTAAACAAACAAACAAACACCTACTGCTGTTAGATCTCCAAGTCTCCAACTCTGCATTTGTGCAGATTTTTAATATATATATTTTATTAATTTTTTACAGAGAGGAAGGGAGAGGGATAGAGAGCTAGAAACATCAATGAGAGAGAAACATCTATCAGCTGCCTCCTGCACGCCTCCTACTGGGGATGTGCCCACAACCAAGGTACATGCCCTTGACCGGAATCGAACCTGGGACCCTTCAGTCCGCAGGCCGAAGCTCTATCCACTGAGCCAAACCAGCCAGGGCTTGTGCAGATTTTTTTAAAATTCAATTACAGAGCTTCGTCTGTCCCTATCCAATACATACACATCAAATATAAAAGTATTATAACAAATATTTTCTTAGATATAGTCTTGCATTCTAATTATTAAAAATAAGGGGGTGGGGTACGGGGAGGAGCCTGATTCTGTCACACAACAAACATACTAGCACACCCCCTCACAATTTTAAGAGTAACTGATAAACATCTTAAATACGACATGGGAGATGTGAGAAACTTGAGGCATAACACTAAGAATTAACTGTAGTTTATTTTTACCATCGGACCATTAACGAATTACAAATCCATCTACCTATGTAATTATTTGGACGACATTTCTCTTGTCTACAAAGATATCTTAAAAGGCTGTCAAAGGTATTACTGTATAATCGCAGGGGTCCCTTTCCTTATTTATAAAACAGGACTAAATGAGGCAATCGATGTAAAGCATTTAACCAGTGTCTAGCACAAAATTAAAAATCAAATAAATGTAGCTATAATCCTAGATAGATTATGGCTAGAGTATCTGCTGAGGAGCTGACCAGTTTACCTGCCCTGTAAGAAAAAAAGTGAGGCTAGTATGGCGTGACTTGCTCTCTGTAAACCCATGCTGGCTCTTAGTGATCACTGTCTCACTTTTTAAGTACCAATAATACACGTGTTCAATAATCTGAGAATTTGTTCTGAGAGACTAAGATTGCCAGTTTATTATAATTATCTGCAACCTTTACTTGCTTTCCAATATTGTACATATTTTAGCAGCTAAAACACTCTTTTACACATAGCAGGTGTTCAAAAACAAGGTTTGTTGAATTCTTTTTAAAAATTGAGATGATTTTCTAAGTTTTGATAAATGTATCGTAATTATATAAGATGTTAACATCAGGGGAAGCTGGATGAAAGGTATATGGGAATTCTCTGTACTATCTTTGCAATTCTCCAGTAAGTATATAACTATTTCAAAATTAAATGTTTTAAAAAATCCAAATTGTCTTTTCCCACCTCTGATAAATTATTTCTTAAAACTCCTCAAATATTACCAATCACTAGGTACATATTCTTTAGCAGCCTTTATAGCCCTATAATTAATCTGGAATAGGAGATACAAATTCCAGCAAATAGGAGCTCTTAAATACCATTACTTATCCTGGGCCACACAGAGAGCTAGTATTCAGTAAACAATAGTCATCCAAAATCTTATTAAACAAAGGACTTAAAAATATATATCCCCAAAACAAATATCTTTGCCATAAAGTATTAAAACTCTATAGAATCCAATTAAAACCTCTGACTCCTATTGCTTCAACTACTTATTTAGCAATGACATTTAAGTCAAGCTCAAAGTTCTTAGATGAGACAAATTACTACTAAACTATTAATATGAAAATCTTTATAAAATATATATTTAAAATGTTTATGTCATGGCTGATTGGTTTTTGAATTAAGTAAATAAGAATTTAAGAAAATAATGAATTTTATTTGCAATTATTCAAGCTCAAACTTTTACTGTTAAGCAACAAAGTCATTAAAATTCTGCTAAAACTGTAACCATCAAGAAATCATAAAATACCTAAGAATAAAGTATCTTTCCCCTAAATGTTCTCTTAAATACCTCAAAATAGCTTTTGTACTTTAAAGAGTTTCTTTCAGGTACCAACTATCTAATTTTCAAAATCTTGGCTTTCCATTTTGGATCAGTACTAGAAAATAAACAGAAGTGCTATTGTCAAAGAATTGATCCAATAATAAAAAGAGCTAAGGCCACTTGTCTTATAGAAAATTAGTGCCAAATACTGCCAGACCCTGCTTTTCTTCCTTCTGGGCCAATAGCCAGATACTAATAATTTTTAGACCCTTTCTAATTCTTACTATACAATTTAGTACACAATACCACACCTGAACTAGACAGTATTTTAATAATGTTCTCCATAATTCATCTAGTGTTTCTCCTCCCTCGCTCTCTCTCTGTCTCTCTCTGTTTCTCTCTCTCTCTCTCTCTCTCTCTCTCTCTCTCTCTCTCTCTCTCTCACACACACACACACACACACACACACACACACACACACACACACAGGATCTACAATACCTCGGGAACTATGCAGAAGGAACTGATAACAGTGATTGCCTCTGTGGCAACTGTTTGGGTTTTTATAATAACTACTATTAAAAAAATTGAATTATCTATATTAAAAGGGAAAACTACAACAATTAACCATTAATTCTAGTTAAAATATTTTACCTTAAAAAATAATGTATGAGGCATTCATTATCTATTTTTTTAATATATTTTATTGATTTTTTACAGAGAGGAAGGGAGAGGGATAGAGAGTTAGAAACATCGATGAGAGAGAAACATCAATCAGCTGCCTCCTGCACACCCCCCACTGGGGATGTACCCGCAACCAAGGCACATGCCCCTGGACCAGAATCGAACCTGGGACCCTTCAGTCTGCAGGCCGACGCTCTATCCACTGAGCCAAACTGGTTAGGGCTCATTATCTATTTTTTAATCTTCACCTGAGGATATTTTTTCCATTTATTTTCTCAGAGAGAGAGAGAGAGAGAGAGAGAGAGAGAGAGAGAGAGAGAGAGAGAGAGAGAGAAACACTGATGTGAAGAGAGACACATTGATTGGTTGCCTCTCACATGCACCCTGATGGGGGCAGGGATCAAACCTGCAGCCAAGGTACGTGCCCTTGACTGGAAATCTAACCCAGGACCCTTCAGTCCTTGGGTCTATGCTCTAACCACTGAGCAAACCAGTCAGGTAAGGCATTCATTATCCTTTAAAAATATTTTTTAAAGATTTTACTCAGACATCTCTCGTAGCAATATGTTTACGAACACATCTCTAAGCAGGAAACTAAGGAGAAAATAAACAAATGGGACCACCTCAAAATAAAAAGCTCCTGCACTGCAAAAGAAACCATCAACAAAATGAAAAGGGAGCCCACTGTATGGGAGAATATATTTGGCAATGATACATCTGATAAAGGAAGACAATCCAATTCAAAAATGGGCAAAGGACCTAAACAGACACTTCTCCAAAGGGGACATACAGATGGCCAAGAGACATGAAAAAATGCTCAAAGTCACTGATCACCAGAGAGATGTAAATTAAAATGACAATGAGGTATCACCTCACACCTGTCAGAATGGCTATCATCAACAAATGACAAGTGTGCAGGAGAGGATGTGGAAAAAAGGAAACCCTACATTGTTGGTGGGAATGCAGACTGGTGCAGCACAGCCACTGTGAAAAAGAGTATGGAGTTTTCTCAAAAAATTAAATATGGAACTCCCATTTGCCAGTGATCCCATTTCTAGGAATACATCCTAAGAAACCCAAAACACCAATCAGAAAGAATGTATGCACCCCTATATTCATAGCAGCACAATTTACAATAGCTAAGACCTGGAAACAGCCCAAGTGCCCATCAGTTGATGAGTGGATAAAAAAGCTGTGGTACATTTACACCATGGAATACGATGCAGCAATAAAAAAGAAGGATCTCTTACCCTTTGAGACAGCATGGAGGGACCTGGAGAGTATTATGCTAAGTGAAATTAGCCAGTCAAAGAGAGACAAGTATCACATGATCTCACTCATATGTGGAATCTAATTAACAAAATAAACTGATTAACAAAACAAATCAAGGAGAGAAACCAAGATGGCGGCAAAGGTAAACAACTAAACTGCTGCCTTGCACAACAATTTCAAAACTACAACTAAAAGACAAAACATCTACCACCCAGAACCACGGGAAAGCTGGCTGAGTGGAAGTTTTACAACTAGAAGGAAAGAGAAAGGAGCACAAATGCTGAAAAGCTGAGGTACGGAGGCATGCGAATCAGGCTGGTGGCGGGCCACTGGGCGCGCGGCTTTTTTCAACCCGAAGGGAGACAAGTTCCCGATTACTCTGAAATCCAGTTTCTGGGGATACGCGGGGGACCCAGACGCCTACGGGGAGAAGCTGGACTGTCGGCCATCAGATTGGAAAGTAAGGTTAACTTTTTTGCAGAGGTGCGCCCAGCAATCATTGTTTACTGCACTGGAGCGCGGGACACCGGGAATTGGAAACATGGAAAGGCAGAGAAGGCAGACTAGCAGCCACTACTGTTTGCCACGCCCTAGCCTAGTGACACCCTGAGACCCTGCTCCGAACAATCTACAAACACACCCAAGCTCAGCGCAGTGGCTTTTTCACATAAATGGCCTGCCCTATCGCAGCTTAACCAAATAAACTGCAGCTCCAGTCAGACAGCTCCAAAACCTCCAAATCCCAAGCAAAGAGGAGAAAACTGTAGTTCTTGCTGTAGCTCCTGCTGGGTGGCCTCAGACAGTAGCTGACCTGCACCCCATTGGAGATCCAGAACTAGTGTATCTAGTGGTCTGTGTGAGACGACACCAGATTTCAACCACTCTCATAAGGGACACATTCAAGAGCAGACTCAGTGAGCTCCAAAGCCCCACTGGAACAAGTCCTGCCCCATAAACGTGTCTCCACCACAGCAATTCTTCCGTTATAGACACAGCGGGTCCTCATAGCCAATTGGCCTGGAGGTCAATTCCTCCCAGTGACACCAACAACAATCAAGACTTAACTACAACAAGGCTGTAAACACAGTTCACAAAGGGGTGCACCAAGAGTGTCCACCTCAGGTGACTGGGAGGCTGACCCATTGAACCATATAAGGACACCTAGCACCCAAAACCACCCTACCAACTCAGGGAAGCAGCGAAAATGAGGAGACAAGGAAACAGATCACAAAAGAAAGAAATGGAGGAGAACAAACAACTGGATATAGAGTTCAAAACCACGGTTATAAGGTTTTTCAAGAATCTACTAGAAAAGGCCGATAAATTTAATGAGACCCTCGAGGATATGAAAAAGGACCAACTAGAAATTAAACATACACTGACTGAAATAAAAAACATATAACAGAGACCCAACAGCAGACTAGAGGAACACAAGAATCAAGTCAGAGATTTGGAATACAAAGAGGCAAAGGACACGCCTCCAGAGAAGAGAATCCAGAAAGTTGAAGATAGTGTAAGAAGCCTCTGGGACAACTTCAAGAGAACCAACATCAGAATTATGGGGGTGCCAGAAGAAGAGAGAGAGCAAGATATTGAAAACCTATTTGAAGAAATAATGAATGAGAACTTCCCCCACCTGGTGAAAGAAATAGACTTACAAGTCCAGGAAGCGCACAGAACCCCAAACAAAAGGGATCCAAAGAGGACCACACCAAGACACATCATAATTAAAATGCCAAGGGCAAAAGACAAAGAGAGAATCTTACAAGCAGCAAGAGAAAAACAGTTACCTACAAGGGAGCACCCATACGATTATCAGCTGATTTCTCAACAGAAACTATGCAGGCCAAACAGGAGTGGCAAGAAATATTCAAAGTGATGAATAGCAAGAACCTACAACCAAGATTACTCTACCCAGCAAAGCTATCATTCAGAATTGAAGGGCGGATAAAGAGCTTCACAGATACGAAAAAGCTAAAGGAGTTCATCACCACCAAACCAGTAATATATGAAATGCTGAAAGGTATTCTTTAAGAAGAGGAAGAAGAAGAAAAAAGTAAAGATAAAAATTATGAACAACAAATACATATCTATCAACAAGTGAATCTAAAAATCAAGTGAATTAAAAATCTGATGAACAGAATAAACTGGTGAATATAATAGAATCAGGGGCATAGAATGGGAGTGGATTGATAATTCTCAGGGGTAAAGGGGTGTCTGTGTGGGGGGTACGGGAAGAGACTGGACAAAAATCGTACACCTATGGATGAGGACTGTCGGGGGGAGGTAAGGTCAGAGGGTGGAGTGGGAACCGGGTGGAGGTGAGCTATGGGGGGAAAAAAGGAGAAACAATTGTAATAATCTGAACAATAAATATTTATTCAATTAAAAAAAAAACACAAAACAAATCCAGAGACATAGAAGCATGGGACAGATTGTTGAATCTCAGAGGGAAGGCTGGAGTGGGTCGGTAGAGATCAACCAAAGAACTTGTATGCATATATGCATAACCCATGGACACAGACAACAGGGTGGTGAAGGCCAGGGGTGGGGGTTGGGTGTGGGCTAGAACGGGTCAATGGGAGAAAAAGGGGACATATGTAATATTTTCAACAATATATATTTAGAAAGCTAAAAAATATACTTTATATGTAATTGTTTTAAAAATAATTTACAATGCTCAACTTTACTTATAATCAAAGAAATACAAATTAAAGTAAGATCATTTTTGTTTATAAAATTAGGAAAGATTTTTAAAACTAATATTAAATATTGGCATAACCTTTCTGGAAAGCAATGTGTCAATATGTATGATTTTTTAAAGTTCTTACCTTTTGACTGAATATTTTTATTCCTGTCCTAAGAAAATAATCAAGTATGGAGACACATTTATGCAGAAAGATTTTCATCAACACTATCATCAGAGGAGTAAAATGTTCAATAATTAGTAATGGTTAAATCATACATCTACTCAATAGAATATTATGCTGATATTAAAATTAGGTTTTGAACAATTTTAACAAAGTAAAAAATTCTTCATAATTTATTGCTTGCTAGGGGGATAAACAGTATACAATGAATAAATATATTCATGGGAGGTGGAAGAATATATACCATAATGTTAGCAATACTTATATTTGGGTTAAGGCATTAGATTTTTGTCTTTTGTGTTTCTCCAAGTTTTTAAAATGAGTTCCTAGAACTTATAAAATCAGGGGAAAAACATTATATACATATGTGTGTATATGTATAGACCACACACATATATTCTTAAGTTTAATATTATAAGTTTATAATATTGCAAAACTGATGTGGTATTTAAACAGCTGAAATAAATTAAGTGTAAACTTTTATGGAAGCCAATGACAAAATAGCCCATATACTATGTATCATTAAGATGATTCCTACCATGCAATAGCACTCCCAGCTAGCTTATTTTTATTTTATTTTTTAAAATATGTTTTTATTGATTTTTTAAAGAGAGAGAAAGGGAGAAGGAGAGAAAGAAACATTGATGAGAGAGAAACATTCATCAGCTGCCTCGTTCATGGCCCCCACTGGGGATTGAGCCCACAACCCAGGCGTGTGCCCTGAATGGAACCAATGCATGGGTTGATGCTCAACCACTGTTGCATGGGTTGATGCTCAACCACTGAGCAACACAGGCCAGGCAGCTAGCTAGCTTATTTTGAAATCAATACAATAAAAAATAAAATTTCAAATATAATGAACATAAACTGATGAACAAAAATAGAACCAGACACATAGAAGAATTGAACAAACTGTCCAACCTATGAGGGAAGGCGGGGGGTAAGGGGTTAAGAGATCAACCAAAGGACTTATATGCATGCATATGAGTATAACCAATGGACACAGACAGTAGGGGGGTGAGGGCATGTGCTGGGGGATGGGAGCGGCCGGGGAGAGGTCAATGGGGCAAAAAGGAGACTCATGTAATACTTTAAACAATAAAGAATTTAAAATAAAAATAAATAAATAAATAAAAATTAAAAAAGGAAAATTTCAGAGGATCATATGATAAAATATGGACAAAATTTAAACCCTATCAAACAGGATTAATATTGTTAGGAGTTAAATTATTATACTTATTAGGATAAATAATATCCCTGGAAGAAGTAACTGATTAAACTAACATATAACATCCAAATTAATAAATATAACCAAACTTTTCTTTTAAATGGACTGAGTTTGCTAGTGGGAGAAGCAATATTTATTAATGAATGGGTAAATTATAATTTCTCACACATTAACTAATCTGTAGTTTCAAATGTAAATGGAGTTTACCCTTAAAGATTATTTCCAACACTAGTTGCCCACTAGGAAATCACAAATCTCACCAAGTCACTATTACGCTTAGCATCCTTCAGTGGGTTACCACTGCCTGAAATGCAAAGTGTTTACAAGAGTCTTCATGCCTTGCTTTTACTCCCTCCTTCATTCTCACTTGCTTCCTATGCTCTACCCCAGTGGTTTGCAAAGTGTGATCCTTGAACCAGCAACATCTCCATCAACTGTGAACATTTTAGAACTACAAATTCATGAGCCCCACTCCTACCAGGAGATTCATATGCATGCTATAGTTTGAAATCCACCCTTCTAGCCCTCCTGAATTGCCTGCAGATCCCCAAATCTGCTCTGCTCTCTCTGCAAATGCAGTTCCCTACCTATAGTGAGCTGTTACCCATTTTCTATGGGTATCCCATCCACCTTATTTCCTATCCATCTTTCAAGGCTTATGCTTAGGAATCACTTCAAAGGGGAACTGAAAACTTTTCCAGAATGAGAAAAATATTTATCAGGATTTTTCCTGTTATTGTAGGGGCTCTCATTTGCATTCTTCACCAACTAAAACCACTTCTAAAATGATAAGGCCATCAAAGAAAGCCTTTGCTTGACATATCCCCAAACATAAGGTATTAATACATAAAAGAAATAAAAAACAGATTCATAGTTCTTCCACCCATTGATTTCAAACTATAAAATAGTAGAAAAATATAATGTATGATAAAACCAAACTGTCAGAAAGAATTGACTTTTATTATGGAAAAAATACAGGAAAATAGCCAATAAGGTCTGAAATTCACATTTTGAAATTAATTTGATTTTTCTCTTTTATGCACATATTTTTCCCATCTTCTGGAGGAGGGAGAGCAATTAATAAAGAATATGGGTGTGTCTTTTAAAGGTGGGGAAGAGAAATGTATAGGGATTGTTACTAAGTTTGAGATAATCTCACAGTACATGATTAGTTAATAATTTATCTTCACACTGGACAGTGTGGCTCAGTTGTTTGGAGTGTTGTCCCATACACTAAAAGGTAGCAGGCTTGATTCCTAGTCAGGGCACAAATTCGGGCTGTGGGTTCGATTGCTTGGTCGGGGCACATATGGGAGGCAACTGATTGATATTTCTCTCTCACATAAAAGTTTCTCTCTCTCTCCCTCCCTCTTCCTCTCTATTAAAATAATAATAATAATCTTCAATCAGTTAATGACCATCTAGCATGTGCTAAGAACCACGTGGGATTAAGAATTATGTGCACCTGTAGGTTAATTCCTAGTTATTTAGCCAAGAAATGAAACCTTATGCCCATCAAAAGACAAGTGCAAAGTTATTCATAGCAGCTTTGTTTCTAAGAGCTAAAACTGGAAATGGCCCAAATATCTATCAAGAGTAGAAGAGAAATACACACACACACACACACACACACACACACACACACACACTCATAAAATGAAATACTACACAATGAAAAATAATAAACTACTGCTAACTCTAAAAACATGGATGAATCTCACAGAAGAAACCAGATATAAAAGAATGATTTGATTCCATTTACAGGAAGTTCAGGAATAAGCAAAACTAATCTATTGTAATGGAGGTCAAAATAGTGGTTACCTTGGAAAGTATTGACTAGGAGAAAGCATGAGAAAGACTTCTAAGATCCTAGAAGTATTCTATATCTTGATCTGGTTGGTGATTACACGTTTAGTTTACACATGTAGAAATTCATGGAATTGTGTATGATTTCTGTAATTTACTGCATATAATGTTTTAAAGTCCTATAAAAGTAAAAAAAAAGAAGAAGAAGAAGAAGAAGAAGAAGAAGAAGAAGAAGAAGAAGAAGAAGAAGAAGAAGAAAAAGTTCTTTCTCTTCCATACCAACCAGAAGTGAAGGAGGGAGGGAGGGAGGGAGGGTGGGAAGGAAGGAAGGAAGGAAGGAAGGAGAGGTTAGATCAAATGATCTTTACATTTCTGCTTTAAAGTTCAATTGTCTTATTCATTCAACTAAAATTTGGGTACCTATTCTGAAACAGGTATTGTTCTGGGTGCTAGGTATAAAGCATTGAATAAAATGCATAAAAATCCCTGCCCTCATGGCTCTTAATCTATAGTAGGGGTAAAAAGACAATAAAAATATAGAGTATGTTGAAACAAAGCAGGGAAGAGAAATACAAAGAGTATGTTTGAAAGGGATATTGTAATTTTAAACAAGGTAGACAGTAAAGGCCTCATAGAAGGAGTGATCTTTTAATTAAGATGTGAAGGAAGGCCCTGACTGGTTTGGCTCAGTGGATAGAGCGTCGGCCTACGGACTCAAGGGTCCCAGGCTCGATTCTGGTCAAGGGCATGTACCTTGGTTGCGGGCACATCCCCAGTAGGGGGCGTACAGGAGGCAGCTGATAGATGTTTCTAACTCTCTATCCCTCTCCCTTCCTCTCTATAAAAAAAAATCAATAAAATATATTAAAAAAAAAAAAAAGATGTGAAGGAAGTAGGGAAGGAGACACATGGATATCTGGAAAAACAAGTTTTAGGTCTTCTGAAATAGCAAGGAGGCCACTGTCACTGAAGGGAAGTGAGCAAGGATAAGAGCAAGAGGTTCTTTTCCCCAGTCTTTTCCTTCTTTCATACCACTCCAACTCTTTATTTAAAGATTAACTTAAGATAAACCTTTTTTACACAGCAACTTCTATAACCACTAGCCTCTCTATATTTATCTAATCTTCTCTGCTCCTACAGCTGTATCACTCATGGCATCTTTATATACTACCTTGCAATTAAATACATACTGCCTCCCACTCCCAAATAAACCATGCCTTTTCAGAACAGTGACTAAATGTTATGCTTTTCTGTATCCCTAGTACTTGACCCAGTACTTAAATAGTTACTGGTAAGGCCAATGCTAATAATAACTTCATCAGGCTTAAGATTAGTAAACTGTGGATAGATTTTTTAAAAATAAAAAGAGGAAGGAAAGAGACCAAGACTAGGGAACTATGTGAGTAAAGGTTCTGAGGCGTTTCCATGTGTCATGATGCAAAGTCAGGATTACCTCAGCCATGTCCTTAAGACTCTGAGATCCTCGACATCACTTTTCTAAAGGCCACTCTAGGCTTTTTTTTTTCTTGGGGTGGGGGTGGGGGACCTGGCATCTGATATTCCTTTCAAATAATGGTTTTATAATACCATGTTCACAACTAACTTAAAGAAACTCTTAACCAACTAGCTGTGTGATCCTGAGCAAGTCATTCAACTTCTCTTGCTATGTCACGCTCCCTCATATGCTAAATGAAGGAGGTGGATTAAATGGTCTCTAAAGTCCAATCAACCTCAAATTCTCCTTAGCTTTTTTGAAAAATCTGAATGGATAAACCTTATAACCTACTTTTTCAATTTATACAATGAGTCAAGTATCTATTAATAACTTAAAATATATTGAGTAAACAGTCATATTCAGAAAGTAATGTAGTATTTTGAAAAATTATAGGATCTGGAATAAGACAGACCTGGATCTAGTCATAACCTGCTTTTTAGCAGATAATGACCCTGAGTAAGTTATTAAATCTACAGGACTTGTTTGAAAATTAACAGCAATGTATGTAAAGCATTAAGTGAATATAAAAACCCATACACATTGGCAACAATCATTTCCCATAAAAGAAAACAGCCCAGGTAAAATATCTGCCAAATCACTGATATCCAAGATCTGAAATACCCAAACTAGTTCATAATTCTCTTAGCAATTTTAGATATAAGGATACCTCAAAATTCGGCAAGACTTTTCTGCAAGTTTAACAGAGTAATCCTTAACTCCTATAGTTGCGGTAGTCTCACATCTTACCAGTAAATGAATAAGAACTACAGATCGAATGTCAATTTGAGGTCAGTGAGGCAAGAAAATAAGATAATTTAGAAAGCCCCAAGTTTTAGAAAAATAGAACAAAACTAAGATTTCAGCTTAACTCATCTTAGATAGCACAAAGAAACTAGAGGCCCAGTGCATGAATTCGTGCACCAGTGGGGTCCCTTGGACTGGCCTGCGGGATTGGGCTGGCTCCCCTGAGGGGTCCCAGACTGCAAGAGGGCGCAGGCCAGGCCAAGGGACCCCACCGGTGCACGATTGGGTCCAAGGAGGAACGCTGGAGGTTGGATAGCCAGGGAGGGACGATTGGAGGGCTCCAGGGCATGTCCATCCGTCTTGCTCGGTCCCGATCAGCAGGACCCCAGCAGCAAGCTAACCTACTGGTCAGAGCGGCTGCCCCCTGGTGGTCAGTGCATGTCATAGGGACTGGTCGACCAGTCGACTGTCTGCCCCCTGGTGGTCAGTGCACGTCATAGTGAGCAGTTGAGTGGCCTTAGCATATCATTAGCATATTACACTTTGATTGGTTGAAAAGCTGACCCGACACTTAGCATATTAGGCTTGTATTATAAAGGATTAATATTGGCATTGAGAGTTCAAACATGTAATGAGAAACAACAATGTAAAATAAGCAATAGAGATTGAAAAAGTAATAAGACAAATATAAACTTGCCTTTGAGTCCAGGAGGAGACAGATATAAATAATTATAGCAAACCAAGTAACATCAGAGAATGAATAAAACATAGAGAGTGAATAACCTAGTGGGGTGGGAAGAAGGAGGGCAAAGGACACTGAAGACTTAAAAAGCTGATAGAGCTTGGTTGTATCTTGAAAAATCAGTAGTCTTTGTCTACAAGACAGGAAAAGGAAAAGTATTCTAAGCAACAGGGAGAATATATGAAAAAACTCTAAATCAGGAAAGAGTATGGCTCTTTCAGTGAACTGATTTCATTAATACATTTAGCGCTTGAAGTTTATGGTGGGGCAATGGCAAGAGATGAGTCAGATGATGAAGGGCCTTGTAACAATAAATAAGTTTTGACTAAACACTATAGATAAGGAAGGAGTATAGGTTTTAAGAAAGAAGCACTGGACAGATTCGCGTTTTAGAAAAATCACCTTGGCATTAGTGTGAAGTATGGATTAAAGGGGGGTCAACCACTAGAGACCTCATTCTACAATCAGAGTTAAATAAGGACATTAGATTATCATATAGATATTCTACTATAGAATCAGAGATCAGAAATAAAACCAACAATGCTTTAACAGATAAAGCTAAATTATCAAAAGAAAATCGTTTACCTTCGTAATGTATATTCTGGAATTAAGTATTCCTCATAAACCTTAAAAAGGAAGAGGCTTCTAAAATTAGGTATGACTTGTAAAAATTACATGAAACTAGTTGTATCCTGAGTACTAGCTACTCTTATGGCATCTATCTCTTTTTGTGCATATAATACTGCAGATCTGCAACATAAAAACCAATGCAATAAAATCCTTGGAATTTATATAGATTATTTACAGAGATTTCTCTTGCTTTAATTTTATATATACAGAGACTGAGGCACTGAGAGACTAAGGAATTACCTGTGGTCATATGGTTAGTTGCACACTGAAGATGGGAATCCATGTCTTATTATTTCCTTTCTAGAAACTGATTTAGTATATCATATTTATGACTCTAGAATGCTGAATGATGATCCAAAAGACACTGCTATTGTAATTTTCTGCAGTGTAATAATGAACTATAGAACTATCTTTACGTTTCATATGCCTCAGAAGAAAAACGTATCTATTAGATTTGCATGTGTTTCACAAAACAAGAACACTTCCTCCTCTGCCATTAAAATACACCCTATTCTTCTGCAGAGAGTCTAAAAACTTCCTTTGTCAAGCTTGGGACACAATTCAATTTGAAAAAAGAAAGGCCTAAGATTAACTTATCTTTAAATAATTAAATTTCCAACATCTTTAACATGTTTTAACATTTTACTTACGTTTCAGTCTTTTTCTTATTTTGTCATGCTCCCCACCCCTATAATTTTTAGATCCTTAAAATATATATTTTCCCTTCACTAATACAAACAAGTAGACATGGCAATACTGACAAAAGTCTGATAAATACTATACTTTTCACAAATTTGCCCAGTGATCAAAATTTTTAATTTTTACACTTCTCTAATTTACACTTAATTAATGTCTGCTCATTGAAATAGATTCAAATAATATAAAAATATAGTTAATAAGCTGTTTTATGTCTTTGCAATTTTCTCTTGAAAAATCCTCCAAACACTGGTAAATTTGATGTGTGTTCTTACAGATTTTTTTATGTTTACGTAACAACAGGTGCTAATCCTCAAAGAGTCAATACTATATATTTAATACCCAAACTCTACTGATCATAATGTAATCTTTCTTTAATAATCCAGAAGGTAGATCATTATCTTGCTTGGTTTCTGGTTATCACAACAGACATCAATTATATTATCATCATAATTATATTATTTAAAAAGTGAACTAAATTCCAAGTATGCTTTTATTTCTTCCTTGTCAGCATCTCAATTATTTTATGTACGTATTTAGTAGTTGCCCTTCTCTCGATCCATGTAGGTTACATGAGAGCTGGAATCATTGTCCCTCCAGTGCTTGACACTTAGCAGCTAATCTTGACTGATCATTATGTTTACTTAGAAATGAGAAAAGCTGCTTAAGTTATTGAAATCTGCTTAATTTGTCATTTGTCTTTCAAAAGTTCAGAGAAAAAAGTTTGCTTACGTTTTGGGAGGGGGTTCTTGTTTGTTTGGGGGGAGTTTGGCTGTAGTTCCAAATATCTGCTCAACTGATCAGTTTTGATAGCTATAAAAGTCAATCAGGTATTTTGGTTTTAATTACAACAGCAACAACAAAGAACAACTGTAAGCTGTAAGCTCTCCAAAGACTTAAATATTTGCTATGTAGGATTCCATTGTTTTTTAAAATGATTGCAATATTCAAGGATTAAGTACATTTTCCCTAATCTATCTGGTTCTAAACCCAAAAGAAAAAGACAAAATTCTTTGCTTTGGCATACTTAAATTTGTCTGTTTACCTAAAATTACAGAATTACTATGAGCTCCACTGCCTGCCACATCAGACTTCATTTACAGGCCTCTATGATAAAGTAGCTATCTAACCAGAATAATTGTCAGGCAAACTCACAGACTCTGACCCATAGATTTTTTTTTTTTAAGCCACATTTCACATATATACAGGTCGTTTTATTTGAATTGCATCTAAGTCCGGGCTAGTTACCAAGAACTCTACATAAGTTTCATGACTGACTGTACCTTTACAATAAAACTGTTAAGCAAGATTCTCTAACAGAGCTCTCTGTTAGTCACCCGTACGGGTCTCAAATGACACTGTTGCAGAGTTTCAGTTTTGCAACTTCAAATTCCAGTGTGTTGCTTGGAGGCTAAACTTGAAGTTATCCTTATCCACACATGCTTCTAGTTTGGAGAAGCCAGAACACACTTTCCCAGCACCACTTGACTTGACCTCACATTCAGACAAGACTTGGGTACAGATCTAAGACAGTACCGGCAAAGCAGATCACCTAGGAAAGGGAAGCCAAAACCAAAATTACACATTCCTCCCCATCTTCGGCGGCTTCTACGCTGGCACCCGAGGGCACTCGCCTCCTAAAAAACTTACAGTCTACACCCACCCCCCCACCCACCCCCACCCCCCCGCCTAAGGGACTGCTGCCGCTCTTGATCCCCGAGCAGCCAGGCCAGCACGCCCCCACAGGGCTCCTGGGGCAGAGAAAAGAAAACTGCAGGACGAACCCACTCTTTCCCCAACTAGTCAACAAAACGGACCAACCTTCCAACTAAGCACTGGGTACATCCTCATCTCGAAAGAAAGACCTGTCCCAGGATGCTGACCAACCAGACGGTCCCCTGGGCCGGCTCAGGATGCCCCTGAAAGCCAGCCCCCTCTCGCTGCGAGTCGCCCCGGCGCCTGCTGAGCCGCGCCCTCCATTCAAGATCACCCGGGAACCCGCTAACTCGCCCCGACCCCTCCACACCCTCCCCATAAAGACTGGAGACCATGCCAAGTTACCGCCCCCCTCTGGGCAAAGCAAAAACCCCAATAAAGGCGCTGGTCTCCGCGGTACACCCTCCCGCCCCCAGCAGCACACCACGGCGCCCGGCCGGCCCCAGCAGGGCGCAGACACCTCGCCCTCTAGCCCGGAGACCCCGATTCACTGACCCCTTTGCCCGGAACCCTAATAAACTACTTCTTCATCCCAGAAATGCGAAACAGACACCCACTCCCGCTCAAAGGACCTCCCCCAGACCCCCGAGATCTGCCCCTTCGGAGACCTAGCACCTTGCTAAACTGAATCTTCTGCACTCGAAGAGCCTAAGACCCCGGGAAAGGGACCCCTGGTCCCGGAACCCCGCCACACCACCTCAAGGAACCTCAGGACCCTGATAACTCTCCCACGATCCCGAAGACCCAGCACCCTCTACGCCACTACCACCCCCGCCGCCACCACCCGCCAAAGCCACCAGAGCCCTAGGACCCTAATAGCCGCCCCCTCGCCCCGAGGAGCTCCGGCCACACCGCCCTTGGGCGCCCGCACCCGATCCTGCCACACCGCCTCCTGCACTCCCGAACCCCGCCAAGCTTTGCGCCCATCAGGCAGCGCCGCGCTGCCCCGGGAGCCGCCCCCGGAGCCGCCCCCGTCGGGAGCCCGACTGCCCCGGCGGCTCCGAATCCCCGCTCCTCGAACGCTCCTCGGCGGAGACGCGCCCCGGGCTTCCTTACCTGGGCAGCGTCGGAGGGCGAGCGGACTGGGGAGCCCTGAGGAAGAGGAGGCGGCGGCAGGGAAGGGGCGGCCCAGGCCTGCGGCTGCCGCAGCTCCAACCTCTCCGCGAGGAAGCGCTGGTGTGAGAAGAGCCCTCCCGCTCCGCGCGCAGCCAGGAGACCGAGCCACAGCCGTGCCCGCCGCTCTTCCCGCGAGATCCCAGCCACGGCGAGGGGCGGGAGCGGCGGCTCGAGTGACAGCGCCCAGAGCCTGTCGGCGGCAGCGTGGGAGGCGGGACTCCGAGCCGGTTACTACCAATTGTAAAATAGGAAAGGTAATTTGCCACGCCCACCGCTTCTTCTCCTCCTCCGCCCCGCCTCAGTAAACTAGGAGCAAAGGTAGCAGTGACCTGACGTAGTCCGAGGCGGCAGGCGAGCGCGGGATAGTAACTTGGGTCGCGAATCTGGCTTGTGTCTGCACCAGCGCAGCCTTCGTGGATATCCCTGGTTTAGGGAAGAAGCCGGTCTTCACACCTGTGTGGGCAGAGGCGCTGTTACCCTTGGTTACAGCGCTGCCTGGATGAAGTTCGCTTCTTGCTAGTTGAAGACGCACCTCTTTGGTTACCTGGTTCTAAACTACCTTTTAACCCCATCTCGGCTTCTCCTCCCTCTCCACCTCAGACATGGTGCCATTGTTGAGATGCCCGTGTTTTCCAAAATCCAGCTCAGGACATCTGGTCTGACAAAGGACTCTCTTCTGATTCATGCATTTATTTCTACTTAAAGCCTTCTAGAAAAGTAAAAAGTAAATCTTACTTGACTCACCAATCTAGCAAATTACAAGAAAGGTCGTATCTCCCTAGACCCCAGTGCCTGGCACACGCAGGACACTGAATAAATGTGAAAGGAATGAATGACGAATGTGATATTTAAATATATGAAATCTGGATCCGCCCCCTGAAAACTCCGGCTCTCTCAACCTTTCCTCTACAATGACAGCCACTCCCTAAATCCAATCTCTTCATTGTTATGCCAGTCCTGTAGCCTTCATTCATTGTCCCCTCCTCATTGCCTTACCTATAGCAGCAAGAAGTGTCCTTTGTCCTCATTAAGGTTAACCCCAGCACCTGTGCACTGGAGCTCAGCCATTCCCAGATTTTGTTTAATCAACTATCTTTTCTTTCCTTATCAGTTTCCCCTCTCTAATCAAGCTCTTTTCTGCCACAAACATTCTCCATCTTCTCCATCTTTTGAACAGAATAGAACCACCTACCTCTTCCACCCTCTCAAGCTACTCCATCTCCTTTCTTCTTTCTTTTCAGAATCATACTTCTTGAGAAACATCAAAGTATATTTGCTATCTCTACTTTCTCATCTCTGTTTTTCCCCATTACAATGTTGCTTTTGCCCACACAATCTGCTCTTCTCTCAATGGCCACAAAAGACCTCTTTCCTAATGGGCAAACGGTCTATTTGGGGAAAATCTTTCCCACTGACCTCTCTGCAGCCTTTGGTATCTGATTCTCCTGATTCTCTAGCTACTCATCTGACTTTTTTTTTTTTTAATCTTCTTTCCTGGTTTGAAAACTGTTGTGTATTGATGTCTCCTTATCTTATAGCCATATGTTGCTCGTAATAAGAAATATGACTACATGTGGTTGCACACTTTGAGTGCCAGTAAGTGGCTCAGACAAAAGCTGTTAGAGGAGTGCAGAGGGAGGAGGCACAATGATGAGCTGGGTCTTAAAACAGTAGCTTGGCCTCTACAAATGCAGGGCAAAAATGGAGGCCTTTCAGAGAAAAATAGTGTGAACCTGAGCACAGAGAAAACGATGTGGGCGGAGCCTGCCTATGAGTAGATCAGTTTGGTGGATGGGAAATTCCTGCAGAAGAGCAGTGGGAGGTAAGATTAGAGAGGAGCCAATAGTAAAAAACCTTAAAAAAACGAGGCAAGCTGATTCAACTTGCTTCTGTATTAAATGGGGAACCAGAACCAACCTATCATTTGTAGGACCCATAAAACAGCTGCATGTCTCAAATATCAAATGTCTACTAGTAAATAAGTAAAACATATAAAACAAGCCAACAATATGTGAAATTAAAAAATTGGAAGACCACGTTTGCACTTAGAATTCTGGGACCTCTCAGAGTTCCCTGCTGGAACAGGGAGAGCTGGTCCCCACAAAGAACAGTCTCCCCCACTCCACCCAAACAGCCAGTTCAGCCCCACACTGCAAGGTACTCCCCACTCCCTAGACATCCAGCCCACATGTCCAAACTCTGTTCCCACCTTTCCTTCTATAAAACAGACATATTTTGGGCATTCCACGGGTCCAGGAGTAATATTTCAGGACCTAGGGGAGAAGTCCATATGAGCCCTGGATGCAGGCTCAAGGCCATTTGGGCAGAGAATTCTGGCTTCTGGGTATGTAGAACAAGGTCTGAAGGAGTCAAGTCAACTGCAGGAGAGCACATCCCCCTGCTCCCCTCCCCCAGCCCCCCCCCATTGATGGTCTTCTGCTCAGTAGGTGGTAGTGCAGCCACAGAAGGGCCAGAGCAGAGCCCCTTAAAGGCAGGCCTCTCCCACCTACGTCCACAGGTGGCAGCAGGAGAACCAGTGAATTTCTTTGGTGTGGTGATGGCATGTATACTTGATCTGTATTCTGAAGTATAAATCTCTGTTTTCTGTGTTTTCCACCTCCTCTGCTGTTGCACTGGTGTCTTAATATCAGGAATGTACTGGGGGCGGGGGGGGGAACTATTCTTCATTACTTTGTCTTTATATGGCATCTTCTTTCGCCTGGTTTCATAAATTATACCATTCTATGATTCCCTTATTAGTGTATCAGAAATCTGGGTGTCTCTAAATGTGAGAAAAAAGGAAAGCTATGAAGTCCTCTTAGCCTGGACTAAAGCTTGGAACACTTACATTTGACTTCTAAACCAAAATGCTTGGGCAGTAGAAGCTCTTGAAGAGGCCCTGTGTGAAGGGTACACAGGCAGGATGAGGACTGAGAAGACAGTAAGCCACCACAGACGGGGGCACCCCTCTCGCCATCTGTCTTTATGGCATGATGCTTCACTCTGTGGCCTGACAGTCACGCTCTGTTCTCAAAACCTCTCCATCTGGTACCAAGTGCTCCTTTCCTCACGTCCTATGATAAGAGCCAGAACCACCATGGTTTCTGTTCTCTAAATCCAAGCCTAGAATCCCGCCTGCAGATTCTGCACTTCTCTCAGCGGTGCTGCGGATAATTTCAGCAGGAGGCTTTGGCTCTTGCTTGATCCCAAGAGTTGATTCCACTCATAGCCTCGCTCTCGCCATCTGTGTCTGGTCTTTGCCAACCAACAGTGGAACAGAACCAGCTAACTCCTTACCAGATCTTACCATCTGCTGGCTGTATCTGACTTATTAGTCCAGGCAAAAACAACCAAATGCAAACCCATCTATCCCTGCTTAGCAACCATCCTTACTGCTCTCCCATTCTGCACACATGCCCTGGGAAGAGCTACCTCCTGGCCACTGCATATTCACAAGGGACACAAAAAAACAGTATTATTGGAAAAGCTGAAAGAAGAAATCTGTCTCTCTCAGACCCAAACCTCTACTCCATCCTTTTATTATTTTTGGGGTTTTAAAAAAATATTATTTGCTGACTCCAGAGAGAGGAAGAGAGACATAGAAACATCAATGATGAGCATCATCGATGGGCTGCCTCCTGCACGCCCCCTACTGGAGATCGAGCCTGAAAGCTGAGCATGTGCCCTGACTGGGAATTGAACCCTGACCTCCTGGTTCATGGGTTGACGCTCAACCACTGAGCCATACCGTCTGGTCTCTACCCCATCCTTTTAGAGTTTTGGTGGAGCGCCTCTTTGGTTAGGTTAGAACAGTGGTCGGCAAACTCATTAGTCAACAGAGCCAAATATCAACAGTACAACGATTGAAATTTCTTTTGAGAGCCAAATTTTTTAAACTTAAACTCCTTCTAACTCCACTTCTTCAAAATAGACTCGCCCAGGCCGTGGTATTTTGTGGAAGAGCCACACTCAAGGGGCCAAAGAGCCGCATGTGGCTTGCGAGCCGCAGTTTGCCGACCACGGTCCTAGAAGGCTGAAATCTTGTATGACTTACCTCAAGATTGAGGGAACATTACTCATCTGTCCATTTGCTGACCACAAACCTCTGACTTTGTTTTTTGCAAATACCTTGTAACAAAGGGGAGAAATCAAGGTAGTTGTGGTGGTTTAAAGTGTGTCCACAAATTCTTTGCTATACTTCCCTTCAATAGGTAGAGCTTAATTCTCCTCTCCCTGAGTATGGCCTACACTAGGGACTCATTTTTAATAAAGAGAATATGCCATAAGTGACGGTGTATGATTTCAGAGACTTGCTTTGTAAGAGGCATAACAGCTTCTTCCTTGGTCTCTCTCTTTGATCACTCACTCTGGACTGGAGGAAGCCAGCTGCTGTTCTAGGAACATTCAAGCAGAGGCCCACATGGCAAGGATTTGGGCCTCCAGCCAATTGCTGTGTGAGTGAGCCATCTTGGAAACCCCAGTTTGGCTCCAATTAAGCCTTCAGCTACCTGCAGCTCCAGGCCAACACTTGGATATAACCTTATGAGAGGCCCTCAGTCAAATCCACCCACCTAAACCTCTCCCTTATTCCACCCAGAAACTGTGTGAGATAATACATGTATACTGTTTTAAGCCACTTCATTTTGAAATCATTTGTTATGCAGCCTTAGCTAGCTATTACAAGAGCCTTGAGAGTAGTTCAGTCCACTGCTACTCCTGAAAAAAATCTAAAAACTTACATCCTACTAATCATCAGACACTAGCATGACCTAAAGAGCAAAGAACAATGATTTGTTGCTATAACTTGCTACATCTAAAAGCCAAGTGGGGCTACACCAAAAGAGGGTAGAAAAAAACATTTCTTGGTGAGAACAAGATTCCAGTGCTCTAGGACTATTAAGAGCACCATAGGCCCTAACCAGTTTGGCTCAGTGGATAGAGTGTCGGCCTGCAGACTGAAAGGTCTCAGGTTCAATTCCGGTCAAGGGCATGTACCTTGATTGCGGGCACATCCCCAGTAGGAGGTGTGCAGGAGGCAGCTGATCGATGTTTCTCTCTCATCAATGTTTCTAACTCTCTATTCCTCTCCCTTTCTCTCTGTAAAAAAAAAAAAATCAATAAAATGCATATTTTTTAAAAATAGCATTTGGAGATAACAATAACGGGGGAGCCATTTGGAGGCAGTTAATAATAAGCCTTGAGCAGTACAGAAATTTTTCACTCTCAAAAGTTTAGAGTGCTTTACAAACATATTACTGTCATCCAATCTTATGGGCAAGCATATGTTTCCATGAAAACAGAGAGGGAAAAAACCTCAAATATCCTCTTATTCATCCATATTAACTAAGAATAAAAGGTTGAAAATTCCATCTATGGGGGCCCTGTCAAAATTAAATTGACATCCTGACAATATTAAGTGCCCATGTGAAAGCACAGTGTGTTTGACAGTAAGAAGATTGAAATTCTTTTTGAATATAAAGCTGCATTTCTGAAGTCTTAACATTGTGAATTAAGATTCAGTGGGAGAGCAATTTCCCTATTAAATAAAAAATGAGGAAAAGCCACATAAAAAGGAGACCAGTTAGCCAAGTCACATACATTGCCTGTCTAAATTCATTTAACATATGTAAGTGTGATATAGACGGGCCTTACATACTGAGTCAAATAATTTACAAGGTGACCAGGAGATAACTTACAGCTAAGAAGATATATTTGAGATTCATTTGCATCTGCATGATTTAAATGACCATTACACAGATGTGGTGATCTTTCATTTCCTTTAACAGTGAGGGCAAAAATTAAATTTTTGAACCATAAGAACCCAGAAAAAACGAATTCTACACCCTTCTCTCAACCCTTCACCATCAAACTGAAAAAACAAAAGCACCAACAAATATTTATTGAGTGGCTACTAAGTGAATAGCCACAGTTCCTGCCATTAAAAAAGAAACCACAGCCATACCCTGACCAGGCGGCTCAGTTAGTTGGAATGTCACCTCTTCATCAAAAGATTGCGAGTTCAATTCCTGATCAGGGCACATACCTAAGTTTTGGGTTTGATCCCCGGTTGGGGCATGTGCAGGATGTTTCTCTCTCACATTGATGTTTCTCTCTCTCTCTCCCTTCCTCTTTCTCTAAAATTAAAAACACACACACATATCCTTGAGTGAGGATTTCTAAAAAATCCATATGGACTAGATGAAAATCAGAAATATATAGTGCCTTGCATGCAGTAAGTTCTCAAAGGCTAGCAGATAAGTTGATAATAAGGCATTCCTGGGCATTGCTCCTAATTAACTAGCCAACAGCAAGGACCTTACCCCCTCGTTCCTTCTAGCAGAACCCTGCTTTAGTTCAGCAATGTCCTCGCTCCAGGAATGAACCTTGTTGGAGCTAATCCAATCTCCACTATTCCATTCCCCTTTGTCAAGTACAGTAAGTCCTCACTCAGTGTGGATAGGTTCTTGGAAACTGACTTTAAGCAAAAACCAATTTTATCATAGGCCAATTGATATCCTATATAATAAAAGGCTAATATACAAATTGAACGAATGGCAGAATGACCGGTCGCTATGACGCACACTGACCACCAGGGGTCAGACGCTCAACGCCGGAGCTGCCCCTTGGTGGTCAGTGCGCTCCCACAGGGGGAGCATGGCTCAGTCAGAAGCTGGGCTCACAAAAACATCGCCAAACTTCTAATATTAAAAGTTGAACCAAATGTGAGCTATACATACATTTAAGTAAAATTAATGAATACCAGTAAGAGAATTATTTTCCAAACCATTTATTCCAGTTCAAGGTCACAGGTGGCAGAGCCTCTCCTGGCCGCTCAGGGTACAAGGTGGGCACCCACACTGAACAGGATGCCCTTCCATCAGAGGCCACTCACACCCACCCACACTCACTGAGACTGGGACAATGTAGACAGGCCAGTTTACTTCATGTGCACATCTTTGGGATGTGGAAGGAAACTGAAGTCCCCAGACAGAATCCATGCAGACATGGGGAGAACATGCAAACTCCACACAGACAGTGGCCCGAGCCAGGAATTTTTTTTTCTTCTCATCAATGTTACAACGAAATGATGTTGAACGAAACATTTTTCGAGGACACGCAGTACATCGTACAAGCTCAACAACTATATGTAGGAAAAAATGGAAGAAGGTAAGAAAGAAACCCTATAATTTTACCATGGCCTGGCATCTATTTCAGGCAAGCAAACTGACTCTTTCCTCCCTGAGCCTGCACATAGGTTATTGGGAAGACTGGAGACGAAGAAAGGGGAGAAGAGAACACAAACTCATTCTCCAGAAGTCCTCAGGGTGCGCGGAGCATGACTGGGCCCAGCTGGTTCCAGGATTCACAAGGTAAGACAATGGGCAGGGGTGGAGGCCTGGGAGACTAGTGGGCAGATAATCATGGCAGACACGACATTTCTGTGCCGGCAGGGTAGAGGCCCAGATCTGGATCGTGGTGACCCTACATCTCTGGGGCCTCACTTACAAAAGCTACTGCCCTTCTTCTGACATTTATTTTTAGTAACAACTGGAACAAACTGTTCATTAGCAACTCCCAGAGGTTTTGTTTAAATAGCCATATGAAATCATTATTACTGACCAAACATGACCCTTGCCTATAAACTTTTGTACACATGTTGGGGCAGAAAAATCTGAGAAAAACTGCTTTTGAGTAGCTAAGTATGGCTTTCCTTCTTTCTTTCTTTCTTTCTTTCTTTCTTTCTTTCTTTCTTTCTTTCTTTCTTTCTTTCTTCCTTCCTTCCTTCCTTCCTTCCTTCCTTCCTTCCTTCCTTCCTTCCTTCCTTTCTTCCTTTCTTCCTTTCTTTCTTTTTAATACATTTTATTGATTTTTTACAGAGAGGAAGGGAGAGGGATAGAGAGTTAGAAACATCGATGAGAGAGAAACATCGATCAGCTGCCTCCTGCACACCCCCCACTGGGGATGTGCCCGCAACCAAGGCACATGCCCTTGACCAGAATCGAACCCGGGGCCCTTCAGTCCGCAGGCCGATGCTCTATCCACTGAGCCAAACCAGTTAGGGCTCTTTCTTTCTTTTTTATTGTCAAAAGTTTTATATATGTCTCTCCTCCCCCTTTAGTGACCACCCCCCCCCCCTCAGCTATTCCTACCCTGGGCAAGCCCCCACCGCCTCAGTGACTGTGTCCATTGGTTATGCTAATGTGCATGCATATAAGTCCTTTGGTTGTTCTCTATCCCCCCTCCCCCCACCTCCTCTGCCTTTTGTCTCTGGATCTATTTTTGTTCATCAAATTATGTTGATCATTATATCCCACATACGAGTGAGATCCTGTGATATTTATCTTTCTCCGACTGGCTTATTTCGCTTAGCATAATGCTCTCTAGTTCCATCCATGCTGTTGCAAAGGGTAAACATTCCTTCTTTTTTTATAGAAGTGTAGTATTCCATTGTGTAGATGTACTACAGTTTTTTCATCCACTCACCTGCTGATGGGCACTTAGGTTGTTTCCAAATCTTAGCTATTGTAAATTGTGCTGCTATGAACATAGGTGTGCATATATCCCTTCTGATTGGTTTCTGGTGTCCTGGAATATAGTCCTAGAAGTGGGATTACTGGGTCAAATGGGAGTTCCATTTTTAATTTTTTGAAGAAACTCCATACTGTTTTCCACATTGGTTGCACCAGTCTGCATTCCCACCAGCAGTGCACAAGGGTTCCTTTTTCTCCACATCCTTGCCAGCACTTGTTGTTTGTTGATTTGTTGATGATAGCCATTCTGACAGGTGTGAGATGGTACCTCAATTTTGTTTTGGTATTTTTTTTTCTTTCTTTCTATGAATTGCAAAAGATAGCCTTCTGCCCTGCTGATTTGCTCAATGGTTAGAGCATTGGCCGGAGGACCCAAGGGTTGTGAGTTCAATTCCCGGTCAAGGGCACAATATACCTCTGTTACAAGATCCCCAGCCCTGGTTGGGGTGCGTGCAGGAGACAACCAATCAGTGTGTCTCTCTTATATAGATGTTTCTCTCTCTCTCTCTCTCTCTCTCTCTCTCTCTCTCTCTCTTCCCCTCTTCCCTTCTATCCCTCCTCTCTAGAAATCAATGGAAAAAATACCCTCCAGTGAGGAATAACAAAAAAAAGATAAGCCTCCCATTTTCCTTGTGCACATTTCCCCATATTCTTATAAGCCTCTGCTGTCAGAATAAACACTTCTGGAAAGCTTAGTAAACTCGTGGTGTTTAGTGGTAACTTGACCTTTCACAGACTTCAAATTAAACAACAGGGAAATAATAAGTTGCCTTAATTAAAGCATTATTTTCATTAAAGATTATTAGCTGGATAAGAAAAGGACTCCCTAAAAACCAGCATGTACTCTCTGACTGTAACAACCCCAGCATTTTGAAAACAGAGTGACTGAAGGATCCAGAATTGAATTTGATGATTAGATACCTCTGCAAAATATGAACCATGTTAACAATGATTCTTTCTCCCTAGTGTGTTCTAAAGATTGTTTCCATGGCAATCTACATTGTTTTGTCTAAATTATTCTTTATGCCATCTTCCCCTCCATCTAGATATTTGTGAGACACCTATCACTTGAGTATCTCTTTTCTGAACAAGTTCCCAGGAGGGAACAGAGAATACTTCTTGAAAGAAATGAAGGGCTGACACTTGTCAAAAAGAGCCCAATTTGTAAGATTATGTAGGGCCTGAGGTTCTCTGCAGAGTGCCTGGGATCCATCTTCTGCTCAGGTGGTGGAAAGGCAAAAGCCACTTCTAAGATGTCTTCTCAGGAATCCAGTCCTTTCCCGGCTCTGGACAGAATGATAAACTGAGGCAGGTGAGGTGGGCTACATTGGGTATAGATTGCCCTAGTGCAACAGAAACAATGCTATTTGTACAGCAACCATTCCATTTTCTCCTGACACACAGGAAGACTGCATTTTCTAGGTGCAGCCAGGTACTAGTTCTAGTCCGTGATGAGTGCAGAAGCCAGATCCTGAATCACCATGTGGTAGGCTGTCAAACCCTTGAACTGTGTGGGTGAGAAATTAACCTGTTATCTGTTAGGCTACTGAGATTTGAGGTCACAACAGTTGGTCTAATTGATGAGATAGGGCAGGTTTCTGGGTAGACCCAGCAACACATGGCAGCAGGAAGTCTATGGAGTGTGACAAAGAGCAGAGACCAGAGATGAGATGGACAGGAAAGGGGTCAGATTCTAGATCAGGGTCTTCAAGGTGGTGTTAGTGGCCATGGCTTGTCATTAACTGAGCATGACAAAAAGAAGTCTTGAGATCCAAGGATTGGACTGCCCCTCCCACTGGACTCCAGCTCCTGAGGGCGCAGTTTGCACAGTGATGGCAGGGCAGGACCCTCGTTCCAAAGGAATGAAATGGAGCATTTAGAAAGGAATCAGGCAGGGCAGGGTTTGGAGCGAAAGGATAAGATACGAACCTGGTGAGCAGGATTGTGGGACCAGGCAGAGACTTGCACACAGGAGAACAAGGCCCAGGGACATTTTAGAGAAATAGAAGCAGTATGGCTGACTCAATGTCAATCTCCTGGTGTAATAATACTCAGAAAAGGATATTTTAAAAAAATATTTTATTTATTTTTTATTTTTAAAAATATATTTTATTTATTTTTACAGAGAGGAAGGGAGAGGGATAAAGAGTTAGAAACATCGATGAGAGAGAAACATTGATCAGCTGCCTCCTGCACACCCCCTACTGGAGAAGTGCCCGCAACCAAGGTACATGCCCTTGACCGGAATCAAACCTGGGACCCTTCAGTCCGCAGGCTGACGCTCTATCCACTGAGCCAAACCAGTTAGGGCTCAGAGAAGGATCTTGTAGAGTGGTACTTATAGGATACAAGTAGCCTTGGCAATCACAGTCGGAGGACAGCAGAACATGGTTAAAAAGCAGTCACACTGTGGAATGTTAAGAAACCAGAGCTCAGGAGGAGAGATGAAAGTCAGAAGATCATCTATGGGGTCAGAAGATGAGAGATGGCAGGAAGAAGAGGTTAAAAGAGTAATCTGAGCCAAAGCATCACCCAGCTGGAGTGGCTCAGTGGTTGAGCATAGACATATGAACCAGGAGGCCATGGTTCGATTCCTGGTCAGGGCACATGCTCAGGTTGCCAGCCTGATCCCCAGGTGGGGGTGTGCAGAAATCAGCTGATCAATGATTCTCTCTCATCATTGATGTTTCTATCTCTCTCTCTCTCCCTCCTCCTTTCTCTATGACATCAATATATCTATATATATATAAAAGGCTAATATGCAAAGTGTCCCCTTGGGAGTTTGACAGGAGACCGGGAGTTCAATTGCTTGCTATGACGTGCACTGCAACCAGGGGGTGGCACAGAACAAGGCGGGTGCGGTGCTGAGGGAGCGAGGGAAGGAGGAGGTGGAAAGGTGGGGAGGCGGGGAATCTGGTCTACCCTGATTGCTCGCCAGGCTTAGGGACCCTACCTGTGCATGAATTTCGTGCACTTGGCCTCTGGTATATACATAGATGCAACAAGAATGGAACTTAATGTTCAGTCAATTGCCTTCTAATACTAGGTCAGGTTGACTTCAAGGGTGGCAACAAGTGGGAGATAAGAAGGGATACTGATGAGCTAGGAGGTCAGGTAGTAGTAGTACCTGATACCAGTCAACAAGGAAGGGAAACCAATCACCCCAAGGAAATAACCTCACTCCTCCCTTGCAGCATTGTGGGTGAACTGTGCCTATGTGTTGCTGAGGTCTGGCTTTCCCTGCACATCACTATAACCCATGTGTTCTTACAAAGAGAATCAACACTCGTCTCATTCAGCTAGTAGAAGGTGGAATTATTGCTCTAGCTGCAGGCACTGGACATTCGCCTGGACATTCGTTACTTAGACACTCACAAAAGAGTTTTTACAGACAATGATCTATGAGATTGTTAACATTTACATTCCGTCCCATGCCCAGGAGTTTGGTTTGCTATATGTGAAGGATAAGAGTTCTGTAGTTGATCATTATGAGGTATACTGTGTTTCATTGGGAGAAGTAGTTAGCAGCTCTTGAAATAATGAAGCTCTGGCTGAAATTTCATTGGCCATAGAATGGATTTTCACAACACTTTCAAAAAAGAGAGACACAGCCTTTTGTTTTATAAGCTGAAATCAAATTTTTAATTAAAAAAACAAAACAACTTTCCAGGAAATAACTCACTAGCTTATAGGCTATAAATAATCTAATTTACACTATAGTGTAAATGACTAATATCAGACATTTTCCAGAGTAGATTTTAATTGTAGAGAGGCAGAAAGCAGGGTCTCAGAAGTGGGGGTAAAGTGGGACTATGAGGAAAGTAAAGCTTACAGAAAGGGAGGTAGCTAAGGATGCTACTGATACTTCCTCACAACGTGACCTCAACTTACTGTTCCAGCCTCCTCCCACCTTTCACACCTGCCTCCAACGCTAACCAGATATCCCCCTTTCTCAAGACACATCATGTCCATCTATGTCTCTGTGCCTCCCATGTTTTCCCATGCTTGGGACTTTTTTTCAACCCATTGTCTCTTCCTGGACAGCTCTTACTTCTCCCTCCAAGTCCAAATTAAATGTTATCTCCCCTGTGAAGCCTGCCAATCTTCCAGGCAGTACCAGTAGCTGCTTCCTCTGTGTTAATCAGTGCTTTGGTCAGGCTCTCTTTAACACTGGCTATGTCAGATATCTTCTCCTTTAGGCTGGGAAGCCCTCAATGGCAGGGGCCATTGTTAATTTGTCTCAGGATTCTGTGTCCAACATAGGATCAGGCATTGTCACTTATAATCCATGGCTGCTGAATCGTGAAAATTTTTCTACTTCACATCTTCCCCAGAGTTCAAGTCTTTCCTCAGATCCCACCCTATGTCCTTGGTTCTCTCAGACTCTCATCTCTTATTTTTCTCATTGGTAAATTGGAAGTATACTCAGGTGTTATGAGAATGAAGAAAGGAATAAGCTTCAAGTAGGAACAACCAAAGCAACCTTAAAAGGTTGTTTATATGGCCCTGACTTTGGAAAGGATTTAACATCAATTGTTGATTCATTAAAAAACAACAAAGCAACCCTTTTCTAATTACCAATTATGCTCCTAATGCTGGACTAGAAGCCAGCCTTTTAACTTAATTTTAATGGAATTTATATACACTTTGAATTTTCTTTTCTTTGTTTATTGGGGTATAATTGACATGCAACATTATGTCAGTTTCAGGTGTACAACATAATGATTCAATATTTGTATATGTTGCAATAACATCCCAATTTTCTCAGAATAGACGAGACAAAATGTTCCAAGCACTAGAAGATATTGGTCTCCTGGACTGGTCATGCACCACAATGGTGAGAATTCATATTTGAGGGAGTCTTTTTATCAAATTAATGGCCAGTCACTTTAGAAAGATAAAACCTAGAGCCAAAAGCAGCATGGTAAAGTAGAAGGTACTCAAATTTGAAGAAAGTGGTTCACACCCCAGCTCTGCCCTCAGTCTTAATTCTTTGTCCTTCTCTTCGTCTTTCAAATAAATAGGGCTTGGCAGACTGTATTTTCCAATCGTGGCCACACACTATCTCCCTCCCACATGCTCTTCTACAGGGTGACAATGATTCTTGTCCCATCTTGTCCTCTTCCTTGATCACGGGTAAAACACTGGGACTGCCTCAATGAATAGAGTATAGCAGAAGGAACAGTCTGTGACTTCTGAATCTAGATGATAAAAAAGCCATGTAATTCTGCCTTGCTCTTGGAACACCAGCTATTTGAACTCAGTTGCAATTGTGTGAGGAAGCCCAAACTAGCCCCTATGACAAGACCACAGAGAAAGGCCATGTGTAGATCTTCTAGTCAATGGACACATGAGTGAAGATACATCCAGATGCATCTAGCCATTGGCCATTGAGTCATCCTCAGCCTTCGAGTCTTCTCAGCTGAGGTCCCAGACATCGTGGATCAGAGAGAGTGTTTCCTGCTGTGCTTGTCTGAAATTCTGACCCAAGGAGTCCGTGAATATAATAAAATGGTTGTCTCCACAGGACACCTGCTACCCATAAGACCACCCAACAAATACTAGGAGTCATGGCAGATCTACCTAATACATTTCTTGTAGCAATATTTTTTTCTGATATATCTCCTTGGGCAAGGGAAACAAAAGAACAAAATAAACAAATGGGACTACATCAAACTAAAAAAGTTCTTGCATAGCAAAGGAAACCATCAACAAAATGAAAATACAACCCACTGAATGGGAGAACATATTCACCAATGATACATCTAATATGGGGTTAATATCTAAGATTTATAAAGAACTTAAAAAACTTAACACCAAAAAACCCAAACGATCCAATTAAAAAATGGGCAAAGGACCTGAATAGATACTTATCCAAAGAGAAAAATAGAAATATGTAAAGACACTCAGTGTCATTAATCATCAGAGAAATGCAAATTAAAACCACAATGAGCTATAACCTCACACTTGTTAGAATGGCTATCATCAATAAATCAACAAACAAGACTTAGAGAGGATATGGTAGGAATGCATATTGGTACAGCCACTGTGGAAAGCAGTGGATTTACCTTAAAAAGTTAAAAATGGAACTGCCTTATGACTCAGTGATTCCACTTAGGACTACACACTAATTCAAAAGAATATATGCACCCCTATGTTCATTGAGCATTATTTACAATAGCCAAGATTTGGAAGCAGCCCACGTGTCCATCAGTAGATGAGTGGATAAAAAAGCTATGGTACATTCATACAATGGAATACCACTCGGCCATAAAAAAGAAGGAACTCTTACCCTTCGTGACAGCATGGATGAAACTGGAAAGCATTATGCTAAGTGAACTAAGCCAGTCAGAGAAAAACAAGTACCATATGATTTCACTCATATGTGGAATCTAATGAGCAAAATAAACAAACAAACAAAATAAAAACAGACCCATAGATAGAGAACAAACTGACAGCTGTCAGAGGGGAGTGGGGATTGCGGGGTAGGTGAAAAGGGTGAATGTATTAAGTAAAAAAATATATATATAAAAGCCTGATATGCAAATTGTCCCCACGGGAGTTTGACCGGGAGACCAATTGCTCACTATGATGTGCACTGACCACAATGGGGCAGTGCAGAACGAAGGAAGGCCCCAGCCGGCAGCCAGTAGCCAGGGAAGTAAGGCCCCAGCTGGTAGCCAGAAAGCCCTGATTGGCCCTGATCGCCTGCCAGGACTAGGGACCTTACCTGTGCACAGATTTCGTGCACTGGGCTTCTAGTAGTTCATAAATACAGACAATAGTATGGTGATTAGGAGAGGGAAAGGAGGTGGGGGGGGGGAGGGAGATAAAAGAGGGTATAGGAGAGCCCTAGCTGGTTTGGCTCAGTGGATAGAGCATCAACCTGTGGACTAAAGGGTCCCAGGTTCGATTCTGGTCAAGGGCACAGGCCTGGATTGTGGGCTTGATCCCCAGTGGGGAGAGTGTAGGAGGCAGCCAATCAATGATTCTCTCTCATTACTGATGTTTCTCTCTCTCTCTCCCTCTTCCTTACTCTCTAAAATTAAATATATATATTTAAAAGAGGGTATGGGGGGATTAATGGTGATGGAAGGATACTTGACTGGGGGTGGTGAACACACAATACAATATACAGATGATGTATTATAGAATTGTACACCTGAAACCTATATAGTTTTATTAACCAATGTCAGCCCAATACATTCAATAAAATAAAATAAACCTCCCTGCCCTTGTAGGTTCTGAGGGCACCACTGTGGAACCATGAGACCTTGAGGAACCCAATTTTAAAACCATTGTTCTTATCCAACCCATTCATTCCAAGGGTGAGAAAATATAGGCCCAGAGTGACTTGTCCAAAATCACACAGCTGGCTATGTGCTTGCTCCAATTTGTCATGCTGCCTGCAAAAAGAGAACTATTTAAGGTAGGGCCATCCGTGTCTGAGAGCGAGGAAGTTGCAAGCAGGGACAAGCAAGATCACTGTGCGATATTTCTTTTCAAGTCTCAAACAGACATTTTGAGCTGTTGCCCAAGCATGCCAAAGACAAGCCTGTTTCATTTCCCTCATTCCCTCCCCTGCACCTCTCCCACTCAGTCCTGGTAGCATAGATCATTTCTTTGGGTAAAACAGAAAGACGGAGCCGAGTGTTCCATCCACATGGCGCTCTGGAGGCTGTCAGCTCAGTGATGAATGGAGAGCTGAGCTAATGTAATGCAGCCATCCGCCTGGTTTGGGTGAAGCTCTGATCACCCGTCATTGGCATTCACAGAGAGTTCCTAATTGTCACTCTGTGATGGGGTGCTGCACTGTGGTTAAGTGCGTGGGGACCTGTCTCAGTTATTAACCTTTATGTTGCTCCTATAGCAGTGAGGGCAAAGGCAGGCCTGGGATTCTGATCAAGTCATATTTAATGCACTGCCTCTCTTACTCAGCTGATATCCCAACTATTTCAATGAAGGGGGGGGGGAATTAAACCCCCAAACCAAACCAAGCAGGAAGGATAAAGGTGAAGACTATTGACCCAAGTACAGTAATGGCTTTCCATCTGATGTGATGCATTCCTATACCTGGAAAGGTCCTGTGGGTATTGATGAAGGACCCCTGACATCCTGAAAGCCACAGATTCATAAATCATTGAGTTTAAAAAAGGTTTTGGTGCCTGTCCCCTGAAATAAGGGTGTCTTTCCTTTAGGATCTATGGCTCTGGGGAAGGGGATTTATCTAAATGGCTACAGTGAACATTAATGGGAAACTTCAGTGTTTCCGATCCAGTGAGAGCCACAGAGAGGAGAACTTTACATGGGAACCCAGAAATATCAGGTTTAAATGAACTTTCAGAAAAATCTATGGATGCAGTCATTACTGAGCAATCATGTGGTTGTAATATTAGTATCTGTATACTTGAGGATGAAATAATGAATTATCTTTAAAGACAAAGCAAGGCATTTATTATAGTGTTTCAAGGCAGAGTGTGGGGATTTTACATTTTAAAAAGATTTAAAATAAGCATTTTTATTACTACAAAAGTGCATGTTCACTGAATAAAACTTGGCATATATAGAAAAGTCTAAAGAGAAAATTAAAGCACTTATATTCCCACTCTGCAATAATAATCACAGTAATATTCCGGGTGTCTTTTCTTCTAGTCTGTTTTTCTGTGTATGTGCTTACACACACACACACACACACACACACACACACACACACACACACAACTTTATATGCACATATATAATTAAAAATGAAAAACTTTTGTACGACAGCTTTGCATTCTGCTTCTTTACTTGACATTCTGTGATATCATTTCACATTCTTCAAAGGATGTCTTGTAGAAGCAACATAACATTTAGTCATATACATGTACCATAATGTATTCAACAATTCCCCTATTATTAGACATCTAGTTGTTTCCAGTTTTCACACTGTCTCTGAAATTTTCTTTAGGTAAAATCCTAGAAGTGAGATTCCTGGATGAAATGACACATGTTTATAAGGTACTTGACACAAATTGGCTTTAGAGTTTCTCAGTCACTTTACTTTCTCTTTTCTTTTGCAGTGGGCATGGGATCCCAGCTTGACTTGTTACCCCTGGTCCAAAAATGATCATTGGGTGTGTCATTCTCTTCTTCAACTCCATAGCCCCACAATTTGGCTGTTTGCCCTTGTGTTGACTGATCCCATACCTTACCCGTGCATATACTACCTTTGCCACCCCCGCCTTAGCCCCGCACTGTCCCTTTTTCTTCCCTTCTACAAATCCCACCCATCTTTGGGGTCCAGTTAAATCTCTCCTCCCCCTCAGAGCCTTCCCAGATGACTCTATCCACACGCTACTCTCCTGAACTGCTCCATAATTTATCGTCTTCACACCACTCCTCTCACAATTAATCACCACTTACCAGCTAGATGACCTTCAGTAATCTCAGAAGCTTGTTGTGAGAATTTAATGAGATCAAGCCTATAAAATAAATACCTATCACAGAGTGGGGCTCACACTGCAACTGAGCAATAAACGGAAGCTGTTATTATTATTATGGCCAGTTTGCCTTGTGACATTCCTTCTGTTTGATGTTACATATACCTTCTCCCACTGCTATTAAACTGCGTGTGACCTGGATTCTGGATTCCCTGAGGGCAGCTGCTCTGTGGCAATGAGAGGAGTGTCCTCTCAGAATGTTGAATACTGCTGCTTGTGACCAAGGAGTGGGGTCATCCAAGGCTCTCTCCCTTGCTTTCCCCAACTAGTTTTACTTCTTAGCTATCCTTGGGACCCGAAGCTCTGAACTTTTCTGCCTCTTGAATGACTGTCTAGGCTGCTGAAGCACGTAGCAACATTTAGCAGGATGCAGGGGTTCCTTGACAGTTTTTTAAAAATACGTTTTTATTAATTTGAGAGAGAGAGGCAGGGAGAGGGAGAGATCGAAACATCAATGGGAGAGAAACATCTATCGGCTGCCTCCTGCATGCCTCCCACAACTCCAGGCCCGTGCCCCGGCCTTGGTGCAACTAAGCCATACAGGCTGGGCTCCTTGCCCAGTTTTGTATTTAATTTGATTGAAGGGAAGAAATATGACCACCTATGTGCATCAGAGTTTCTGGGTTGGGAGCTTAGAGGTCACCTGTCCCTTATTCTCTGGATATGGGAAGATTCCTTAGTGCTGAACTTGGGTTGGCTGCTAGGATATCTGAGCTCTGGCTCTTCTGTTTGTGAAGTTTTGTGTCCTAGACAAGTCACTACCCTGTCTGTTTTTCAGATTATTCATCTATAAAATGAGACGGTTGGACTAGATAATATCCAAAGTGCCTTCCAAATAACTTTTATGATTCTATGAAACTGAAGCTCAGGGAGGGTAAGAAACTTTTCCTAAATTATGGAGAACTAAGACTAGAATAAAAATCTGACCCAAATTCCAGAGCTTTGTCAATCACTCTAGTCCATTTTGTCAACCAGAAGCATTCATCTAATGCCTTCCATATGTTTGACACCACATTGAGGCCCAGTTCTCACAAAGCTTCCAGTTTTGCCGAGAATACAGACAGAAATAGAAAATTACAAACCTGTTAACTTGTTCCCCAATATCTATTCAATGCTCTCACTCACACAATGTGTAGAACTCCCAATTTTAATGGGGCATGTAGTCACGCAGAACAATGTTCAATCTCTTGACCTTTGTTGCAGCTAAACATGGCCATATGCTTGAGTTCTGGACAGTGAAATATGATTAGAATGTTTTCTGTATAACTCTTGAGCCACTGCTGTCCCTCACCTCATTTTCCCTTTTCCCTCTGGCTGCAATGTGAACATGGTGATGAGCCATTTTGGACCACTTGAACCAAGACACTATCCTAGAGTTGAGCAACAAGATAGCAGAAGCCTGGGTCCCTGGTGCCCTGCATCCCCCACTGGACCTATTATTCTTGCACTGTTAGGGAAGATAGAAATGTAAATCTAGGTGGTAAGTGAGGGAAAAAATGTTATGTTGGGTCTCTGTTGTGCGCTACTTGAAGACCAAAGATGTTCATGGCATACAGGGCGGGCGGGATGGGAGGGGGGAGGGAGGGGGGCCGGGAAGGGGGGCGGACATTCCTGGAAGCTTTGGTGATCAAGATCCTTATAGTTGAAGTGTGAGCTGGGTTGAACCAATGATGGGTGGAAGTAGAGAAAAGCCAATCTAAATGAAGTCCATGGCATTGAGCAAAGTCACAGAAAAGATCATTTGGAAAGTGAGTAAAGAGAAGGTTTGTGCAAATTGATGGTTTCCAAACCAACTCATCATCATATCACTTGGGAGGCTCAAAAACTGATTCCTGGGTCCAGGCATCAAGTATCATGATCGCAGTAAATCAGGAATGGGAACCAAGAATCTGTATTTAAAAGGTTCCAGATGATTCTGATGATGGAAAACACTGTGTCTGCAATAAGAAGCAGCTAGAATGAGACCAGATCATGGAGGGAGGGCTTTAAAAACCATGCTAAGAATCTATTGCTCCCCAAGACTGTGCTTGGCACCACCTGAACTTCTTAGATTGTGCTTTTAAAACTCATTGTCATTAACACCTCAGAGGAGAAAAGTCCAGGCTCCCCACTCTGCCTTTGCTGGTGTGTGTGTATCCACACTTTTTCCTCCAGTTTTGGCTAAAGTAGAGCAGCTATTGTATAAGATTTCTGTCTTGATAGAGAAGTGTGGGTGAAGTAGGAGAGAAGACAGTTCATTTGAGGAAAGGAGGTCAAAGATCTGAGCAGTCAGGATATTAGAAGCTTCGTCTACATTTACCTTTAAATCTCTAAGAATTCAGAAAACAGTGACTTTCGAGAGAGTGACAGGAGACCAGGAGTAAAAAATCTTTGAGAAATAAGGGAAATTCACTGGTATAATAATCTAGTATCATGGGAGTTAAAGCTGAGCGTTTCAGTAAGGAGAGAAGGAGAATGGCATTTTCTTCATGCATTTTAAAAAATCCTCTACTGAGGATATTTTTTCCATTGATTTTTTAGAGAGAGTGGAAAGGGGGTGCGGGGGGGGGGGGGCGGAGAGAGAAACATTGGTGTGAGAGAGACACATCGATTGGTTGTCTCCCCCACACGCCCCAAATAAGGCTGGGAATGGAACCTGTAACCCAGGTATGTGCCCTTGACCAGGAATCAAACCTGTAACTCTTTGGTGCATGGGACATGCTCTATCACTGAACCACACCAGCCAGGGTTATTCATGCTCTTTTTTTTGGTGGATCAAACTGCTTGATCATAATGTTTAGTTGTTATATTAGTTTTATTGACATTCACAGTTGTTGGATTTAGCTAGTTAATATTAATTTAGGATTTCTGTGTTTATTATCATAAATGGTATTTATTTCTGAAACTGCTATTAATCTGCTTTTGATATCAAGCAACCACAAATGGAGTTAGGGATTTCTTTCTTTTTCTTCTTTGCCACACTTTTTTAATGATAAAAAGTATTGTAGCCCAGCCAGTGTGGCTTAGTGGTTGAGTGTTGACCTAAGAACCAGGAGGTCATGGTTCGATTCCCAATCAGGGCACATGCCCAGGTTGTGAGCTTAATCTCCAGTAGGGGGGTGTGCAGGAGGCAGCCAATCAATGATTCTCTCTTATCATTGATGTTTCTGTGTCTCACTCCCTCTCCCTTCCTCTCAGAAATCAATAAAAAACAAAACAAAAATGTATTGTATATCTAAAAACAAAAGCAAAACAAACAACTAATTGTCCGATAAGAGAAATTCCAAGAGGAAGCCCATGTGGTATCCTTGAATTAAGTCAGACCTAGGCTCTCATTCTGGCTCTACCCCTTGCCAACTGTGTAACTTGGAGCATAAGCCTAAATTTCTTTACCAGGAAAAATAGAGAATAAAAAGCATTGCTCTGGAGATGAAATGGGGAAATGTATGTACAAATATCTAGCTCAGCTTAAACACCCAATAATGTCACAGAAATGTTAGCTGCCCTCCAGGCACTGTGTTCCTGCTCTGCCTATTGTGTAGGAGGTGGAATAATTTAGGGGGTGGGGTGGGAGTGGAGCTGTGGGGGTGGGGGTGGAGGTGGTGACCTAGAGATGAGGATTGTAGACCTGCCTCTGGCATCCATTCACTTTAGACCTTGGGACCCTGGCACTCTGCTAGAAGTGGACCGTGCCACCATGTGTCACTAGCCCCTGGATAAATAATTCAACCTTGCTATTATTTAGCACTCTGTGGTCACTGCTGGAGACCGGCCACAGTCAGGCCAGGCCTCCGAGGCACTGAAGGGCTCCCATGGACTCCCCTGCAAGCTCAGCCTTCAGCCTTGATTTCCATTAGTTCAGGATGGAGGAGAAAGGGCACATTCTGGAAGTTCCCAGGGTGCTGCATTGTGACTTAGTGAAAATAAAAGGGCTTAATTACTTTGGGCTAAAGTACACAGGCATTTGACATTTTGAAAAATGATTTTATGACATTTCTTTGATAGGTCTGGACCAAAGGCAGCTGCTTATACTTTAGGGAGGTGACAGAAAGGAGAAGGAAAGCAAGCAAGCAAATGAGGAACCTCAGTATTTTAATCATACTCCCTTATATTTACAGAGTGCTTTATATTTTGCAAAGCAGCTTTGCACTCATCTCTAAATTACTTGATATTTACAATCACTCAACAAAAGAGGGCAGGGGGTGAAAAAATTGTGCCATTTACTAACTGAATGCACCCTGGCAATTAACTTTTCTGACCTCAGTTTTCTGTTCTTTGAAATGGGGATGTTTCCTGCTATGAAGGCTTGTGGTGACAATTAAAATGAAATGCAAATGATAAACAAAGACCCTGGCATAGCTAATAACGCAGAGCAGATGGTCACTAGCTGAGAATTTCCATATGGTCCCATTATATTGATGGGAAAACCGAGGAGAGAGAAATAATGGGAGTGCATAAAGTGAAAGGAACCAGTATCTGGGTGATGCCTGGCCCAGGAATTTTTCTCATATAGACTCTCAGAAAAGGCTAAGTCACAAAATAAAACAAATTCTGCTTGTCATGTTTCCCCCTAAATTTCATACTGGGAGTAGGATCTGAAATGGATTTGTGGGGCTCCTAAGAAGCAGGATGAGAGGCAAATGGGAGAAGAGAAACCCACTGTGGAAGGCAATAGCCAAGCAGATGGATGTGGGGAGAAGGAAGCTCATGGTGAGTCTGGCTTCTGCCAGTGTGTCTTCTCTGCCAAGCTTCCAGTGGAACAACTGGCAGAGCACACCGAACAAAAACCATCCAGAGCTAGAAGAAGTTCCAGCGCAGGCTGGGAGGACCTGCCAAGCAATGCATTGCCAAATCAAGGCCGGAAATGATCTTGACAGATTGAATGAAGTGAATAAGATGAAATCCAAAAGAACTAAACCCAAGGTCATGCATTGGGTTCCAATACCCTATAGTGCAAATTATTGAATAAGATAAGCTAACTTGAAAGCAGAAAATGCTTTCTACTTCCCTTCTGAAGTGGCAGCCAATCAAAAGGCAGCTTGATGTAGGCTCTCTCATTATATCTCACAACAACAGATGAAAATCTAAAACTCAGAAAAGCTAAGAGTACCAGATCAGGAGTTGGGAATCCCTACTCTGTCCCACTCTATATAAGCTGTGAACCACTCGACTTCTCTGGGCCTCAGTTTTCTTTCTTGGAAAATTAGTGGGTTGGTCTCTTCCTTGGCACTGCCTATGGAGGTGGCAGCCATCTCCTACTCAGCACCATGGCTGCCCTCAGACACCTAGTGAAACCCAAGATTGTCAAAAAGAAGACCAAGAAGTTCATCCGGCACCAATCAGACCTATATGTCAAAATTAAGTGGAATTGGAGGAAACCCAGAGGCGTTGACAACAGAGTGTACAGAAGATTCAATGGCCAGATCTTGATGCCCAACATTGGTTATTGGAACAAAAAAAACCCCACAATACACATGCTGCCCAGTAGCGTTCAGAAGATCCTGGTCCACAGTGTCAAGGAGCTAGAAGTGCAATAAATCTCACTGTGCTGAGATTGCTCACAATGTCTCCCCGAAGAACCACAAAGACATTGTGGAAAGAGCAGCTCAGCTGGCTATCAGAGTCACCGATCTCAAGGCCTGGCTGCACAGTGAAGAAAATGAATAGATGGATTGTGTGCACTTTGTATTTGTGTTAATAAAACCATAGAATTCTGCCTTGTGGCAAGAAAAAAGGAAGGAAGGAAGAAAAGAAGGAAAGAAGGAAGGAAGGAAGGAAGGAAGGAAGGAAGGAAGGAAGGAAGGAAGGAAGGAAGGAAGGAAGGAAGGAAGAAAAGAAACTGGTGGATTGAACTACTAGATAATTCTTTGGTTTATTTTAACCTTAACATATCTCGTTTTAGCCAAGTCAAGAAGACTTGATCATTTTAGTTGACTGTAAGTTCAGTAAGGGCAAATAGTAATGGATGCAGACTTAGGGTATATAGGACTAAAGTGGTCGTTTAAGACAAGGCAATAGTCCAGCTGACCTCAATTTCTGGGAAGACCTCTTTATAGTAGTCATTTAGGGGATAGGGCATATTTTGAGGGGTTTATAAGAATACTAGGGTCTGTCCAGAGAAAACTCTTCTGTACTGTGACAGATCGTATTTGAATTTGGAAATGCTGAGAAACTGGAAATATTTACTCTCAAGAAGAAAATCCTGAAAAGAAACATAATAGCTATAATTCCAATATCTGACAGGCTACAGCTCAAAAGATGAATCAGGATTATCCTGAGCTCTAATTTCTGGCAGACAAAGTGGGTTAACTTAAGCCAAACATATGAATCTGCCACAGCGGAGCCAGGAGCCCCATTATGCAGCGAGGAGAGGCTATTGCCAGCACCCAGGGACCAGCTTGGGGAAGGCATAACTGAAACCTGATGCATTCCAAGATCTCTTCTACTAGTAATTCTGAGACCTGAGGGTTCAAATCAAGGAAGGAGCAGAAGGGACTGAAGATAAATGAGAGGAGCAGGGTAAAGGGAGGTAAAGGGGAGAGAGGGCCTGGCTGCAGGCAGTGATATTAGACCAATTAGCAAGTGAGCAAGAGGCGACAAGGCCAGAGGACTGTCCCATACAACCTGAATGAGGGGCAACTGATTAGGGTGGGAGGGATGGATCAGCAGAGATCAGTGGCTTCCAGTTTCTGTTGGTTTTGTTGGATTGTTGGACCCCAGAGAGCGGGGATCTTGTTTAGATCTTTCTGCTTCCCCATCAGTTAGCTCCTGGCACCACTTCAGACACACCACTGGTGCTCAATAAACATCTTGTCAAGTGCTTGCACGAATGGACAAAGGAACAGCTGGGGTTCAATAAACAATTCTTGACTCAATTAATTAATAACTTAATGGAAAATTGACTCACACTTTCATTCTGATTTCAGGAGGGTGAACCTATGAGAAAGGAAGCTCACAGCGGAGACAGAGATGGAGGTGATAAAAACTAAGGAAGCAAGAAACATGTTGCAGGAAGGAAAAGAGAGAAATGAGAAGGAAAAACAAAATGCAAATAAAGATCAGTGACAGAGGACCATCAATACTGGCTTCCAGGAATGACCATCCATCCATCCATCCATCCATCCATCCATGAATTCATTCCATTATTCATTTTTTTCATTCCTTTGACCAGCCTTTTTCAAGGGCCTACTATCATTCCAGCTTGTTCTAGGGACTGCCTAAGACACCATGAGGCATAAAATCCAGCTGCTGCTTCTAATGCCTATACCAGAGGCTCATTAAAAAACTCAATATAGACAGATATAGATATAGATATAGATATAGATATATAGATATAGATATATAGATAGATATAATATATAGATATAGAATGCATGAGGGCTCAGCATCATACACCAACCCTATAGTTTCCTAGGCCACCAGGGGCTGAATTGGAGGAGAGCTCTAGGAGTACTATTTAAAAAAAATTTCTCTGGCTGCCTCTTATTCATTCTGTGGCACCTCAAATTCTCCCCTTATAGTTCTGAGAGTTCCCAGTGGGTGATACACTATTTATCGAGGCCTCAGGGAACCTGAAAGCAGCCTTCTCACCTGCTCTGCCTTGCTGAGCTCAGGTTTTCAGCCATTGTCTGTGGCATGTGCAGTAGCCACAGAGGGTGCCTGCCAAAGCCTGGTGCCCTGGGCACCCCCAAGGACCCTGCTGCTGCTGGTGTTCTCCAGGACTTGTGCTGAAGCCGCTCATGTCCAACATCTGCCCACGCCCCATACCTGCCCATGCCCCAAACCTGGCATAGGTATCCAGAGAGACACTCTCCCTCTTCCCACTGAGGCAGAAGTTGCAGGTCCTAAAGCAGTAGCTATCTTAGACCATTGGCAACTACCACCATCATTGTGAAGGTAATCTTTTATATATTTTTTGTAGCTCGTCCATCAATAAGGGTTCAGACATCAATCCAATGGGGCTGGGCAAGGTCATTCTGAGTCACAAAATCCATTTTCTTACTCCCACACCATGGGCCATTGCCCTTAATTCTAACTCTGTGACTCCCTTCTCTCTTCTCTCGGAATAAATTCCTTCCCAGGGGATCCTGGGAAATAGACCACTACTGTTGGCCTCCCCACAGTCCACCAAACTGGAATGATCCCACTCTCAAGAGACCAAATGAGTTATAGAGAAAGTTGTCTAGGTCCTAAATGGTGTGCAGCCTGGAACACTGGGTTGAAGATTCTGGGGCCTTATTTAAGCTTAGCAGGACAGAGCACAGTGCAGTGATTAATTATGGATTAATTCACATGCATTGGAAGCATAGGGACACCACATGTGCCACATCTACACCCTCCCTGACCCAGGTCACTGTTTGCCTTAGAAGAAGAATAAGTGGGTAGGAAGGGAAGGGGCTTAAGATTTGCTTATACAAATATTTAATAGTGGTTCTCTCATTATATCTCACAACAACAGGTGAAAATCTAAAACTCAGAAAAGCTAAGTGATTTACTTAAAAACAGACAGCTCTAAATGGCAGAGTCAGGACCCACACCCAGGTTTATCAGACTCCAGAAGCCATGCTTGATCCACCATCCCACGTGGTCTCCTAGTGCGTAGGCTGAAATGGGATAGACCACAGGATCACTGCGGGAGGTGATAAGGACTTGGGTCTTATCCCAGATAGAGCTTTATTCAAGCCCCACACATAAGCAGGCATTTCAGTAACTTACCCTGGCAATGATGGCTGACAATGATAAAGACTGTGGGGATGTTACCCAGGTCCCCTTCCTCAGAAAGGGTTGGACTTCACAGCAGTGGAGAAAGGGTTGGTTGCCCCCAAAGGTATTTTTATATGTGATAGAGTTCAGACTGACTCCTGATCATTTCAAAATGCACATATTCATCAGCATTCTCCAAGCCCCACAGGAGACTCGGCCAGGAGATTCACCCAGATGCTTTTCTTAAATGCAGACTCTGTCTTTGTTCTCCTCGCTGACACCAACCACAGAGGGCTGGTCACCTTTGCTTCCGGCTGCCCCTGACCGTCAAGGGCTGGATTGTGTGCCTACAGCTTTCCCGTGGCATTTTCCAGTTTAATAAAATATGACACACATATGCTTCAGTTCCACGTTTATGTACATCCAATTGTAGGCGCTCCGATTAAGGAGTGTTAAGTTTCCAGGAGAGGTGGTAGAGTCCGCTCCTGTGTCTGCCCAACTCCATGGCACACCCCTAGCAATCCCCCCTTCCCTTGTTCCACATTCCTCTCAGTGCAGGAAGTGGAGTTCCAACCAGGTTGGCTACTTTCTTGGATCAGCAATGGATCATCGCTGATGTACTGAGCCCTGAGCCCGGTGCTGATCACTGTGGAGAAGACAAGAAAAGATGGCATTCACAGGCCTGGTATATTGGGCCTGCTCTGCTCATGTTCTCTGGGATTTGTGCTGAAACCACTTATGTCCAAGGCCTGCTTATGCCCCACATAGGTTCTCTGCTGACCTCTAAGAGATGAGGAAACCACCCAGGCATAGCCACACCCTGTAGCATTTTCAGGGGAAAGAGAGAGGGGGTGGGGGTGGGGGTGGGGGTGGGGAGAGAAATGGAAAAGTCAGAGGTAAATGTAGACCTGCATTTTCAGGGAAGACTTCATGAAAGGTGTCAGGGGAGGGAGTACTTTGGTAAGTCCCTGAAGTGGACTCTGCCCTACTGTCCAGGCCTTCTGACACCTGCGAGCAGGGCAGAGGGCCATCGGGCTGCTTTGGATCCTGACCTAATGAATCCTCATGCAAGGAAATGGAAGTGCCAACTCAAAAATCAAAAGTGATGAGAAGTATGAAACCAAGGCTCAGTGTTTTTTGTCTGCAAAGGCCATTTGGCCGACTGGCTGGTCTGCAGGCTGGGTGCTGCCAGCACGGAAAGGCCATGGCCGGAGTGAGTTGAGGCTGGCAGATGACAGCCACCCAGGGCCTGGGGACAGGAGCATCTCTGCTCACCATCTGCCACGCTCCTTCCCCCTCCTCAGTCAGATGGGGAAGAGCCTTGGCTTTTGGCTAGGAACCACAGGGTGCCACCTCCTCCCCAGCTTCACACCAAGAAGCAGGAAAGCAATGACAGATGCTCACTGAAGGCTCTGGGGGTGGGGTGAGGTGGGAGGGCAGAGCTTGGATGAAAGCCACAAGTCTGTGCCTGCTAGGAGAGGGGCAGCTGGGGCAGGAGCAGAGCAGCCAGCCTGGACCCAGGAAGCCAATGGGAAGAGGCCCTGGGGCAGTACAGGAATCCTAGAGCCTTAGCAGAAAGGAGCTTTAACAATGCTGTACTTCAATCCCTGCTCCCATTTTACAGGTGAGGGGACCAAGACCGAACAACACGTGCTTGTAAGCAGCAAAGTGGGATCTACAAGCTATGTGTTCTGATTCTCAGCCCAGGCCTCTTTCCACCAACAAATGCATGCCTTACATAGAAGGCTTTTGTCCATGGGGCATGTGTCAATCAGTAAAAATGGATGGAATAGTAGTCCCTATGTCAGGGGTTGTTTTGAAAGTTAAATGAATAACTACAGAATAAGCTTTCCCAGAAGTGGGTTTCATCACTCGGGCCACCCTGTTGCTCTTCTTTGTTGGTTCAGACTGACTAATTGATTTTTTCATGGATGAAAGAGTGCTCTGACTGGTCATTGATCGGCTCAGCATAAAGACCTCTGCCTTTGTATCCGCCAAGAGAAAGGGGATGATATGTGGCTGACTATACACACCCATCCTCCACCTATATCATCCTATTCCTATAGCCTCCATCTTCTTTTCATATGTATAAGACCTTGTCCTGCAGACAAGCTCAGAAACAAACAAAACAAAACAAAACAAAACAGGCACCTTCCAATGCCTTCCCCTCCGTCCCCAAGACCAGGGAGAGGGGGGCAGGTGGCCCGGAAAGCCATCTCAGGGGCCTGCCCTCTGTGCCCTTGGCCTCAAGAGCTGCAGGAGACAACACCAATTGCCTGGTGGCTGCCTCCACCTCAAGGCCACAGGTCCCCACCTGAAAGCATCGTCTTCCACACCTACAGGCTCCCTTTCTCGATTATATTGATAGCGACAGGATCACATAGTGAATGAGAATTCAGGGTATGGGAGCCAGGATGCTGGGTTCACGTTTCAGCTCTACCATTTACTTGTAGGTGACATTGGGCTGGTTACTTAGTATCTCTATATCTCAGTTTCCCTGACTGTAAAACGGGGGAAAATGATACCTGCCTTAGAGGATTGTTGGGAGAATTCACCAGTTAATATGCTATGTATACCTCTTAAGCACCACCAGACAGGTGTGAGCTCCCAGTATTAGCATTCCGTGCCCACAGGCACCACCCTTACTTTTCCTAAGCCCACAGTGCAGGGCAGGCATGGCTCCGGTCAGGCTGGGCCAGGACTCTGTGCCCCACACATGCTTTATGCTTCCAACTTTGCCTTCGCTTATGCCAGGGCCTCCACCTTCCTCTCCACCCCACTTCCCTCCGGCCCCGGTTGACCTCTGCTGAGAATGGGCGCAGCAACTCCGCCTTTCTCAGGGCCACCTTCTGGCTTTTGTAATGAGGAAGAACTTGCTTTTCAAAACATTTTTCCCCCCAGAACCCTGGAATTTAACTGTCGACCATTGAGTCAGCTCTCCTAATCGGGTCAGTCAATGCAGACAGTCAGGCCCTCTTCCTCTTTCCTACACTTAATGTTTAAAGTCGCTAGTCAGCTTTCAAGAATCACTATTTAAAGTGAATGACAAGCCTGGCTTGTGTGTCTCAGTGGCTCAGCATCAACCCAGGAACCAAGAGGTTGTCAGTTCGATTCCCAGTTAGGGCACATGCCTGGGTTGTGAGCTTGATTCCCAGGAGGGGTGTGTATAGGAGGCAGCTGATCAATATTTCTATCTTTCTATCCCTTTCCCTTCCCCTCTCTCTAAAAATCAATAAAAACATTTTTTTTTTAAGTGAATGACAACATTTTCTCCCTAGCAAAGGCCCAAGGCACCGGTCAAGCATCTCAGTTTGGTGGATTTTCCAGGATACATTGAGAATTGTTCGATAAAGACAGACCTATTGGTCAGTTGCTCAGCTGGGTGACTGACAGCCCTTCCAATGAGCTGGGCACAAGGCCCTGGGCCCAGCTCACAGGTGCCAGGCCTACCGCACCCAGAGAACGTGAATCTCAACTTCTTTGAGCCCTCCGCCCTAGTTTCTTGGATCTGCCTTCAGTTTCCCCTCTTCCTGGGCACACTTAAACCCAAACTGGCTCCTGCAAAGAACCCGCTGGGGTCCTGCTTCCTCAGGGCTGGAAAACCAGCTCTCACAAGTGCTGGTGAAGTCTTGATGGATTCTGCTTGGCAGGGGGACAGTGGCCCAGTTCCCCAATCGATACTGCTCAGTGGAGGCCTTTTCAGAACAGCCAAAGGAAAATAGAAAGCGTTGTTTGCTTAGTAAATGAATCTTTGCTGGATGGGGACTGTATTTCCTTCTTCTTCTCTTAGTTACCTGTCAGCTACTCTAGCTTCTCTTTCCTCCCCCCACTTTCCCTTTCTTCTCTCTCAACACAGTAAAGGTATTGTATGTTCTACAGCAACAAAATAATTTTTGGAAGATGTAGAAAATAAATAAGTGAATACATGGATGGATGGATGGATGGATGGATGGATGAGTGGGTCACAGCAAACCGTGGTGCTTGAGCTGGTCTGCCCCCTTCTCTGAAGGACTCTTTCTTCACCTGGTTTCCTAAGGTCACTAGGACAGGGACAAATTGAAAGTTGACCACGATTTCCTGACAATGCCCTTTTCTTTAAATTGGGAGTCTCCTCGTTCACAACTTGGGGGTTGGGTTTGACGGGGCATTGTATCCTTCCTGGGTGATTTATTTGTAATCTAGCTGTGCGGTCACCAGGGACCAGGTCAGTTTTGCCCCTTTGCAGCCTGATATCCAAACAAAATGGGTTCATCTCTTTTAACCTTATTGGATCTGAAATCAACTCACAAAGGAGTTAGACATAAAACTACATGGAGGCCTAAGAGTATTTTAAAAACAACATATAAACAAGGCTCCCTTGTCAATGTCTCAGCTCTCCATGGAGGAAAGGAGGGGTGATGTGAAAGCATGAATAAGGATAATTTTTAGCTGGGCTTTGACTGAGGAAAACAAATTTGAGAGGCCCCATGCTGAGAAGTATGATTATAAAAATCCCCATCTCTCTGGTGTCCCAGCAACTAATGTGCTGGGTGTGGCAGGTACATTACCGTGCATCGCCACAGCCAAGGGTAATACTAAAATATGTAACAACCAGGAAGGCTCGGACACCAATCTGTCGGAACTGAGTCTGGCCACAGCTCTGGAACCGGGCCTGCAATCTCCTGCTGGGTACGACAGAGATGGATGTCTGGGGATTCCACAGCGGGTGGCTAGAGTGTTTGGAGGTGAGGGAAACCCAGGGGCTTGGGGCAGTGGCTTTTCACCTACCGCTATGGGTGCACTTGAGCATTCTAACAACTGGAACACTTCCACTGATGCGTACTAGCTGAGTAACAGCCTTGCCAGGTAGGTGCTGATATCCCCATTTTATAAATCAGGGTGCCAAAGCTCAAAGAGTGAGGCAGATTTCCTGAGGGAGGGCCCATGGCTAGTAAGTGAACCCGATCGTTGGGAAGGAAAGGATGTCAGAGTTGCTGGGAGGATGTGGGAGTGTCTGGGCCACAGCTTTGGAGGGAGTAAAGGATTTCAGCTGGGAAATCTCCCCTGACAAGTTTCATCCCAGGAGCTTAGAGAAAAGCAGCCACTCATCAGATAGCTTACAAGGGGGATCTGAGAGCAGCTTCTTCCTCCCTAGGGAGCCCTGAGTCTCTGTTAAATACGATGAAAACTCATCAGCCCTGTCCAGCCGCGGGGGGCTCCCTCCCGGCGAGGGACCGGCCGCATCACAGCCGCCCGGCTTGGCAGCCGTGTGCAGGGAGCAGAGTGGAATGGAATGTCCAGATACGGCCGGGCGGAGAGCCATGGAGCAGAGCACTTCGACGTGGCGGCAGGGAAGGCCTGGCAATCAGACACAACGGCCGACCGCGCGTATTTAAGAAACTGCTTGGCATGTAGAGCATTACCCGGTGTCAGAGGTCAGCTGGGAGTCCTTTCACCGGGTTTCAAACCATGCCTGCAGCCAGCGGGGAGCAGGGGAGGCGAGCGTCCACCCCTGCTGCAGCCACAGCACCTCTTTCATTTGGTTTATACAATTAGGGCGCTGATTCCAATGGCACGAAATGGTTCCACTGCTAAAAAAAATTTTTTTTAAGTTGGTAAACCACTGACCTCACTCACCCGCCACATTTTACAGATGAGGAAACTGAGGCACGGAGTTGGCGTGCCTGGCTGCCAGTGGGAGTGTTCAATACTCCGTCCACTTGGCCTCCCACCTCCTTACAATGTGCCCAGCACTCCGCTAGGAAGAGGGGTGAGGAAGGAAAGGAAAAGAATGCTTGTCCTCACAGCGGTGGGCAAACTTCATGGGGGAGAAAGTATCTAAATACCCAGGCTGCCATCCCTGGATGAATTGAGTTTGGAGCGCTCAGGGAGAGAGTAGTCAGTTGCTCTGTAATGTTGGTGATGAGGGGCTGACTTGAGCGGGTCCCTGAAGAGTGGGACTTGGAGGAGCAAAGGAGCAGGGGACACACTGGTGGTGGGGGTGGGGGTGGGGACTCTATGAGAAAAGGGTTTGGTGGGGGTTGGGGGAGTGGAAAGACTCAGACTCGAGGACACCTGGGACATCAGCATTGCCTCTATGCCAATAAGCTGCTGTCCCAGAGCACAGTTGTTCTTCAACCACATAACAGAGAGTTAGGCCTGAGCAGTGGCTCCCAAACTCTACTGGCCATCAGAGTCATTTGGAAGCTTTTTAATAACACAGGGTCCTGGTTCTGCCAGTTCTGAGGTAGGTGGGTCAGGTGCTCTGAAGTTCTGCAACTTTATGGTGCTTCTACTGGCATTAAGATCTGCCCTCACAAAATGCAGAAAGTAAGCCATCCTCCATCTCCTACAGAGAGCAGGTCCTTGGCAGACGTGTGACTGCCCAGAGCCTCCAGGAGCAAGAGTTGCATTGTTACAGAATTTACCAGGTGACCGAAAAAATACGCAGGAGTACCGGAGGCACAGGAAAAACCTATTTATTTCCAGACATTTCACATGTACCGGTACAGGACTCAGGGGAGACTGTTTCTCTCAAATCCTGAGTCAACCAATATGGAGGAAGCTTTCCCTTTAGATTCCTTTGGTTTCTTTGTCCCCAAATATGGATTATACTTCCGGAGCTTTCGCGGGCTTTGCAAAAAGCCCCCATGTGCTGGGGCCTTGAGACCACAACTAAAGGCCTGGCCTGGCGCCAGCGCTGATAACTCCGTCTGGGGATGGTTTATGGCCTCTCTAAAATGGGAGTCGTATTTTGGGTAAACAGTTCTTGCAGGACCAGATAATTAAAGGGGCAGTGACTAGACTACAGGCTAACAAGAATGTGCATTAGGTTAATGGCACAGATTCAGATTGCTATCCCCCTAAAATTGTCTCATTTTCCCCATCAGCATCTTCCAAGGAAGGAATTGGGTTTTGTCTTCCGATCCCTCCATGGTCTGCAAATCCCCAGGCACATGTGTCCTTAAAGGATGCTGCTGCTTTTGCTCATGCTGGTGTTTATCCAAAAGCAGGATGACTCTTGTTGGATGCTGTCCATGCCTGGGGCTTCTCCTTGATTCCAACTATTCCTTCTCACTGAAAAAACCCCACAGACTCTCGATTTCATCCCATCTTCATGGTGTGTACGTACCCTTAAGAGCTGGCTGGTACTTTAGGCTCAGCACCAGTACCCTTAAGAGCTGGGTGGTACTTTAGGCTCAGCACCAGGACATATAGGGTTTCAAATCGAAAAGTTATTTTTATTGGATATTTAATCTAAGCTCATTGGAAGAAAATTAGAAATTTTATATTAGAAAAAAGAAAGGAGAGAACTCAACCCAAATTTCATTTTAATGATATCTACTATTAAGATTCTGAGATATAGTTTTCCAAACTTTTTCTGTCTGAATGAAATTCTACCATCTTCCTTCCTTCCTTCCTTCCTTCCTTCCTTCCTTCCTTCCTTCCTTCCTTCCTTCCTTCCTTCCTTCCCTCCCTCCCTCCCTCCCTCCCTCCCTCCCTCCTTCCTTCTCTCTCTCTCTCTCTCTCTCTCTCTCTCTCTCTCTCTCTCTCTCTTTCTTCCTTTCCTCACCCAAGGATATTTTTCCCATTGATCTTTAGGAAGAGTGAAAGGGAGAAGGAGAGACAGAGAGAAACATCGATGTGAGAGAGACACATGGATTGGTTGCCTCCTGCATGCACCCCGACCAGGGCCAGGGATAGAACCTGCAACCGAGGTACGTGCCCTTAACTGGAGTCGAACCCAGAATTGTGCAGTCTGCGGGCAGATGCTCTATCCATGGAGGCAAACCAGCTAGGACCTACCATATTTCTTTATTAAATTCACTTTCCCACACATCTTGTCTCATATTTCTTCTATTCTGAGAGAACTGAAGCCCTTAGATAGCAACTCTCTTATCTTTTCACCACCAGGCCTATGAACTTACCTCTACAGTCCAAACCTCAGTTCTTGAACATTTCCCATCTCAAACATTTTGGTTCTTGACCAAGTTGTTCACAATAAAAATGTCTCGGTTGTCTACCAAAACTTCAGTTTTTGACCTGACAACCCTTTCTTGCTGATACCGCAGCATGACAAAAAGCGTCTCTCAGGCAACAAACAAAGAAGAGAATGCTTTTGTTGCTGGAGAAATTGAGGATTAACACAATTTTAAAACATTCAGAGTTCTAATGTTGCTAAGGGTGTGAAAGTGCTCACAAAACAACAATCACAGGCAATTGAATATGTAGAAAAACTGTTGTTGATTGGATAAAGGAAAAGCAATTAGCTGGTGATAGCCTTTCCAAGGCAGTGATATATGGAAAATTTGTTTAAGGCTAATAGGAAGTGGTTCCATAAATTTAAGAAAAGAAGTGTTTATTTATAAATTAAACAGTACATTAGACATGTACTTTCTATAAGCAAGGTTAAAACAGAATTATTTGGGGGTTTGAAACATATTAATTTAATTTACATGATTTCTAATGGGAAAACAATGATTCAGTTTTTTAACAAATTGGTTTTCAAACAGTTTGAGAAACGAGGTTCCACTGTATTTGTACACACACTCTCGCTTGCTGTTGCAATGGAAGTGGACTTGCTGATGTCAAAAACCAACCCTTCCATCTGCCAGGGCTCCTCCCCATTACTCCACTCTGGCTGTTACCCCAGCTCTCTTTTCCTCTAAATATCTCATTCTCTGGATCATTCCCAAACTTGCTCTAATATCGCCTCTCCTTAAAATTCTGTGCCTTGACCACTGTCTTAGTTTCCTATGGCTACTGTAACAAAGTCCCACACACCGGGTGGCTTAAGAGAACAGAAATGTATTGTCTCATAGTTCTGGAGACTAGAAATGCAAAATCAAGGTGTTGGCAGGGCCATGCACCCTTCAAAACCTATAGGGGAGAATGCCTTCTTGTCTCTTCCTACCTTCTGGTGGTAGCTGTCAATCTTTTGTGTTTCTCAGCTTGCACCTGCCTCTCTCCAATTTCTACATCTGTCCTCACATGGCATTCTCCCTGTGTGTCTCCAAGTCTCTTCTCCTGTGTTATAAGGACACCAATTATTTTGGATTAAGGGCCCACCCTACTCCAGTATGACCTCATCTTAATTACATCTACAAAGACTCTACTTTTGAATAAGGTCTCAGTCACAGGTACCAGAGGTTAGGACTTCCAACATATCTTCTGGGGTGGGGAGGGAGGGCACAATCAACCCACAAACCACCACTTCCCTCTGTATCTACGCCATCTCTGTTTCCCTCCCCCATCAAAATGGCTTGCATTTCACTATCTCTGCCTCTGCACCTTCCATTCTCACTCTTCATCCCTCCATAATCCCACTTGTCCCACTTCGTCACAGGATTACTGGTGTAGTCATCCAAGCCACCATCACTAGACTACTCCTACTAATTCCAAGCTGGTCTCTCTGACTTCACTTTTGCCCCTGAATGCATTCTCTTCCCTGATCCAGAGGGATCTTTTAAAAAAGAAATCAGAGCAGGTCATTGCTTAAAATCCACCAAAGGCTTTCTATCACACTTAGAATAAAATCTAAACTCCTTAGGTGGCCTGCAAGGTTCTTCTTCACCTGACCTGCCTACTTCTCTGACAGCATCTCCCCTATGCTCCCCTTTGCTCACGGATCACTGTTTATGGCTACCTTTCTGCCTTCATTAGTGTCTCTCCCTTCCCCTCCCCTCCCCTAGAATATGATCTCCAAGAGAGCAGGCACCTTGGCTCTCCTTTGATGTGAGTACCCTCGGTGTGGTGCCACTATGATCTGACGCTTAGTAGGCACTCAAAAACTATTTATTGAAGAGTAGAGGCACTGTGGTAGACAGCCTCCAGGATGATCCCTGATGACCCCTGCCCTCTAGAATTCAGGCTGCTGTGTAGTCCTCTACCACACTGAATAGGGCTGATTTGCATAATCAATATAATATTGCATAAGTGACAAAGTGTGACTTCTGAGGTAGACCATGAAAGACATTGCAATCTTTGTCTTGTTCTCTAGGATTACTCGCTCTGGGGGGAATCCTGCTGCCAGGTCATGAGGATACTCAAGCGGTCCTATGGTGAGGTCCATGTGGCAAGAAAGAGGCCTCCTGCCAACAGCCATGTAAATGAGATATCTTAGAGGCAATCTTCTAGCCCCTTAAAGACTTCAGGTCACATCTTGAGTATAACCTTATGAGCTACTGTGAGCCAGAAGCCACTTCTGAATTCCTGACTCACAAAAACTGTGAAGTAATAAATGTTTATTGTTCTAAGGCACACATTTTTGTTGGTAATTTGCTATGCAGTAACAGAGAATTACTATACTTATAAATGTATGTTTTCTTCAAAAGGTAGGATCATAATATACATACTGTTCAGAAACAGCTTTTTCATGTAAGTAGTGTATCATGAACATCTTCCATGTCAATAAATCCATACCTATAATCATTTGTAATGGATGTTCTGAATTTCATTTTCAGAGCCAATTAACAACTCAGTTAACTACTCTTCTAAGTCTCAAATTTTTCACTATTATAATAAAAATTACAATGGCCATTTTTGTGAGCAATTCTATATGATATTCATGATTTTCTTAGGACAAATTCTTGGAAGTGGAATCGCTGAGGCAAAGGATGTATTGGGGGGTTACATTTTTTAAATGTGTCTCCAGGAAACCTGTGTGGCTCTTTCCAGTAGGATTTGAGAGCACCTGTTCAGTAGGCAAAGCCTTCAAAAACTTTTACTATTTTGCCCATCTGAAAATCTCTTTAAATGGCCTTTGATTATTTGAACATACATTTCTTTGATTCTTAATTACAGCAATTTTGAAACTGTGTGAGCAGGAAGCCCTGGTGGGGAGGTCTCAGGGGTGGAGAGGGCTCTGCCAGCCCATTCTTCTGCCCAGCCCCCCACCACACCCCAAACAGCCTTGGGGAATGTGGGAATGCCTGGACTTCCTTTTTTTTTTTTTCTAAGCCAGTCCCTTCTTTTTCTCTCTCCAAGGATGGGCAGAGCAGGAGTCAGGGGTTTCCTTCTTGAGGCCAGGCTGGGGTCGTAGTTTGCCCCTGCAGATGAAGACGCTGGCATTGCTGGGCCCCCAGTCTGCTGACCCTGTCCTGCACCTCTCTACACAGCTGAGTGGGGAGACGCCTGTTCTCAGAGACAGAGGAAAAAGCACTGCCTCAATTTCCCCATTCCCAGTCCATTCTACCAAGGTGCTTGAGGAAAAGAAACGAAGTGGTATGTAAGCTAGTAATGCCACTGACAAAACCTGAGTTAGCTTCAGAGTCCGCCATCTAGAGCTGCATTCATCAGAAAGCAGATGGAGGCGCTGTTCTCAGGGGGGATCCCTGACCCTCCTGCTTGGGGTCCCTATAGTTGGGAGATCTCCAGTTGGCACGCTTCCCTCCACTTTCTGGTGTGTGGAGAGAAAGCAGAGGAAAAGGGGAGAAAGGGGAGAAGTAGAGGGCCAGAGGGAGAAGAAAAAGGGAAAGCAAAATAGAGGGAAGGAAAAGAGTAAAGGAGGGAAAAGGAAGAGCAGTAGGCAGTTGGGTTACACATCTGCCCGATTTGGAACACGCACCTGATTTATTTGGCACTCAATGATATCGCCAAGACATTCAACTCAACTCCCAGAGCTGGGGTGAGTAATGTTGATTTTATGGCGATTCCTTGGGGAGAAGGAACAGGTCTCATCACGCCCCAGAAAGCACACTCTAATCAAACGTTCCCACTTTTCCTCTCCCCTAACTCTCCCACAGCCTGTTTTGAAAAGTCCTTTCAATTTTCAGAGTGCTTCCGATCCTCATCTCAGCCTAAGTACCCCAAGGAGCAAGAGGACCACCTGGTCTGCAGGTTAGCCACACCTCTCACACCTGGAGTCCCTTTCTTCTTCTCGTCCATCTCCCTGCTCTCCTGAGTTATTCCAGAAGCTAGCCTAACACTCTGGCCAGAGTTGTGCGGTTCTGGGAAGGCTCTGTTTCCCTGGAGCCCCACAACCCCTCAAAGGCCCAATCCAGCCTTTCCCTAACTGACTTTTTCTCGGGAACGGGAAAGATGTTAGGGCGCTGTGGGAACATTCACCTGTCCTCTGGAGCATGTGGTCTCCATCTTCCCTCTAGGCTTTGAGAACGTGGCCTTTTATATACTTTGTGCATATTTCCACGCTCTCCTTAGAGCTGGGACCGAGAAGAAGGGTTGAGGAGGAGCCCTCCGTCCTCCTCTGACTTGTAGGACACTGGACCACAAGAAAACCACAGCCCTGGGTGAATGCTTTGCTCAAGGTCACAGGGTCTGAAGTGGACCCACAGCTCTGCCTCCAGACCCCATTCAGGTCTCTTCTATACCTGGTCCTCAGGGCTGCATTATGATTTATTTCCCTGGGCCCTAAGCACTTTGCCTTTGAGGGCCCCTTCCACCATTAAAAATATTTTTTTAATTATACTTTATGGTTGTATTGGTATAAAGACAAATAAAATCTCAACTGGATTCATTATTCTATTCATTTTTTTCTTGTGATTTTAAAAGAAACTAAAATCAAAACCTCTTCATGGCCCCTCAGTGTCCCCCGGGCCCCAGCACAGTGCCGCTGTCCTACCTCCAGTGGGCCCTCCCTGGCGTCTCGCTTCACTCTGCATAGACACACTGCTGCCGCTTTTCAAAGTGCTTCCACAGATGTGGAGGGAGAGATTATTCTGAAGAAAGAGATCTAACTGATTAATAATGTAAAACACCTGTGTGCCTCAGAGACCCGCCCCTAGCCCCCAATCTGGGAAACACACAAAAGCCAGAGTTGATTCCCTGAATAGACAACAGGCTAGGGTTCAGGTGCCTCTGGGGGCTTGGGTCCTCCAGGTCCCACCCACCCCTTAGTCCTCACCACCCTGACAAAACCGGCTTCAGGATCTGTGCAGTTCACCACAGCAGAGAGCACTCTTCTTTCTCTCTGCTCGCCAGTCCACATCAAGGACTTTTATCACGAAGATCAAAAGGCGATGCATTGTGACTGGTGCAACCTTTCAGAATGATACTGGGAGACAGTGTTCCATTAGGAGGCTAAGTTACTCTTTCAGTGGGAGCCTTTGAAGATCCCAGGAATGGCGTCTGTAATTCTACTGCAGGTAATCCCAAGAGTCACAGCCGGTCTTCTTGCCTTCGGGGCGGAGGCAACTAAAGCAGAGAGGGTAAATGTGGGCAGGCCCCCTGCCCAGATTGGAGGAGACATTTCTGCTCAGCCATGCACTTGGTCTGCAGAGACTCGAGTCAGTCCTGCAGTCCTTCACAAGCCTTGCAGGGCAGTGTGCTGGTGGCGCCTGCAGAGCCCCCTAAGTTGGCATCGTAGTGGAGACCCATCAGCCATCCCTGATCGTGATCTTTCACTTAGGTCCTTCCTCCTGCCTCTCTTTTTTGTAACTTTAAAGAAATACGTGCATAATAAAAGAGATATGTTCCTAAGGAATCCAAACAGCACAGCATATTTTAATCCTTGAAATAATTATAAGTACATATACAGTATACACTTAAATATATAATCACTGTTCCTACTTTATATAAGGCTTGAAGAGGTTAAATATTTAACCAGAACGTAACAACTAACAAATGGTACAGCTGGGGTTTGAATCCAAACTGACTAAACCAAGCCCAGAGCATAGCTTAGTGGAGATGCGAATTCTAGCAGAGATAAACCCTTAAATTAATGATGAAACATTGATTCTGGGATTCCTGGTGATAGGGAGTGAGGGAAATCCCAGTGTCATTACCCCGGGACCACATCCTGTGAGCCTGCCAGTGAGACTGAGACCTTACTTTGTTCTCCCATCCCAGGCTCAGGAAGTGCATTGAGGCTTTAAAAGGAAGGCAAGCGGCTGCTCTGGGGCACAGATCTGCTTCTCCAGGGGCGCATCTGTCTCTCCGATGCTCTCAGCTGCCTGCCTTTTGGCTTCTTGGGAGACCCTGGCAGTGCGTGGACAAGAGTCAGGTCTCCAGCATGGCATCTGTGTCAACTGCTGGCTTTCTCTTTTATTTTTTCTTAAACCTCACCTGAAAGTATTTTTCCATTGATTTTTAGAGAAGGGAGGGAGGGGATTTTTAGAGTGGGAGGGAGGGGGAGAGACTGAGAGAGAAAAACATCAATGTGAGAGAGAAACCAGGGCCAGGGATTGAGCCTGCAGCCGAGGTACATGCCCTAGACTGGAATCGAACCCAGGAGTCTTCAGCCAGCGGGCCTACGCTCTATCCACTGAGCAAAACTGGCTAGGATCCAGAAACTCACCACTTCTCTATTTCTACCAGTCACCTCCCACAGGAAACCTTTAGACTTGCATCTCACGCACCTAAAAGAGGTTAGAATAAAGTAGGGAAAAGGTAAGCAGAGAATCAGCCCCACCCAGAATCTGGGAAGGATGGTGGTGAGACTGGGCGGGTCACTGGAGCTGGAGCCCTGCACCCCAGCACCAGCCCCTGCAAAGCAGAGGGAACCAGGAGGAGAGAGTTGTTCTCATTTTTGTGCCTCCTTCTCTGCCTCGGCATCCCACCCACATTCACAATCCCACCTGTGGTACCTTCTCCCCACCATGGCACTCCACCCAGACCGCTTCTCTGTGAGAAACCAGGTGGGGCACTGGGGAGAGGATATTAGCACTCATTAAGCTCCTATTATGTGCAAGTTCTTCATATATCTTATTTCATCTTGGGCCCTTTGAATTGTTGGTACCATCTGAAGTTTACAGTAGTGCAAACAAAGCTGAAGAGATGAACTAATTTGCCCAGGGCCACACAGCTAGAAGGCAGAGCTAGGAGTGGGTCCCCATCTCTACTTGACTACACTAGCCAGACCAGGCCTTCCCTCCCCTCTCCCGGTCCCTGAGTTAAACACAGACACTCCCTCCCGCAGCCCTGATTCAGAAGGCCTGGGGTGGGGCCTGAGAATTTGCATTTCTAAGGAGCTCCCAGATGCTGCTGACTTCGCTGGTGGGGGACCACACTTGGAGAACCACTTCAAATGATAAGATTGGGCCCCTAATGGTGGAGTTTCAGCCTTAGAGCAGTAAAATACTTGGAGCTTAAGGGATTTTTCCAGCCACCCTGAATCACACAGAGTAGGCAGCTGCCGCCTCATCCCCAGGCAGGCTGCTTTGGCTCCAGCCTTTGATGTTCTCCAAGGTGGAGCCAGGGAATGTGCTCTGTAAGTTGATCTGTGGGGAAGGGCACCTCAGTGCCTGCTCTCTAGCCCTGGCTGTGCGGAGAGCCGGAGCTGCCAAAGCACACAGGGAGCTAGGAAAAACCGGGACGGCCCTGAAGAGCCTCTCCAGGGGCTGAGCTGAGCTTTTCCTGAGCTGGGGCTGTATTTGCCGTCAGGATGAGTCTGACAGGGGCCTGACAGGCCACAGCAGCTGCAGCCTGGTCCCAACAGCTGCCCACACCTGCCCAGTAATCGACACAGAGCACCTGCCTCCCTGACACACTCAGGGCTCAGGCAGGAGCTTCCTGTTCACCCAAGCCTCCGAGGAACACGCTCCTGAAGAAGGTGGGAAACCCAGGCCTGCCGGGGAGAACAGAGGAGTTAGGTAAGGAGGACAGAGTCGGAAGGACTAAGAGACTCAAATACCAGCTTCCTGCCCATTGTAGTAAGAGCTAATATGTATTGGGCATTTACTATGTTCCAGCCACCAAGCAATGCACATTGGATGGATTGTACCATTTCCTCCTCACAAGAGCACTATCAGGAATTTATTATTCTCGTTTTACAGAAAAGGAAAGTGGGGCTCAGAGAGACTGAGTCAGCAGCACAGCTACTAAAGTAGCAGAGCTGGGATCTGAGTCCAAACCAACCTTCTCCAGATCCCATGCTCTTTGTGATACGGTCTCTCTTCTGAGCTTGGACCTACACTGTTCATCCAACCATCTATCCATCCATCCATCCATCCATCCATCCAAACATCCATCCATCCATTTATACATGCCTTCTCTCACTTAAAACATTTTAGGCACTGGGAGTAAGACTCAGTTTTTACCCTCAAGAAATTTACAGATGTGAGGAAAAACATGTGGTTTGCAGAGTGATCTGGGCAGCTTGGGAGGGGGGCTTCCCAGAGATGGGTTTTCAGAACTGCTGGGAGGGGGAGGGGCGGGCAGGGAGCCAGGTCAGGATGGTGGTTGGAAGGGGACATTTAGACTCAACTTCTGACCTGGCTCTGCTTACCAGCTGGGTTTGCTAACTGCTCCCAACCTCAGACTTTCCATCTCTAAAATGGGAACCACCTTTCTTCGGGGGGTTGCAGTGGGATAAATGTGTAGATAAATGTGTAGATAAATGAGATAAATGTGCATAGCACTTGGCGCAGCTCCTGGCACATAAATGGTAGCTTACTGAGTGGGAGAAAGCTAACACAGAGATACATCGTTTGACTTTTGGACACGAGGGGAAGGGAACTATTGTTCAGAGATAAGTGAGGCTGTTTTTTTCCGCCTTCTGACCTGAGATAGGACAGGTCCAGCACCTGGGCCACCCTCTTTAGGATTCTTGGAGAAAAATCCCAGAATTCACGTAGCTTCTCCAAAGATTCCTGAAGAATTCAGTGTGTCCACATGCTGTGATGCTGGTCCCTGCCTGTCTCACCAAAATCCCATCAGCCGCCCACCACGCACGGCGGCAAAGCCCGGCTGCCTGCTCTTACCACAGCTGACTCGTCCACCTCAAGACAGCCCTGCACACAGGAAATGAAAGACACGGGTGTTGTTTTTTCAGGGAAGGCATAAGCAAGACCATCTGCAAGAAGCAGGGACCACAGACAGGCATGTCTCTGCTTTCAAAGAACGTGCTCTTCAGCCGAGAGCGCAGAGGAAAATCACGAAGCGTGTAATTAAGGATCAAAAGGGACGTCCCAGACAGTAAGTGCTTGAGCCCTTTGAAGGAAACTGATCTTCAGAGACTGAGGTGTGGCCAGGAAGGCTTAACTGCAGATGTGGGATTTGGGCTGGGCCGTGGGTAAGGAAGATTTTACTAAGAGAGAGAAATGGAAAGGGTGTGTTTTCCAGATGGCGTGGCTGGCAAGAGCAAAGGTGTGTGTGTTTGGGGGGGGGGGGCACGGGCATGAGAGTGCAGGGCCTGTTTAGAGGCCAGGAGGAGGTCAGTTTAAAGGGAAGCCTGGGTACAGGCAGGGAGCAGAAACAGGTGAGGTGGGTGAGGCTGTACCCACAGGCTGTGGTGGACAGCAAAGGGCAGTCAGGAATGAACAGGCAGGAGGCTTTGGGCTTGATTCTGTGGGTCGTGGAGCGCGGTGGCAGGGACTGTGTCTGGGTCTGTTAAAACTTGGCAGAAGTGTGCAGGGTGGGCTGTGAGGTAGCGGCAAGAATGTAGGCACCCAACGGGACAAGAAGGGAGTGCAGGTGAGCACCCAGGCTGCTTGTGGCAGTCACAGGCACAGACAGCAGGTGCCGTCGGAAGAAGACACGAAGGGGCGACTCACTGCCCCTGGGAGCTGAGGGGGAGGCAGGAATCTGAGGGGACTCCCACTCCCCAGCTAGAGTGACTGGATCATAGGTGTCAGAGAGTCGTGAACGGAAATAAGGTCTAGGAGGAAGGGGCTGAGTTTTCAGGGGAATAGGCCGGAAATGTCTAATGCAAACCACTGTGTGTAACTAGGGAATGAGGAATCTGGCATGTGAGAAGGTTTCCCCAGGAACCCAGAGGCAGTGCAGCATATCAGATACTCACTGGGGAGCCTCAGCTCAAATGCACTCCCATCCCCACCTCCTGGACCCCTCTGTTCCCCCACCCCTCTGCAGTAGAAGCTCCAGACACAGCCCAGGACTACCCTGGTGGCCTCAGCCCAAATCATCCTTTAATTATGTCACTCTGAAACAATAGAAGCCATGTAATAATGGTATTGTCACACTGAACAGCAATTAAACAGTAAAACGGTTAATTACATTTATTTAAAGAAAAATATGTACAAAAGGAAGATGGTCAAGGAGTTGGGCAGACTAATTGAAAGCTAATGTCACTAAATTGAATTTCAAATGAATTTTGTAGCCTTAGTTCATTTTGCTAATTTCATTCCCTGCATCCTGTAATTTGTTGACAGTGATTGATTATTTAAGTGAATACTATCTGTGTACCAGGTTCATTTAGTAATAGAAAATGCCACACATGATCATAATGTTAATGAATATTGGTTTACTTAAATTTTCACCACCTCCTTAATTTGCAGTGTTGAATCTCAGAGCTAGCCCTGAGATTCTGGGGACCAGAGACTGTGGGGATCCAGGGATACTGGATGTGATGAGGGGCCAGATGGGTCCCTGTACCTTTAAGACACCAGGTCACAGTTTTACATCATTCGTGGGTCATCTATCACTTTTTTTTCCCCAGAAAAAAGAAATCAGAACAACACACAGATTTCTGGGTTTGGAATGCAGGAATTGCTTTTGCATAGATTACTGGCTATGTGGGTGATGAGAAAAATGAGTTGGGTGTAGGGAGTGAGGAGGAAAGGTGAAGAGAGGGTTTTTTTATAGAGTCAGAGGAGTGCTATTTGTGTAGAAATGCAGTAAATACACACATACACACACACACATACACACACACATACACACACAGACACACACACACACACACACACACACACACACACCACATATCCTAGAGTCTGAAATTCTCAAATTTCAGTGTGCATCAGAATCACCTAGATGCCAATTTAAAATTGTAGGTAGATCCCTGGGCTCTGCTCTTGAAGAAATCTAGGAAGGGGTCCTGGGACCTGCATGGTAAATAAGTACCCAAAGTGATGCTAGTTTGGGTGGCCCTGGATGACACTTTGAGAAAGACTGTTCATCCCTAAAAATTCATGGTGACCTATCTAGAACTCTTTCTGATCCACTCCATTCCCTGCTGCTTCCTTTCCCACCCTCAAAACAACTTGATAAAATTACCACTGTTATTATCCCCATGTTATGATTGAAAAAACTGAGTTACAGAAAAGTTAAGTATGTAGTGATCACAAGTCCAGATTCTGGCCCTTGCCAGTTTGGCTCAGTGGAAAGACTGTAGGCCTGCAGACTGAAGGGCCCCAGGTTCGATTCTGGTCAAGGGCACATACCTCGGTTGTCGGCTTGATCCCTGGCCCTAGCTGGGGAGTGTGCAAAGACAATCAATGGATGTGTTTCTCTCACATTGATGTTTCTCTCTCTGTCTCTTTCTCTTCCTTCCACTGTCTCTAAAAATCAATGGAAAAATATCCTCAGGTGAGGATTAATAACAACAAAACAACAACAACAACAACAACAAAACACACACACAAGTCCAGGTTCTGATACTAGACCTGGAAAAGAATCTTGCTTTTGAATCTTACTGTGCAAACTTGGGCAAGTAAATTACTTAACCACTCTGACCCTCAGTTTCTTCAAATATAAATGAGGATACTAATCCCTCTCCAACAGAGGATTAAGTGGAATTAAGTAAAGTACTTCACATAATGCCTAGTGCCCAGCAAGTGTCCAATGAGCTGCTGCTGTTACTCTTAGCCGGCTCTGACAGGAGCCCCAGCCAGAATGAGACCAGGAGAAGCAGAGAGCATCGACGGGATGGCCAGCTCTGGCTGGGGGGGTGAGGAGGACCTGACCCTCATAAACATTTATTAAAAATTTCATTTTAAAAGTTCAGCTATTTTAAAAGGGTACTATGCTACAGTGATTACTCACAAGTATGGAATTTCAAGGGATTAAAAGCAACCTACACGTCCATTAATTGAGAGCTGGTTAAATCATTTTAAGGTTTATACATACCATGACGTGCTATGCTCTGTAAAAAGGAGTGAGGAAGTTCTTATGTGCTGACACAAAATACTTCATGTTTCGATGGTAATTAAAAATCAGAGCTAGATGATAGGTACTCCGATATAAAATCAAGGAGGATAGGAAGGAAACTGTTATCAGTTGCCATTGGGGAGAGGAACTGAAGTGGGGCTGGATGGACAGGGGTTGGAGGAAGATGCTTTGCTATACATCTTCCTGTACCTTTAGAATTTTGAATGATGTGAATGTATGGCATATTCAGAAAGTAATAATTAGAAATAAAAAAGGCATGTGAACAGCTATTTACTTATTTGTTCATAAAACAAATGTCTGTTGAACCCCTGCTACATGCCAGGCCCTCTTCTAAGTGCCAAGGACTCAACAATGAACAGAACAGGCAAGAGCACCTACTCTGGAGGGAGAGAGGCAGTAAGCCTAATAAGTGAAGTAGAGAGCACGCTGGAAGATGGTAGATGCTATGGGGAAATAAAGCTCAGGAAGCAGAGTGGACATGCAGGGGGTCCATATTTAATAGGGTGGCCAGAGTAGGCCTCTGTGAGATGGTGAGGCTGGAACAGAGACTTACAGGAGGCACAGGAGTGAGCGCAGACACCTGGGGAAGAGCCTTCTAGGCAGATGGACCCGCCTGGCTGGGCTCTAAAGGGGACAGCACTTGTTCATTCAAGGAACAGAGAGGAGGCCGTTGTGGATGAATGGGGCAAGCAAGATGGAGAGAAGTAGGAGAAGGAGTTCGAGATAGAGGGTGGGAAGATCAGATAGGGCTTTTCAGGCCAGGGTAAGGAACCTATCTTTAATTTTGAATTCAATTGGGAGCCACTGGAATTTTGAGTGGCATAGGATGATCTGACTTACAGTGTCAAGGATTGCTTTAGTTTGTGGATTGAGAAAAGACTGTAGGGAAGTAAGGAATGAAACAAGAAGACCAGTTAGGAGGCTATTACAATAATCTAGGTGAGGGATAACAGTGGCTATCTTAGTTTCCTAGGGTTGCCTTAACAAATTATCATACATTAGGTGGCTTGAAATAACAGAAATATATTCTCTCCCAGTTCTGGAATTCACAAGTCCCAAATCAACGTGTGAGCAGGGCTGTGCTCTCTTCAAAGGCTCCATGAGAGAACCTCCTGGCCTCTTCCAGCTTCCAGTGGCTCCACATGCACCTTTGCTTGAAAGTGCAAAACTCTGATCTCCTGGCCTTCTCCCTGTGTCCCTGATCTCCCTCTGCCCTTCTCTTATAAGGATACCTGGCATTGAATTTGGGGCCCACGTCAAATCCAGATGATCTCATCTCAAGATTCTTATTTACAACCACAAATACCCTTTTTCCAAATAAGTCCACATTGCAGGGGTTAGGGTTTGGACATATCTTGTGGTGGGGGGGGGGGGCAGGGGGGCATAATTCACCCCCATACAATGGCTTAGAACCAGGATGATAGCAATAAAGGTATTGAAAAGATTCTTGGTCTATTTTGAAGGTAGAGCCAACAGAATTTGAGGAGCAAGAGACTGAGGAGTCAAGAATGACTCCACGACATTTGGCTGAGGAACTGGATGGATGGAGTTGCCACCAACTGAGATTGGAACACTACAGGTGGATCAGACTGGGGTGGAGAGTGTAGATCAGAAGTTCTGTTTTGAACATGTTAAGTTTGAGATGAATATTAGGTATCTAAGTGGAGGTGTCAGGTAGGCAGATGGATATAAATTCTAGAACTAAGGAGAGAGCTCTAGGCTAGACACATAAATTTGTGAGTTATCATATTTCAAACCATAGACTCTGGGAGAGTGTCTCAAGAGTGAATGTGTCAGCTGCAGCTGGTTTGGCACAGTGTATAGAGCGTTGGCCTGGGGACCAAAGGGTCCCAGGTTTGATTCCAGTCAAGGGCACATACCTTGATTGCACACTCCTCCCTGGCTCGAGCCCTGGTCAGGGCACGTGCAGGAGACAACCAATCGACATGTTCCTTTCACATAGATTATTTCTCTTTCCCTCTCTCTTCCGCTCTCTCTAAAAATCAATAGAAAAATATCCTTGAGTGAGGATTAAAAGAGAGAGAGAGAGAGAGAGAGAGAGTATGTTAGGAGGAGAGAAGAGAAACTGTGCCCAGGACCTATGCTGGGCTATGGGCAGAGATGAATTTGATGGTTCCTGCTTCCAAGTAACCCACAAAGACAGATAGGTACAAAGATCAATGCCTAGAAGTGTCCCACTGCCACTACCCTTCCCCCCAAACCAGCACCCAGGCCACCATGAGGCATGACTACTCTTCTCCTCCACATACTCTCTAAGTGGCCAGGAGGTCATGGCTTCCATTTTTATAGATTTCCTTTAGTGATTGGTTCTTTTGCGCATCCAGATGCATAAAAGAGTAAGAGCAAGAAGAGGGAATGCCAAGCCCCTTGGGGGTGGGGAATTCCCTTACACTCCCCAGGAAGGACCTGGCCATGGCACCCCAGGTTCATCTCCACCCCAGAAGACGGTTCCCATTTCTGGTTTTTCTTTCTAAACAAAAGGCCAGTCAGACGCATCAATTCAGATAAAAATATCTCTGCTTACCTGAGCGGCATTGCCAACCTCTGTCCATCTCTGCAGCCCTCATTCCTATTTGTGAAAGATGAGAAGACAAATATATTGGCAGGTTGTCATGAAATATTTTCTCCCCAAATCCAATATACTGTGTATGATTCAAATCTATTTATACTCTTTAAAAATTAAAATCAATACTTCTTTTTGTGGCATGGCTGTTGGTTCTTATCGAGTTTGCCTTCACAATGAAGAGACTATAAAGTGTGGTGATAGCTTTCTCCATTCAGGAAACGTGTGTTTCTGTAGGTGGCTGATGGAGCCAAGGTGTTGGAAGAGGCCATTGCAAAGCCAAGGTCAAGAGTGTCATATTTTGTGGGCTGTCAGTTTAGTTTGGTTTTATGGCCACCACTTGTAAGTCCTTGAAATTATGCTTTTGGGGAAAAGGGAAGCAGGAACTTGCCTATGTTGCTGGAGTTTCCGTTGGTACAAATAATTCATACATTTTAAAGGTGTGCATATCCTCATATGGGAACAGAGCTTACAGATATCTTCACATAAGTGCACAAAGCATATTGCAAGGATATTGCCTCTAGCACTTTAGTAATAGCATAAAACTGTAAAAAACCTAAAAGTCCATCAATAAACACCTTTTTATATCATCTACAAAATGGAACACTATGTGTCTTACGAAAGGCTAGATATATTAGTTATCTAGGGTTGCCATAACAAATACAACAGGCTGGGTGTCTTAAACAACAAAAATGTATTTTCTCTAAGCTCTGAAGGCTAGAAGTCCCAGATCAAGGTGCAGCAAGTTGGTTTCCTCTGAAGCTTCAATCCTTGGCTTGTAGATGGCCACCTTTTTGCTGTGTGTTTCCATGGTCCTCTCTCTGTGTGCACGTGTCTGATGTCTCTGTCTGTGTCCTGATCTCTTCTTCTTAAAAGGACACCAGGCATATCGGATTAAGGCCCACCTGAGTGACCCATTTTAACTTAATTATCTCTGCAAAGGCCTTATATCCAAATACAGTCACATTCTGAAGTATTGGGAATTAGGGCTTCAACATATGAATTTTGGAGGACACAATTCAGTCCATAACCCTGGACTAGCTTCAGATATGATAACTTAAAAAAATGGCCATGAAATTTTGCTTAGAGAAAGAAGCAAGTTGCAGAAGAGTATGTATTGTATGATCCTAATGTTGCTTTAAAAACTGTGTGTGTGTGTGTGTGTGTGTGTGTGTGTGTGTGTGTGTGTGTGTGTGTTTAGAAAAACATCAGCAAGGACACACACCAAACAGTTAACTGTGGCTCTCTCTAGAGCGTAGGATGGGCATGCAGAGAACTCCCAACTTTTTATTTTATAATTGCCTATATCGTTTGTTTGAATTTTTTTTTATAACAACCAAGCAAGAAGTTTGTAATTTAATTTTTGCAAATCTGGCAGGAAAAAAGGAAGACTGGGAAGGTCCAATGATAGCACGTGCTTCAGTATTTTCATCATCGTCACCATATCAAATGCCTACTATGTGCCAGGTGTTTTACTAAACATCTCATTTGACCCTCACTGTAATGCTGTAAGCTACATATTATCAACCCCATTTTGCAGATGGAACACTTGGGCTCAGAGAAATTAAAGAATTGGCCAGATACTTGTCAGAGGCAGGAGGCAGGAGGCAGGAGGCAGGAGGCAGGCCTAGGTCTTCCAGAAGTTACCCATTGGGCCGTGTGGATGGCTTGAATCAAATCTTTCCCTTTGCCAGAAAAACAAGTTGGATTGCTTACTGCTGAGTAGGGGATTGGTGATGGTAGGGGATTAGTGACACTTCCTTAGAGAAGAGAGGTCTCCCCTTTGGCTACTGGGGGCGAGACCAGGAGATGACCATGATGAGTTCTCCAACTGCTATTCCTTCAACCCAACATCCATGAGTGTCCACCACATGCCTGGCTCTGTTATAAACACTTAGCATCTATAAGTAGATCCCTCACAACAATCCCATTTTATAGATTAAAATAGTGGCTATGTCACAAAGAGTTCACCAAAAAAAGAGGGAATCTAAGTGAGTGTGTGCTGTTGGCTTTGTGATGGTTGCTGAATAGCTCAGGGCCCTGCTCTCAATTATTCACAATAATAACGAGGTAGGAAGAGCATAAATAATATAAATTCTTTGATAATCAAAATGAGTCTATTAAAAAATTGAGGCCAGATGGCAATGGAAGTAAGTGGATTCACCATTAAGTGAGATAATGGGTGTGTAGTACGTTGTATATCCTCTGGACAAGCAGGAGCTCAGTCTCAGACCACAGGCCAAGGGCTAGGTGCCTAGGATGGGCACTGGGCAAGGGCTACACTGATCTTTGCAGCAGAGTGTGGGCTACTGCAAAGCTGAAATGCAGGGCCAAATACAAGGCTGGGCAAAAGTAGGTTTACAGTTGTTTGTATTTACCTAAAAGGTAAATCTTAAGTAAGGATACAAAATAATAACAACAAGAAGAAGATAAATAATACAAATAAATAATCATAAGTAATAATAATGCAAGGTAATAAATAAATAATAATATAAGAATAAACTCTGTATTTCACATACTCACAACTGTAAACTTACCTTTGCTACAGTTCAATCAGGAATCAATCTAGGAATTCAAGACCAAAGCTGAGAATTCAGACTGAAGGATCTGGGGTGAAGCCTGGGGGTTCTTCCTGGTCAGTGGGGCAGAGTTGCAGAGTTGCACTGAGCTATTGGTGCTAACTGGTGAACAACAGTAGTTGTAAACCAGCAGCCCAAGCGCTGGATCCAGCCTGCAGACACATTTTGTTTGGCTTACAGAACACTGCAAATATATATATTAAAACACCTGATCTAATAAAAAGCAAAAGTTTTCAAATAGAAACTCAGATTCCCTTCACTTTTGAGAAATTCAGAAGCTCTGGCTCTCTCTCTCCTCGCCCCCCCCCCCCTCTCTTCTTTTTTCCTGGCACCATCTTTTAGTGACAACACTTGGCTGGGTCTGAGCAGTATCTGCTTCCTTTAGATCAAGCATGTGCTTGCCCATTTGTCACAGTGCTCACCACTCCCTGTTGCTCCCCAACAGTGAGACTGAAGATTGGTTGCCTTTCATCACTGAATTTGCAGAGAAACACTCTCTGGCCGTGTCTCTATGGAGAGCAGGAGAATGAAAGAGTGAGAGGGCCACGTGAATTTACTGTACCTACACTGATCTATTTTCAGTACTAGTCTTGTGTCTGTGGAAGTCTGTATTTGCAGTTCAAGTGCAGCACACATAGAGGAAGGAGTGTAGCATACAGGAAGGATTTGTGGGCCACGGTTGGAATGGCCATAGATATTTACCTTGAAGAAGAAAGGCCCAGAGGTGCATGCTTGTGGAGTGCAGATACTGGAAGGACTGCAATAGGGCAGAGGGACTGACTGGCCTATGTGTTATTTTGGTGGGCAGGCCAAATGACAAGAGTTCCAGAAAAGCAGATTGCAGCTTAATATATGAATGAGTTTATGAGCAACCGACTTTCCAAACAGGAACGAGTTGTCAAGAGAAGCGGAGAGCTGGGAGAGGTAATGCAGATGGGATGGGACAGAGAAAACTAAGGAGAAGGCAGTGCATAGGCAGGAATTTTGGTCCCACCATTCACTCTGGCCTTGAATAAGTTACTTAACTTGATGCCTTTAAAATAGATGTTAAAATCATACTACCTTTTAGAGATATGGTGAGGGTAAAATTAGAGTGCAAGTAAATTGTTTTGTATATTGTTTGGCATGTAGTAAACACTCAACAAATATTCGCTATTATGATTTGCTATTGCATGAAAGGTTGGCTAATTTATTTCTAAGAGCACCTCCAAGTCTAAGTTCTGTGATTTTATATCTCATTCATCTCCGTTTCCTCCTTCCAAGAAGTTGCTGAAAAGAAAGAAAATGAGTGAATTTCAATCTCATTTCCTTTTATTGCTTCTCCCACCAAGGCACTTCTAACTCATGGAATGGCCACAGGCTAACTACGCAAACTGCAGACTTTATTTTTAGCTCCTTCTATGGCCTCTTCCTTTGTGCCAGACATCTGGGAGTCTGCACAGGTTTGCAGAAGATGCTCATTTGAAAATGTTTGCTCATCTCCATTGCTTCAGATTTAAAGTTGATTGCCCTAAGACCTTTTCTCAGTAGTGGTGATATCAATGGGCTGAGTCAAGTTCAAGATCAATCAGCTTCTTGTGAAATGAACCTAGAAGAAGCAGACAGGCAAATATAAAATGCTGAGCCATTAAATTGAGACACAGACCTCTTCCTTTAAGCATGGCTGGTTGAGCTGCTGGGCTTGTGGTTGAATGGCTGTATTTGGTAGAGAAAGGGAAAGCGGGAGAGGGAGACAGGTTGTTTCTTTTCCCAGCAGAAGCTGGTAGTGGCAGACACTGAGAAATATATATCCATTCCTCTTTCTTTTTTAGGCATCAAAACTCCCATGGTGTGGGACGTAAATATGCCAGGTTACTCACACTTCCCCTTTTGTGCAGCTGCTTCTGACCAATGAAACACAGGTTGATTTCTCATTACACGAGCATGAGAAACGTCTTACTTGTTTAAGTCACTGTGTGTCAGGTGTTCTGTTACTTCCAGCCAAAGAGAATCTCTGCAGTTTTCAAATCCTCACCTGGGTGTCCAACAATTCAACTCAATTCTGATATTATCTACCTGAAGTTAGCATCAGACCCCACAGAGTAAAGGCTCAGTCCCACAAGACTGTACCCACTTTAGACACCAGTTACGTCCTTCTGGCCAATCAGCTGTAAGTCAGGGATTCTCATGACCTCCTCCTCAGGTTTGATCATTTGTTAGATTGGCTTTACCTATGTTTACTGGTTTATGATATCACTGAGGAGCAGCGAAATGGAAGAGCTTCGTAGGGTATGGGTATGTGTGTGGAGCTTTCATTCCCTCTCCAGGCACCACCCTGCCAGCACTTGTATGCATTCACCAATATGCAAGCACCTCAAATCCTGTTGCTTAGAGGATTTTCTGGAGATTTCATGACATAGGCATGACTGACTAGATCATTGGCCACTGGTGATTGAACTCAATCTACAGCCCTTCTCTCCTCCCTGGAAGAGGGCTCGAAGTTCCATCCCTCTAACTATGCCTTGGTCTTTCTGGTGACCACCCCCCACCCCCACCCCATCCTGAAGCTATCGAGGGGCCCCCAGCCACCAGTCATCTCATTAGCATACAAAAGACAGTATCATTCAGGAGATGCCAAGGGTTTTAGGAGTTCTGTGCCAGAAACCAGGCACAAAGACCAAATATTTACTTTTTATTATACCACAGAATCCTATCTGATTCATAGACCAGCTTCTTACTAGGTGTTTCCATTAATTTCCACCAAGTACTCCAAACTTAGTGGCTGAAAACAACCACCGATTTATTATTTCTCAGGACTCTGTGGGTTGACTGAGGCTCAGCTGGCCAGTTCTTCTGCTCCTCCCCGTTGGGGTCTCATGTGGCTGCAGTCAGACAGTCCAAGAAGGCTTCACTCACATGCCTGGCACCTCGGAGGGAACAGCTGAAAGACTGGGACCTCTCTTTCTGTATGGTCTCTCCACATGGCTAGCCTTTTTATATGGCAGTGGATCCCAAAAGTAAGCATTCCAAGTGGGCACATTCCAATGTGCAAGGATTTATCAAGCCTTTGCTTGCATCACACTTGCTAATGACCCATTGGCTAAGCCCAAAGTCACTGTGGGGGGAGATTCCACAAGGGCCACCCAATTAATAGTCTACCACGCCAGGATGTTGTAGAAATTATATATTCTTTATGTAAGGGGTAGAACTATATAAGCCCCCAGGTCCCTTCTACATAGTAGATTCATTCTTTTTACAATATTTTCCATGATTTCATCCTTCTTCCATTTCTTACTCTTTTCATTTTCCTCTCCTAATAACTAACCTGCACCCCTAAAAAGCAAAACGTGCCAAGTTTCTACAGAAGCATGCCTGTGAATTAAGATCTAGGAAGTAGGACCTGAATTCTTTAAACTGGTGTTATAAACTGATAGCCTACAGACATGTTTTGATTGGAGTTCAGTTTTTTAAAGTAGGGAAATTTCTATTAGACCTCAGATTCCCAGCATCTCTTGAAAATTTGAAACAGCAAGCAATTCCTGGGCCCATATTCTTCCATGGTAGCAATAGGCAAAAGCTGAATTGAGGCTCCCCTTTGAGAAGGACCAGGGTTCTCCAGTTTACCCTAGTCCCCCCCACTCCATATTGTCTTGTTCAAATTGGAACTACACATTCTAATTTGACTTGTCTGCCTCACTCATTTCTATTATCTGAGGTTTTTGAGTTGCAACCCCTGCTTTAAACTTACTCTGAATTTTCTCTCTTTCACCATCCTCCTCCCCGTTTTATCTCCTCTCAATAAAATGTGCTCAGGCCCAGTGGCTCCGTTGGTTGGAACATCATCCCATACACCTAAAAGGTTGAGGTTTGATTCTGGATCAGGGCACGTATTTGACCTCCAGTTGGGGTGCATGAGGGAGACAACCAATTGATGTTTCTCACATCAATATTCCTCTCTCTCTCTCTCTAGGATTAAAATAATAATTAATAATAATAATAAAATTGTTATTTTCCATTCACTCATCATAATTCCATCACTGTGCCTTATCTAAAGCCTTTCCCAGCTTGAGGTCAGCTCATCAAATAATGTTTTGCCTTTCACTTAAGAGGTACTCCAAATCCCACCTCCTTTAAAGCCTTGCTTGAGTTAATAATGGTAAAGCTGTAGTGGATCATCTGGATTCAACTGTATTTAAATCCAGGACCTTGGATTCTACTTCTCCTTTATAATGTCCTCTCAGGTCAAATCTTGATTGCAAATGCCAGTGTTTCTGGATCATAGAAAGATGCCCAAGACAAGGACAGAGTTTTCTTGTAAAGTAATACTCAATGATGTGAGGACCAAGAAACACAACTGAGTCCTTTTCAAAGAATCCATTTGGCCCAAATTAAGGGCAGTGGCTCTCAAAGTGTGGTCCTCAGGGCAGCATCGCCAGCATCTCCTACAAGCTTGTTAAAAATGCAAAGCCTTGGGCCCTACGCCTGACCTAATGGATCAGACACTCTGGGAAGTGGAGCGCAGCAATGTGTGTTAAGAAGCCTTCCAGGTCATTCTGATGCACGCTGCAGTTTGAGAACCACTGACCTAGCCATTAGGCCTCGTAGTTCCAATTTGAATGAAGCAGAGTAAGTGGATGGCTCCCCATGGGGCAGCTGGATCCGCTGCAGTTTTTATGTTTACTGAAGTCTCTCCTGGCTGCAAGTTAGTGATTCCCAAAGTAGCTCAGCATGGGCAGCACCAGAGGAGTGGTGTCCAGCCCACCCCCACCCCTCCCCACCCTGCCGAACCAGCAGGTCTGGGCCGGAGCCTGGAAGCTTACAGCTCTAACAAGCTCTCAGATGGTGCCAGAGACCACTTAGATTTGGAAACCATTTGTACAAAGTACCTGCTAATGGGTTCATCTCTTTCCACCTCCCACTAAGCACAGGTTGGGGCAATTTGGCACTCGAATTCCTAGAAAACAGAGTTCCTAGAAAACTACTTTCAGCCGCTGGTTTCGGAGGGCCCCTGAGCGGCACCCGGGCATCCATCCGCGGAGTGACACACCTGCATGCACGCCGCACCACTTCCGCCGGCAGCCTGCAGCTCTCCCGCCCGCGTGCCCACTTGGGCAAGCTATTTGGTCGGCCTGCCCTTTGGGGCTTTCTTGTAATAGCTTCTGACCCATAATATGCTTTCTGCCTGGCCACAGGGGATTGTTTGCAGACCTTCTGGAGGGTTAATAAATAAATGATGGGCATCTTTCTGGCCACAGGAAACCATCTCAAGGTGAATGATATTGCAGAGCAGGGCTTTACGGAGCTTGCTAAGGTTTAAAAAATCACCAGCTTCCACTAACCACATCGCCTCTTTTCTGAAACTTTGAAGCTTTGCTGCTGCAAAAAAAAAGGAGCGCAATTAAGCCTCGATAAAATTTTAATAGCGGGAATTATGCACTCTGCAACCAGCCTACAATTAGCCGTTGCTATGCTACGGGCAGAACCTAATCACGATAATGAGGCAAACAAAGGGAGAGAATTAATCAGGGCTGTAAGGTTAGTGCACAGCCGGTTCCATCTCAGAGCACTGATTTCTGAAACACAGCAGTGGGGCCCCTGGGAAATCTCAGTCCTACACAAGGTTAGATTAGCTGGTGTGGGGTGAGTGAGTGTGGGGCGTGCAATCTTCTGAGTAGGGAAAGCTACCTGCAATGTCATTCCTACCACCACGATGAAGATGCGTTCATTTAAAAACATGATGATGCCCCTGCTCGGTGCAGGAAACCATGCTAGATTCTGTGAGAGACATACTGCTATGCAAGACGCCAGCCTGCCCTTCTCAGACTGGGCTGTTCCAACTGTTGTTCTTGGACCAGCAGTAGCAGTAGCACCGGAAGCTTGTTAGAAATAAGGGATCTCAGGCCCATGTCAGACCTTCTGAATCATGGTTAGATTTTAACTGGTGATCTGTAGGCACACTGAAGTTGAGACACCCTGCTCAAGGAGATTTCAACCTAGTAATAATAACAGTTGTTATTATAATTACAACTATTGTTTCTGCCAGATTTTGTGTGAGGCATTCTACATGTATGATTATTTAATTTAATCTTCACCATAACCCTATGAGGTTCCCCCCCCCCCCATTGGGCACATGAAGATATTGAGGCTCAGAGAAGTTAAGACACTTGCCCAAGGTCACCAAACTAGGAGGAAGAGGAAACAATCATAATTCCAGGGTTTTCTGATTGTAAAGCCTGGGTTCTTAGCCCCTGGTCCAGATTGCCTCCAATCACACATAGATGGAAGGTAAACAAAGATAATCACAATTCAGATTAGCATGTGATAAAGGGTCATCAGTGAGTTAAAACAGGAGAATAGTTTTAAGAGATCATAAAGGGGTCATGGTCCCTTTTGGTTGAGGTGATGAGGAATGGAGGAAGTAGCATTTGAGCTGAAATTTGAACAAGTAGGATTTATCTAGATATAATAGTGGGAAGGACATTCTGGGCAGCAGGATCAGCATAAGCAAAGCACAATGACTTGAAAGCATGGATAATGCCTGTGGGACTAATGAGAACAACATTTATATGATACTAGTGGCCCGGTGCATGGATTGGTGCACATTGAAAGGAAATTAATTAGAAAAAATATTTTAATGTCGCTATTCGCCCTTTCTCTATAATAGAACTGTCAACCAAATTCACGGTCGACAATGACAAATGGAAACACACGAGTGCGATTGGCACCAATGAGAGCTTTTTATGTATCGTGCATGTGCGAGTCAACTTAGCCTTTTATAGATAGAGAACAAACTTGCTTAATTAGAACTTCTTTCGGACTTAGCTAAACTTTTTCCAGCCCAGTGAAGCACCCCAACTTCTCTTTCAAGTAATTGTCAGCAACACAGCAATAAATATCAACACAAAGCAAATTATTATTGGAGATCACGCAGGGAGAACAAAGGGTAAAATATTTAACTGCAGCAGTGTTTGACTATATTCTGTGCAGTGAGAAAACCTGAAGTCATTTTCAAGGTCCACCATTTCTTACTTCGTTTCAGTCAGGTCAAGTTTCTAAACTTTCTAAATCTCCATTTTCCGGCTAATGAAAAGAAAATAGGATTCTACCAAGTCTCCTATTTACCTACTCCAGGACTTCTGTGAGGATCAAATGAGATGAGACATGGGAAAATGCTTCACAAACATTTGGTTAAAATGTAAAATGTTTGCCCCTGGCTATAAAGCAAGTTGTGTTCCTGGGCTGCAGAAACTGCAAGGAGGCTAGTCACTAGGGAGAGGAAGCCAGTGTTGCTAAGTGACATCATTACCCGGCACCCACAGTGACTATTTCCTGGCTGGGCGGGGCTGTGGGCTGCATTTTGCTCCATGGGGTCTTTGCAATGTTGGCTGCGATTTGGTGGGCTGTCACCCTGGGGTGTGTCCCACTTGGGGGAAGTCGAGTATTGCTTTGTGGGTGCCAGGTCCGTGATGCCATTTTTCTGTAAATGGCTAGTGTGCATCACAGCAGCTCCTGCATTGAGCGTCTGGCCCCTGGTGGTCAGTGTGTGTCACAGCAGATGGTCACTTAGCATATTAGCCTTTTATATATATAGATGTGTGTGAGGTAGGGCTGGATTATGGAAGGTCTTGAATGTTAAGATAAAGGTTTGAACATCATTAGGAGGTGATGAGGATCCATGGAGAGAGTCTGAGTTGGAGGTACATCATGGTCTGGGCAACCTCTAGAAAGAGCTTAGCATAGAGAAGAAGACCTGAAGGAAGGGTACCATGGGGTCTGTGGGGTCTGAACTGATGGGGGGCGAGTGAGATCAGAAAGTAAGGGGTGCTGAGAGATCCTCTGTGAGGATGGGGGACATGTCACTGGGATTAGTCAGGCTCTAACCTTGGGACTGGGGAACACTGAGTCAGAGGGAAAGATGTTTGGGGGAGAAAAATGACAGCAGGGTTTGAGATGTATGACATTTGACATGATTCACAGCCTCTCATCAGTAACATCATGTTCATTCCACAGATATTTACTGAGAGGAACAGCAAAATGAATAAGGCACAGAGCAAACAAGTGACAGCTCATAGGACCTGAGGACCACGAGCTCAGTGCTGCACAGGCATTGACCTTTTAACCCCTCTACAGCCTCCTGAAGTGACTTGCCGCCCAGTCTCTCAAAACCCAGGATGCACATTAAAATCACCTGGGGAGCTTTAAAAAATACCAAGACCTGCCCGCCAAAAAAAAAAAAAGATGTGTGCACTATTACTGAGCTGAGTGAGGGTCTTGGTCCAAGACAGTGAGGTCTCAGATGAATCTTGGTGAAACCTCCAATTCTGTTGATGCCTTTCAACCAAAGACCACCAGGAACACATCTGCAGTTAAAGGAGTTGAATTTATTCCTCGTTGCAGGGAGGAGAACATACCCTGTGGGGAATTACAGGTGCATTCTCCTCATGAGAAGGTGTTAGAAAGAATCTGTTACAGCAGGCTTTGATGGGGTGACTTGGGGGAGGATCTAAAGAAGTGGGGGGGGGGCGCGGTATTCTAGATTGAATGGCTTCAGAAAGCAGGATAACTGTGATTAAATATCTCAATGAATCTCATCTATAGGGAGGGGAGATTAGAATGAAGACAAAGTTGGAATGGATAGAGGTAGCAGTCACTCATCTTGGCCAAGAGAGGGGGTATTTGGTGGGCGGTAGAATGACCTTGGTTTTGTCTGTGCTTATACAAAATCATATCTGGCCTTGCTTCATCTCATTTTATCTCGGTCTCTGAGTAAACTTGTCTGAGGTTAGGATTCTGTGAAATCATTTCTATCTAATAGGAGCATAGCCTGGCTTAACTCTGATGGTCAGGCCAGCTTCTCCTTCTTCTTTTTTTAATCGTTATTGTTGAAAGTATTACAAATGTTCCTCCCCCCACCCCTCCATTGACCCTCTCTAGCCTCAGGCCAGTTTCTGAATGTCAGGGGCTGCCAATTTTTTCTCTCTCACCCATCACACCTCCTTACTAGTCTCCACCCCCATCCTCCCCACCACCTGCAAAGGAAAGAGAAGACAGTAGAAGAGGAAAGGAAAGAGTGAAGAAGGTTCAACATTAAGAAAGCGAAAAGAAGAGGAAAGAAGGAAACGGTGAGACTGGGCGTGGGGGAAATAAACCTTATGGATTCTGTTCTCCACACTGAACCACATCTCAGCTGAAGGTGGTAGCGGGGCAGGAGGGCCCTGCAGCCCAGCCCTCACTTGTTAGCAGTGACCTTGCTGCCCATCACCCCTCAGAGGGAGGGTTCCTTCCCACCATCTGTTTGGCATTGGGCAATTGGTGATGCTCAGCTAGGTGTGAAGGGAAACCTGTTCATGAAAGGGGAGCCAGGCCTGCAGGTGTGTGTGTGTGTGTGTGTGTGTGTGTGTGTGTGTGTGTGTGTGTGTGTTCACTCTGGCTTAGAGAAATCTTGGCCAGACTGTTCCCTAGGCAGGCTGACACCCAAGGTGTGTGTGCTGAGGGCTCTCCCTGAATCGGGGGTCTGGTCCCAGAGCAGGTGTCTGCAGCCTCCCTCCTACACTCCAGCTCATCAAGAGAAGGAGGGGGTGTGCACCTGAGCCCTTAATACCCCCACCTGGCCCAGAGGCCGCCTGGGAGGCTGGCGCCATTCCTCCACTTTGGAGCTGGCTCTGTGGAACTCTGATGATTCCAGGACCTTGGAGGAAATGGGGTCCAGGTGACATCAAACAGGTCACGTCCGCTGTACCTTTTTGGTCTTGGCTCAGGCTGTCCCTCTTCCTGGAAAGCCTGTGCCTACCCGGCCCTGTTCAGCCTTCGAGACTGAATGCAAATGTCTGCCTCCCTGGCAGAATCAATGATCCCCTCCTCCATGCTCCCAGGGGGAGGCCTCTCCTGATTCTCACGTTGTCGTTATTATTATATGCTCCTTACCTGAGTGTCTCTCTTACTGGACAGGAAGCTGGCTTATTTATTGCTTGGTCCCCAGCCCTTGGAACTTGGCCAGATCTTTGTAGACATTTGGTAAATAAATGTTTGCAACAGGAAAGGAAGGGAGGAGTGAGAACTCGCTTGCCATTCTGAACACCCAGCGATATCCTAGGGAGTGTGGGGCGCCAGAGCCCTCCCTCTGGCAACGAGGTTGGTCTGGTTGCTGTTGAAGACTGGCAGGGGTTCCTCACCTGGCTGAGCCGCAGCTGGTCCCCTGCGCCTTTCTCTTCCCATCTTACCGGAGCTTTGCTGGGGTCCAGAGGGAAAGAGCCAGGCGTGGGAGAGTCCTAACTCGGGAAGAATCTAGGCCACGGAGAGCAGCAGGTGTCATGGTGTTGGTTCAGAAAGGCCGCAAAGGAAGGGGCGACTGGCAGGTGGTTCCCCTGCTAACACAATTGAATCTGCAATTCCTGTTGCTCTCTAGAACCAGCTTCTCACTGAAGCCACAGAGAAAAACAAAACTAAACCAAAACCTACAGCGAAGTTCCCGGGGCGATCAGATGAAGCACTTGGGGATTAGGAAACATAGCTCCCCACTCCCCGCTCCAGCTAGTGCAGAGCTACTTCAGCACTAGCCCGGGGCGGCTGGGTTCTGGGCAGACACTGGGCTGTTGTCTCCTAGCCCTAACCTGGCCCTCAGGGGGACCTGTGTGCCATAATGTTCAACTAGAGCTGGGCCTCCTATTTGCAAACTCAAATCGTGCGGCGTTTCATGATGCACTCAGCACTGGGGCTTCAGTGGAGGCGCTGAATGAAAACGATGCTCAAACGTGCATAATGACCCACAGCATTTATAATTGGTGAAACACTAAAGAGAACAGGGAGAGACAGTTAACATGGGTAGGGATTCCTTTTCTCATTTTTTTTTTTCAGTTTGAGATGAGTACAGTGGTCAGTACCTCAGTACTAGCCAACCTGTCCAATCTTACCTCTGGCTATGGTGGAAGCCACAGAGACCTTGTTTCAGATTCAGAGCTCCAGCCAGGGGAAGGAAGAAGCGGTGAGAAAGTTCAGAATAACATTTGCAAAGTCCCCAAGTCAACAAAGGGCAAGATCTTGGCACTAATGATTTCAAAGAGGCCTCTCAGTATAGTGGAATGAGCGAAGACCTGAAGTCATGTAGATCAGGGTTCAAATTCTGGCTCTACCACCTCCTAGTTCTGGGATCTTAGACAAAGCACTTGAACTCCCCAAGCTTCTGTTCCATCTTCTGTTCCAAAGAGATCATGGCCCTCTCCCAAAGCTGTTGGGATTTGGATTAAATTAAAGGAGATGTCCTATGGGAAAGGAGGGGGCAGAGGCTGCCATATTAGAGATGCCCAAGAAAGAAAGTCCCCTTCCCTCCACCCTTTCCCCTCCCCAGGATAGGAGCATGCCCTCCCAGAACCCTTCCTGCCAACACACCAGACAGCCTAGTTTCTCAGAAAATGACATATCCAGGAATTCACCTGTATCTAAACACTCTGTGGGTAAGTCCTTGGCAAAGAGGAAGCAGCTGGCTGGAGGTGGTCCATGCATTCCAAATATTGACTCTCCTCTGTGCAAAGCGGAACTTCTAATTTGTCCCAAAGGACAGCCATCCAACTGCAGGGAGGGCCTGGAGCTGGAGCAGGCTGGGATTGGATGAGAGTTTTTCCTACCTCATCATGATTTTATCGACCTAATCGCCTCTCTGTCCAGACTTCCAGCTTCAAGTTTTCAGCTTCAAGTGAGTCATCTCAAAGGCCACCCCCATGAGCTTTTTATCTGCTATTTAATTGGAGAGGGGGGTGCTGGAGGTCCCAGTGCCTTAATTGCATTTGTTAATGGGTAGGTGCAATTATCCCTGCCACACTTCTGCACACTGCCAGGCAGACAGGAGATGATTAAGGGGATCTTTAAAGCTCCAGCTCCCTACAGCCCTCTCCACTAATTGAGCAGTGAAGGAAATGATATTGAGCTCCCCCACTCCTTTCTTTAAATTAGCTCCTGGCTCCAAAGTCCTCCTTGGATCAGTGTGTTGGCCACATGGCCCAGAGTCTTCCGTTCCAACCCCATCCGTCACCCATCACTTAGGCACAGGGCCCAGCCAGATCGCCAGTCGGTCCATCCATCACCCACAGACTGGGAGTGGACTGGGGGCGGGGAGGTTCCTTCAGTGCCCCACAGGGTGATATCATCCAGCCTGACTGTAACATCTGATTTAACCGAGAGGGGGCCTGAAGGAGTCCCACTGTCCTCTGACCTTGGCCACCTGAGCTTAGCCCCAGTCTGGACTGCCGTAATCACTTACTGATGGGCCCCTGCTCCCTGATTCAGTGTGTTCTCCACCTGGCAGCCAAAGTGATCAGCTTGAATCATAAATGGGGGTCAAGCACTAATGTTAAAAATGTTGGGAGACTAGATTTTGGATGGTGAGCACACAAAGCAATATACAGATGATGTATTATAGAATTGTACACTTGAAACTTATACAGTGTTACTAACTTACATAATGTCACCCCAACAAAATAATAATAATAATAATAATAATAATAATAATAAAAACTTTAACAGCTTTCCAATTTACCCAGAATGCAATCCAAGCCCTATGTTATGGCCTACAAGACCCCAAGTGGCCTGGCGCCTGGCACACTCTTCATCCTCAACCTGTGTCTCTCTAGCCCTTGCTTACTAAGCTCCAGCTACACTGGTCTTTTCATTCCAGTCCCAAACATTGCAAGCTCTTTCAGGACCTTTGCACATGCTCTTTCCTCTGCTTGGAAGAATGTTCCCTCACACTTTTCATGGGCAGTCCCTTCTCATCCTTCAGGTCTCCATTTAAATATTGCTTGAGAGAGGCCTTTTGTCCTACTGTGACTGCCATAGCGTAAGTAACTGTATATCTTTTTAGTCCTTTTTAAAAATGCTTATTTTTTTCAAAACATATAATTTTTTCATTATTTTAGTTTTGTTCTTCTGCTATATATTTTTGTGTGTTTCTGTCTCTCTAGGACTGCCTGGCAGTCCTGCTCTCTCCCTTCCCATCCTAGTCCTAACCTCTCACACAAGTCCAGGAGGAGCTGTGGTGAGGAGAGACAGCAGGCTCCACAAGGTCAGGATTATTCTTTTAGCTCACTGTTGTACTCCAAAGGCTATTGGAGTACTTGGTACATCCTCACTTATTCAGCAAATATTTACTAAGCATCTACTACGTGCCATATGGTTTTTTAGGTAATGGGGATATACCAGTGAACACACAAGAGAAAACTCTCTGCCCTCTGGATCTTACAATCTAGAGGGGACAGAAGAGGCAGGGAATAAACAATGAACATAATAAATAGATCATATAAAATTTAGAAGGTGACTAGGGTTCTTTCTACTAACCAAGGCTAATGATGAATAATTTTCTGTGATCCTGAGAATTAAATATTGCATAAAACAAACAAACAAACAAAAAAAGATGAAAAGGAAGGCAGTGTGTGTGTGTGTGTGTGTGTGTGTGTGTGTGTGTGTGTGTATTCAGGTGTGGAAGGTCAGGTAAGAGGGTAGATAACATGATAACATTGAGATATGGGTGCATTTTGTTCCCATGAAAATGAAGACTGTCAACTTACAGCTTCCTTCTCCTGGATGTCCATGCTCTGATTGCCACTTGAGTCGACTCAAGCTCCTCTAGGTAGCACCTCCATTCATGCTTCTTACATTTCCTTCCTCATTCCCTATAGGAACTTTCCCGCCCTGTGTCCCATCACAGCATGGTGCAGCCTGGTGAACTTGGCTTTTGCCTGCCGGGCATTCATTCGCATTTCGTCTGGAAAGAGCATCTCAATTTTCCTTGGGGACCACTCCCTATCCCATTGGATATAGGCTTGGTAGAACTGTTAATCACAGCCTCTGCCTTCTCCCACTCAGCAGGTAGCACTGGACCCAGGCCCTCCTGAACCCAAGTCCTAAATGGAGAGACAAAAAGATTTAAAACCCGCCAAAACCAGTTTGGCTCAGTGGATAGAGCGTCGGTCTGCGGACTGAAAGGTCCCAGGTTCAATTCCGGTCAAGGGCATGTACATTGGTTGCGGGCACATCCCCGGGGGGGGGGGGGGTGGTGTGCAGGAGGCAGCTGGTCGATGTTTCTCTCTCATCGATGTTTCTAGCTCTCTATCCCTCTCCCTTCCTCTCTGTGGAAAATAAATTAAAAAAAAAAAAGATTGAAAACCCGAAGTTCATTCATTCTGATGATTGTCCATTCATTCCTGCCATCCAGACCCTCGAAGCTGCTCTGCTTTCTGTCCTTTGCAATCACATACCTCACTTTTCCTTTCCTTCTGGAGCCGCAGTCCCTTGGTACATTCTTTCTTGGCTAGGAAGATAGGGCTGGTTTTCGTTGCTTGCAGCTGGCTGACCCACAGTACCAACTGATATGGTTGCAGATAAGTGCTCTTGTTTGTTAGTGGATGAACTTGGGCTAGAAAACCATGTTTTTGGACTTCAACTTCCTTGTCAGGAAAATGAGGACAATAATAGCATATTCTTCTTGGGGTTGTTGTGAATATTAAAGGACTTGAAGTGTCTGCATATGCATATGCCTGGCAGTCCTGTCCTCTCCCTTCCCATCCTAGTCAACCTCTCACACAGTCCAGGCGGAGCTGTAGTGAAGGAGAGACAGCAGGTCCCACAGAGGTTGCTATGGGAACCCCAGCCACATGTGCAACATCCGGAGGGTGCCTGCAGCTGCTGGGGGGCTGGCTGTACTGACTACCTTTTGGAGCAGAGAGGCCCAGCTGTTCCTGTCTCCCCAGGCCCTAACTCAGCTTGGTTCACAGAACTCCAAACAGAGCAGCTGTTGAGCCTGGGGAGACAGGAAGAAGAATAACTCTGTGCAGCTCTCAGCTTCCAGTCTCAGGGGAGGCTGAGGGGAGAACATTACTCAGCTTAGAATTCGCAGACTGGAAACCAGCCTTCAGGAGCTATGGAGTCAATCAATCTAACAACAGACCTGTAGTGCATCAGTTCTGAGAGCCCAGCACTGAACCAGGTAGGTGCTGAGAGGGACAGAGATTAGAAAACCTTATTGGATGACCTTAATGGAATTAGAAATAAATATAGCCATTATTGGCGGTGATTGACAGTCCAATAGCCAATGAAATAAGGAGTGGTCCCCAAGGAAAACTTGGGATGCTGTTTCCAGGGAGGCCAATATAGCACCTACCATGTGTTAGCCAACCAGCTAAGTTCTTCAGATACATCCCTATAGTCATATCATAGACTCTGCCAGGAAGTAGCAGCACACCCTCTTACCCATGCGAAGGCTGAGTGCAGAGAAGTTAAAACGCATTCCAGGAAAGATCACCTAGTGCAGTGGTCGGCAAACTCATTAGTCAACAGAGCCAAATATCAACAGTACAACGATTGAAATTTCTTTTGAGAGCCAAATTTTTTAAACTTAAACTATATAGGTAGGTACATTGCTATTAACTTAATTAGGGTACTCCTAAGCTGGCCTTTGCTAAAAACTCAAGGGGCCAAAGAGCCGCATGTGGCTCGCGAGCCGCAGTTTGCCGACCACTGGCCTAGTGTGATCCAATTATCTTACAGGCGGATTCATTTATGCACTCACACTCAGAGCTCAGTTGAGCACCTGGTATGTTTCGAGCTCTGTACTAGACGTGCTTAGAGTCAGTAGAAGGTTGTGCACTCAGTTGACGATGATACTGGTGAGGGCCAAGGAAAGGACTGTGAGGGCTATGGGACAGGACAATGGCAATGCCTTGAATGTCAGGGTAGAGTGGGGCCATGTTGGCTGAGCTGCTACTTGAGCGCAGGAAATGACAGAAGTGAAGAGAAGGGAATTTCACATGCTGAGCCCGGGGTGAGCAAAAGCATGAGGTGTGGGGCAGGGCATCTTCCTCCAGGAGGCCCTCAGCTGGAGCACTGGGTGTCCAGGGTTCCATGCCAGGGGCTGATGCCAGATCATGAGCTGAAGGCAGGCTACAAAGGGCCTTATATGAAGCCAAATGATTTGACCTTCATCCTATAGGAAAGGGGTGGTCTCTGAAGGGTTTGAAACTGGGGAATGATGCAGTTAGATTTCCCTGATACCCCGGTGACCCCTGCCCTTGTGAGTTGGATGGACTGAAGAGTGGGCCCCAATAGGGACAGGATCCAACCAGGAGACTGTTGCTACTGTTCCGTGGTCCAGATGGGGATTAAAGGGGTTCAGGCTGTATCAGGGGTTGGGAAGGGGGACAATTAAGAGGGATTTCAGAGATGGAATCAGTAGATTCTCACTGGCAGGAAGCTGAGGACAAAAATATGTTCCTTGCCAGGAACCTCTAGGTATGTCTCTGTGTATTTGTATGTGTAGGTATGTGACTACATACATGTCATGTGCACACATGCCTATGCTTACATGTGTGTGAGGCTGCTGCCTGGATGCACGTTGGAGCCATGTATGCGCCTGTGCATATGAGCGGTTCTGTGCTCCCAGGCACATTTGCACGGCAGTATTTGTGTCTGTGCCTGTGGCCTGTGTGTCTGCCTGCTGCTCTCAGTCCATCTGGGAAGCCCCCACCCCCTTGTTGAGCTCCGGACTCTGCAGAATTCTGTGTGCCATGCACCCCCAGGGACGTAAGTTGCTTTAGGCTCCCACTGCTAAGGGGAGATGCATCTTCCCCACACCCCATCCCTCCCTGTTTGATGCTGCAGCATGAACCCTGAGGCTGTTCTTCAAAGAGAGCAACTGAGGGTAGAAAGAAAGAAAGTAAACATCAGGATTCAAACTGTGAACTAGCCCTGCCCCTGCTCCGGTCTTGGCCCAGGGACCCTCCCCCCCACCAACCTCCCCCCGCCCCCACCTACCCCCGCCCCCCACCTACCCCTCTGCCACCAACAGACAGGCTTTGAAATTTGCCAGCTGCATTTTCTGGCCAGGATGGGGGGCAAGGGGTGTGCCTCTGAAAGGGGTTCTTGGAACAAAAGATGAGCAGGGCTAGGGGAGGGGGCTGGGGAGCTGTCCCCTATTTGAGTATGTGTTGTATAGGGATCAATGAGGTATCTCCCCATTTTAAATTGCTTCTTTTCTTCCTCCCTCACTCCCTCCCTCCCTTCCTTCCTCCTTCCCTCCCTCCCTCCCATACATTTCTAGAACATGTATGTGATCACACACACCATGCTAAGGGGTTTGCAATTTCTTCCAGTAGGCCCTGTGCTAGGGCCAAAGTGAAGAAAACAGACACAAAAATCCTGCCTTCATGCAGCATATGCTCAAGTGGTGAACCCAGGAGACAGCCATTAACCAAATGAATATGTAATTACCAACGGAAGAGGGGGTGTGGAATCATTCACTTGCGTTTGCTCTTCCTGCCTCAGACACTCCCGCAGCACGCGTGGCAGCCCAGCGTTCTGTTCCCAGAGGCCTTTGTGCTGCCTGGTGAGCTGGGAGCTACAGGCTGCAGTTTGTTGCCAAGCACCCAGAAGACACCCTCCCCTTTCTGACTTTTGTTTTGTGAAAAACACATTTTTCAGGGGAATTATGCTGCATTGTCTGAGAGAGGGAGTGCTTGGATGGAGCAAGATAGAAGCAGCTGCAGTAGAGAATTGGGGGAGCGACTCCCAAACAAAAAAAGGGCAGGCTTGGGAGGTGGGGACCAAGCCCTGATGGGACCTTGGAGGGAAGTGGCCATCGAGGACCCCACTTATCACACAGACTGCCAACCTTGGCAAAGATACAAATAGTCTCTCTCTCTCTCTCTCTCTCTCTCTCTCTCTCTCTCTCTCTCCCCCCCCCTCACACACACACACACACACACACACACACACACACACACTCAGGCACATGATTGGCAAGGACATACTAGAGGCTCCAGTGTTTGGGATCTAAGAAATATGGGCATAGCTGTTACATGTGGTTTCGAGGGTAAAATGTAGACAGAGGACCTAGCTTGAATGATGTGGATTCTGTAGGGCCCTGAGACTTGCTTGAGTGGGGAGGAGCCCCAATGTCAACTGAGATGGCATTTCCCACCCTCACGGCCACCCCCAGTTCCTCACCTATTTCTCCCCACATGTTATTCAAACTCTCTCCTGCTAAAAAACAAAAACAAACAACAAACAACAAACTCTTTCCTGGCCTCTGAACACTGTGTGAGGGGCTGCGTGAGGATAATATTATTGGGAAGTTGTGAGGATTAAACAAGATAATCCACATGCAGCCTTTAGTACAGTGCCTGGCAGTGCCCAGTAAACATTAGCTATTGTCATTAATCACCTCTCCAAGTTCAGGGAAAGTGAGAATAAGGCCCAGGGGCGTGGGGGTGCAAGGCAAATTCTAATAGTTTGATTACAAACAGTGAGTGCAGTGCCAGGCTCAAGCTAGGGAAGTGACCTAGGATCTAGAATATGTATGTCATCACATGTGCCATGCAAAGGGCTAGCGATATGTTCCGGCAACCCATGGGAAGTGTTTTTTAAGCAGGAGTGTGTGTTTTTACAGAGCCCACTCAGCCACTGTGCGGAAGATGGATCTGAGTGGGGAGAAACTCAAGGACGTGCTATTACATGTCATTGACCCTGTTTAATGAGGACAAACGTTAGTATCTGGTCAAGCCACATAAGGAGACTGGGAGTCTAATCTATTTCCCAACAACATGTCATTTTTAGTGAGTAAGCAACATTAGAATCATGTTAATTACACTGCCAGGGAAGTGATACAGCAGGAGGGGAAAAACAGAAAATAGAAAATCTGCCGATGTGGCTGCAGGTCACAGGGATTCAGTGTGGAAGTTTCTGTATCGCTGATACCTCTCCTCTCGAACCCATGTTCCACCGACTGAGCCCCCGGGGTCTGTTTCTCGGCCTGTGCGTTACTTAGGGCTCTGTATTGCAAGCAGCAAAACAAACAAATGCCATCTCTGCTCCGACTGACTTACACAGTAAAGGGATGTTACTGACTTGCATAACTGAAAAGCCCAGAGGTAGATGGAGCTTCAGGTGAGGCTTGATCTAGTGGCTCAAACCATGTCATCTAAAACCTGGTTTCTCTGTCCTGCCATCCACCGTTTAGGCTTCATCCTCGGACCCCCCTTAGAGCTCCTGCAGTGGCTCCAGGCTTTCCCCTCCCACATAAATGGCTGCAACAGTGCCTGACTTCACACCCTTACCCTACCCTCTCCAAGCCAAGGGGGAGACACTCTTCTGGTGGAAGAGTTTCTCTTTCCCAGGATGGCCTCCCTCACTCACACCCAGGTCTCCTTGCTTCCAATCCAAACCACACTCGACCACAGGGAAAGACAAAGAAGAAAGGACGGTGTCCCAAAGAAAAGTGCCCTCAAACAGTGGGTATGGACATGGGGCCACCATGCACCACCTTCTCCGTGTGTCCTCCTTGCCTCCTATGACCACTCCTCTTAGACATTGGGGCTCCTCTTCTTGCCACGTCCTTTAAGTATAGGGTCCCCACGGTGCTGTCTTGGGGCTTCTCTCTCCTGCGTTGTCTCACCCTCTTCTGCCTTCCCTGACCACCCATCTGTTGATGACCCCTGAATCCACACCGCAGGCCAGATGTCACTCCTGTGCCATGAAACCATAGACCCAACTGCCCTCAGGATCTGTGCCCTCAGAGGTGCCACTGGGGCCTGAAACACCACATATCTAACACCCAATTCAGTCTCACTCCCCCAACCACAGGGCTCCAAAGCTGCTTTCCTGTGTGTTCCCACCATCACCACTGAGCCAGAAACCTGCTCATCCTTGACCCCTTTCCCTCCCTCCCTCCCTCCCCTAATGCTGGAGGCTAAGACCAACAAATAGTTAGCATAATTATGCAAGAAGTCCTTTAGAAGGCTAATGGACTTTGATATTCAGCAGAGCTGAAAATCAGCATAATATTGCTGTTGGCCGAATGGCTGAAGGCAATCCCCTAACCTGATCATCCTTTTACTGTTTACCAAACTTTACCATTGATATGCCTGTTTGCTTTGCTAAAGGGCACATGTATATTCTAGTAAATAAAAAGCTGATGGGTCTGGAAATTCAGAGAGCTTCTCCGCTACGGTAAAGTCTCCGCCTGGCTCCCCCATGCCTTCTAAATTTATATTTCTTGTAGATCCTTCTGTGCATATCCCCTTCTCCAGACCTTGAACCCTAGCCGTGCTGGTTGCGGCTTCACATCTGACATCTCACACCCTAAATGTAATCAAGCTCCAGGCCATACATTTCTCAGAATCTATCTACTTCTGTGCCTCACTGCCCAGTTTGTGTTAGGTGTTCAGGAGGAACTGGGTGACCAATGATGTCTATTTTAGCCGAGGCCCACTCTCTCTGCTGTGGGACCTCCTCATTGCTGCCTTGGCCAGCTGAGTGGCCTTGTGCTAAGGGCAGGGTCTATATCTTCACGGATGCACTGACCAGAGCCCAGGACAGTGCCTGGTGTTTAACAACTTCCACAAAAATGTGTGGAATGAACAAACAAGTGCATTCAAGAGAAAAGAATAAGAGGATTCTTCTTGGAGAGGAGAGCCAACATTTCTGAGGGCCGGGAAGGGCAGGAGGTGCCTCAGACCACCTGTGCTGGCCTTGGGCATCTGTCCTCTCCACATGCCATGCTCAGCAGGCCGAGGGGTGCCCCCCGCCCCCACCAGGCACGGGGGCTGCAGAGAGGCTCCCAGTGTGAGGCAACCATTCGAGCAGAGGGTTCCTAAAGGCCCTTCAAATCTCCGGGCCCCAGGATTGCAAGAGTCTGGCTTTTCCTTTAAGCTCAGTACAGTTAGCCCCAGTTACCACCTGGAGCAGCTAAAAATGGAATTGCTCCATTTCTTGTTTGAATTCACCTGAAAACTAGCACATCGCAGCAGGGGCTCTGGGGACAAAGTGGGCTTGTTCCTCCCCTCCCCAGGTCACGCATGGTGGGCATGTGGGCTAACGACACCTAGGATTTCAGCTACCGCAGTGACACTAACATGTGTATCAGGGAGGAGGCAAAATGTGCCTGCTTGGCTGTAAAAGGCTCACAAACTTTATGAACCTTCTGTGACTTGGCAGAGACGGCACACTGGTGGCAGCCACACAAATGTGAAAGCAGATATGTGTCTGCGCGACGTCGGCTTTCTCTATGAGGCCTCTGTACTCTTACAGACAAGCACTTGCTCTTACCTCTCTCTGCAGTGGAACAAGGGCCTCCTTTGCCCTTGACAGGATTGGAAAGAAAGGTAAGGAAGGAGAAGAAAACGGGGGTTCGTTGTGTTCCTGCCTGGGCCAGTCTCCACGCCGCCTGTGCACCTCACAAGGATTATCTTATTTAAGCCTCACAGTAACCCGAAAACAAGCATCCTCACCATCACTGTTTTCACAGATGAAGAGACAAAGGCCCAGAGAAGACCCCAGGCTTGTCAAGGATAATGAGTGGCAAACTGGGACCTGAATGCAAATCTGTTCTCCCCATAGCCCCAGAGGCGCCAGGCTGATGACACAACCATGTTTAGAGCTTAGGGCCGGGGTGACCCAGTCACAGGCGCCAGGAGCCCAGGGGACCGGCCGTTGATTGCATTTCTTTTGGCTCTAGCTCTCCTGAGTAGTAAACCTTACAGAACAGCTCAGTGCTTCCTGTTGGCGAGAAGATAACACACGCAAACCCCAATAGATTCTCAGCCAGATTTGTCCCTATGCGGTCCACCTTTTGTTATGCTGGCTGAATTTCTCTTATTTTTATTTTTTTTTAAATACAGAAAGGTACCAAGAAGAAAACCAAAAAATAAGTCATAATCTTCCTGGCCTTTGTTGACATTTTAAAAAAAATCTATTAACTATACTTATGGTGGTAATCATTTTGCAATGTATACAGCTATCACGTCATGTTATACACTTAAAACCAAGACAGTGTCATATGTCAATTCTAGCTCAATAAAACTGGGAAAAAGTATAAGTTTAGAAAATTCAAGTAGCAGGAACATTTTTAAAATTAAATGCCATTCCCCTCCAGTCCTCTCCTAAAGACAATCTCTGCTAACATTTTCTCACAAGAAATCCCTTCCAGGAAGAAGGAATATGTATCACCCTGTTTGTGTGACTCTATTTCATTTTATAACACAAATGGGGTCGTTCGATTCCCTCTAGATGTTCTGTGGCTTGATTTTTCTTCTCAGTGACATATCTGACAGGGTCTTTCCACCTCAGCACAAAGCCGTCCACTCTTTATTTCCTGAACACAAACACTGTTCATATTCTTTGCTCATTGAAAAATCTGGTTTGGGTCTTTTTCTTATTTAACACTTTGTAAACTAAAGAAATTATTTCTTGGTCAACTTGATGTGCTATAAATATGTTTTCCCTAATTTTCACTGCTCATCTTCAAATAAATGTTGGCATTTCTTGTTTTTAGCAGTAACCAAAACCATTGCCTCCTAAGGATCACAGGGAGGGAAGAGGGCTGTATTAATATTCTCTTGCTGCCATAACGGAGTACCACAAACTTAGTGGCTTAAAACAGGTCGTGGCTATTGGCTACAGTTCAGGAGGTTGGGAGTCTATGAATGAGCTGGAAGGACCGAGTTCCTCCTGGATGCTCTGGGGGAATCTATTTCCTTGCCTTTTCCAGCTCTGAGGGATCAGCTTGGCTCAGGGCTCTGTCCCAGGTCTTCAACACCAGCAGCGTAGCATCTTCTCTCCGCTCTGGCTTCTGTTTCTATCCTCACATCATCTCTCTCTATCTGAGCCTCCTGATTCCTTTTAGAAGGACCCTGTGATTCCATCGGGCCCATCCCGATAATCCAGGATAATCTCCCCATGGCAAAAAAATCTTTAATCATATCTGCAAAAATCCCTCTGCCATGTAAACGGACATATTCACAGATTCCAGGGATTAAGACAGGACATCTGGGGGGGGGGGGGGGGGAGGTATTATTCAGGGAAGAAAGAGAGGATGTGATGGGAGGAAGGGGTGGCACTATTGCTCCAAAGCATGGCCATTCCCCATCCCTGGAACTCTCCACCTGTAGTGTGACCTAAGCATCATGGCTGACCTCTTTTTCCAACCCCACCTAAAAGGCTATCACATCACCATGTTTATTCTTGTTTGTCACCTCCTCCCAGACTTGGGCATGGGGACAATTTATGGAAATCAACCACCTGAGCTGGGAAGTTAATTCTCCCAGCTGGGCTTGCCTCCTCATTAGGTGGTAAACCCCATGGAAGCCAGGGGCTAAGCTTTCAATGTTGGTGTGGTATCCTATACCATATTCCTGGCATAGCCCCTCACACCAGTAGAGAGAAAAGGAAGGAAGGAAAACAGGAAGAGAGGGAGGCAGCTGCTTCTCTGCAGACCCCCCAGCTCTCCTAGCACAGTCAGTCCTGGATGAACGAGCTCCTCTCCCCTGGGGCTCGGCTTGAGTTCTTTCCCCCTTGGGTGACTGGCTCTTCTAAGAGGACACTGCCCACAGGCAGGTCCTAGAGACACCTGCGAGCAAAGGCTTTGCGGGATCATGCCCTAATTTCCTTTTAGCCTTCCGTGCCCTATTTCCCATTTAGCAGAACACGGGAACCACGAGAGCAATGAGGACACTGAGCATGAAATCTAACCCCTTTGGGAGTCTGCTGGCAGTGGAAGGGTGTGCAGGCAAGGGGCGGTATTTGACTTGGGGAAGGAGGCTCAGACATTGTGTTCTGTTCAGGTATTTTGTGAGAGGCCAGGGGATGGACTGGATGACCTCCCAAGGTCCCTTCCAGCCTGACCTGTCCATAACCACGATGTCCCCATCTCATAAATCTGCCTCTGACCTCTTACTAAGAAACCTCCAGCCTTAAGGCCTCCTTGGGCAGGTGGACAATTTTTTGGTAATAACAGGTATGTTTTTATCCTCCCCCCCAACTATAAAATAGCACATACCTATTATTACTTAAAAATTGACAAATTCAGAAAAGCATAAAGAAGCAGGAAAATATACCCATATCTGGAGAGAACCATGATTAACATTTTAGCCTATTTTTCTTGTAGTATTTTCTCGTACATATATATTTGTAATTCCTGTGAGAGGCTTAGTTCTGGGTCTTCTAGAGAGGGGGTGTCAGGAGACCAGCTTACTACCTCCAAGTGCCCCAGTGGGTGAACGCTGTTCCCGCCCAGGGGCCCTCAATGCAGGGGCCGCTTGGCCCAGCCCACCGGGAAGGAGGTGGGACAGCCTTTCCCTGCAGGGACCCTGGACCACAGGGGAGAGTCCCGTTCTGTACGTGAGAACAGACAACCATCTCCAAGCCTCACAGGAGTGGAGCCACATTGGGCGGGGTTGGGGAGGTGGAGTAGGTATCTCATAATGTTCCATGGACCTCCAAAAGGACTCCCACTTGGATTTCTTTCCCTTTCTTCTCTCCTCCTGTTGCCGCTGACTCTTCACCTCTTTCTGCTCAGAAATCCAGCCTACCCGCTTCTGGGAATGACCTCGCTGCCTAAAATGAATGAGGAACTCTTGAATCCACTCCTGTGCCTCCTGCATTCCCAGCCTCTGGCTTCAAAGGACCATGTCTTACCTGGCCGGTGTGGCTCAGTGGTTGAGTGTCAACCTATGCACCAGGAAGTCACGGTTCCATTCCTGGTCAGGGCACATGTCCAGGCTGCAGGCTTGATCCCCCGTGGGGGGCGTGTAGGAGGTGGTGGATCAGTAATTCTCATCATTGGTGTGTCTATCTCTCTCTCCCTCTCCCTTTCTCTCTGAAGTCAATGAAGATATATTTTTTAAAAACTTCTATTAAAAAAATGGCCATGTCTTTTCTCCACTGTTGCCAGCTGCTCCTGCTTGAGAGGGAATAGAATTTAGGGAGGGAGCACTATTCTCTGGGGTACAGGAGTGGGAGATAGAAGATGGGGTCTCCACTTACACTGTAGCTCCTTCACCCAACAGTATATCTGAAATAAAGCATCTCTCATTACCCCAAGACTAATTTCCTCCAAGAAAAAACTCCACAACCGTACAAATAACATTTGATCCACATAAGAAATTAATATTCATCTTATTACTATACTTGTAACTCTATTTCCTGTGAGCAAACACCCTGACCTTATTAGCCCTAAAGAACATTTACCTCCTCTCTGTCAAGGTTAGATGACAAGATCTCCTTCATTAACTTGACAAAAAAGCATATTGCTTTAATTGCTTGGAAAGGAAATAGGGGTGGGGGGGCGGCAGGGTGAGAAGTCTTTTTTTTACTTCGTCACACATATTTTTTAATATACTTGAAATTATACAATTGTGTATCCTGCTTTTCCCACAATATGATAAGCATTCTCCCAAGTTAAAAAAAACAAACAAACAAAAAACCGCCCTAAACACCCTGTCTTATATAAGCACCATTTTAAATTATTGTATAACATTCCACTATAAAGCACAGCCTGGGATTTTTAGGGGCAGGAAGTAAACATCCCAGGATGATCCTTGCTAGAGTAAGTCTCAAAGAGCCCTAATAACTAGTTTAGGAATTGCTGGAGACTTTCCACAGAAATCGCTAATAGGGAACAGCTTACGTTAGACGGGAAATGCCACTCCGGGTTATTAAAGCTGTGTGCAGAAGGCATCGAGGCCAGACCTGCAGCAACCACATTACCAGGTCAAGAAACAGCTCCTAGGAGGAACCAAGGTAAAAGTATTTTAAAAAACTAGATGCAAAAGACACATTACGTGGGTGATTGTGTCAACAGCCATCTCTCTGACCCCAGGGAGTAGAACGGAAGACATTTCATCTTGAACACAGGCAGACTGTTGTGTTACTGGATAGGAGTGGACAGGCCTGGGCCAGCAAATTCCTAACTTTGAACCCTGATTGTACATTAAGGAAAAAAAAACCAAAGTAAATGCCTAGGACAGCTTTCTTTTTTTCCCTCTAGAGAAAGACAATGCTCTCTGTTTAATTTTGCAGTTTAGATAGCCTAGAAAACCTGGGGGCAGGGGGTGACTAAATGACCTCTAACAGCTGACTCCTTACCTACCACACACACCCCGGTTAGGAATCTATGTTTTTAAGTTAGGACATGGCAGAAAACGTTGGGATATCAACAATTTTAAAGAGCACTTGTTACCCAGTTTTTTAGGCATTTAATAGTTTCATTTATTGTACCCAGGTTGGTTTTTTTTTGGCATTTAATAATTTTATTTATTTTTTGAAGAAACTAAAGGTTTTCCCCACCCCCACCCCCAATTACCGTTTATAGTCATTGTTATTTGTTATTAGTTTCAGGTGTACAAATAGTGGTTAGACAATCATATACTTTGCAAAATGATCGCCCTGATATTTCCAGTACCCAACTGGCGCCATACATAGTTATTACATAGTTATTATTGTTCGCTATATTCCTATGCAGTACTTTATATCCACAGGACTATTTTGTAACTACCAATCTGCACTTCTCCATCCCTTCATGTCTTTCATCAAGCTCCTCTGGCTACTATCAGTCTGTTCTCTGTATCTATGAGTCTGTTTTTGTTTTGTTTATATTGTTCTTTAGATTCCACTTATAAGCGAAATCATCTGGTATTTGTCTTCCCCTGACTGACTTATTTTACTTAGCATAATATCCCCCAGGCACGTCCAGTTTTTTTAAAAATATATATTTTTATTGATTTCTGACAGGAAGAGAGAGGGAGAGAAAGACAGAAACATCAATGATGAGAATCATCAACCAGTTGCCTCCTACACGCCCCCTACTGGGGATCAAGCCCGCAAACCGGGCATGTGCCCTCGACCGGAATCAAACCCAGGACCCTTGAGTCCACCCTCTATCCATTGAGCCAAGCCGGCTAGGGCTACATCCAGTTTTTTGTTTTGTTTGAATCTTGCAAGCCCTATTTTCAGGTATCTTCGTCAGGATACTTGGTTAATAGGACAGAAATTTGGGATGACAAGGAACTTAGCCTGTGACTGCCTCAGGTCTGCTTAGACGTTCCTGGCAATGAAGAGCTTCATCCAAATATCTGCAAGGGGACTTCTGGGGAAGCAGTGGGAAGCGCATTGCCCACTGGGAGCCTCCCATGCCCTTACCAGAGAGCCTAGGCTTGGAACTTAGCAGGAAGCGGTTGAAGAGGAAGCCCAGCTCCACATTACATCACAAGCAGCTCCCGGAAGCCAGCCCTGAAATATTTCACCTCCTCCTGGTCCCTGTCCCCGACCCCCACTCAGACAGCTAATCAGCCAGGAAGAGTTATCAACACTATCTTATTTTTATTTAGTCCATGGGCCGATGCTCAATCCACTGAGCCAAACCGGCTAGGGCAACACCACCTTCTAAGTCTGTCTTGGGTCCACTTCTCCAAACACCAACCCCGCAGTGCAGGAGCAGCTCCTCACGGGTCTACCAACTCCGCTCTCTCTGCCTCAGTCTGTTCTCCAGGCCACAGCTGACATGCTCTCCCCAATTTTAGAACTTCTGATTTGAAGATGGTGTCCAGTTAGCAATTCCCTCTTCTTTACTGGAAATAATCCAACACCAAAAAGAAGTTGAACAATAAGTACACAAACTCCATTTTAGTGAAGACAGGAGACACCTAAAATATAACGTAGGTGGGAGAGTTGCCCCAAACAAGGGATTTTCAGCAGAGGCACTGATAGGAGAAAGTGGAGTGAGGACACAAGACCAAAGAGTCTCGGGACAGCCAAAAAACACTCACCCTGAAGGTGAGGGGCACACCTGGAGGTGTAATACCTGGAGGTGCAATATAAAAGGCCCTCGTTTTCAACAGTAGGAAGTGGGTGCATGTGCTGGTGACATGAGTCCTGGTGTGGACCAGGACTAAATGAGACATTACCCAGACTAGCCATATTTGTAGGAAGTGATCTGTCTCTGTGGCAACAGGGAGGAGACACTTTGCATTGGAAAAGCCTCACCATTGGCTGGAGGAAATTCAAGGCTGAATGCACTTGTATTAACCTCGGGTCATAAGGAAAATACAGCCTACCTGGAAGACAACCTCAGCCACTTTTATACTGGAGGTCCATGGGAAGGGGGAAAAAAAATCACCTGCTTCAATGATGAGTAATCTATACAAAGAAATGACAAGAACAAAGAAGGGGAAAAAACAGCAGGCAAAGAAGACACATCAAAAAATGTTGTCATGGAGCAGATGAAAATTCTAACTAGAAACATTTAAAAACATAGTGAGGAAATTGACTCTGGGAAAGAACTACACACATTAGAGATCAGGGGAGAGGTCATGAAACAATAGGAGGAAATGCATCCTGGGCTGGCAGAGCTCAGGGAAGGAGTGGAAGAAAAAAAGACAACCATCTAAACTTCATTGTTAATATAAAGTCTAAAATCTGCAGGAGGAGGAAAAGGAAAAGTAAATACTGCTAAAAACTCAGCGAGAGATAGAGGAATAAGAAGTCACCAAATTAAATAGGATTAAGGGGAGGATTAGAGAGAAAACAATAGATATGAAAGACAGGAAGATCTGTTTGTCTGAGCGTTAAATGTCTCTGAAAGGGCACATGAGAAATTGGTAATATGGTTTGCTTCTAGGAAGGGAAAGTGGTGGGTGGATGGGTGCGTGGAGGACAGGAGTGGAAGAAAGAATTTTCACCTTTATGTCTTCAAATGTTGGCTTGTATGAACATATTAGCACATAAAAAATCTAATTAATAAATCCCCACAGCCCCCACTCCCACCCCAGCACTCAGACCGACAAACAAATCTATGTTTACTTACTCTCCTCTCTTAAAACCCTTGAATTGTTCTCTTGGCTGTTTGAATAAAAAGCACACACCTCAAAATGGCTTAGTAGTAGGGCAACCACAGAAATTATTGCCCAACAAGGCACTTCTGGGATTGAAAGGAGGAGGTGCTACCGACTAAATGAGGGCAAACGTCACCTATTTAGAAGGCCATCCTGACCTGGCCCTGGCTGCCCTCTCCAGCCTCACCTCTCGCCTTCCAGCCCAGGGCCCTCACCCCAGCTTGCTCCAGCCTCCCAGCACACACGGCTCCCTCTACGCATATTCTACCCTCTCCCCCCACCCTCCACACTCCACCCTCTGGCTTATTCCGCCAAATGTCCTTACCCTTCAGCTCTTGCACATGTTATCCATTCTAAAATGCACATTTCCCCCCCTACATTTTCACATCTCAAGTGAGAACAGGTCTTACAGCCCATGGCCTGTCATGGCTTAATTGGCAGCATTTTTCTTAGTGGCACACACACGGTACATCTTGCTGCAGAAGGCATCTTAGATTTGGTGACTCATGTTATCGCACTGTACTGTAACTGTCTAGTTCCAGGGCTAGCTTCCCACTAACTGCGATATCTCTGAGGGCAGGACTGCATGTTATTTTTCATTGAGTGCCCAGTGGCACTTACTAGAAAACAGTAGTTACACAATAAATAAATTCTGCAATAAAGCAGAAATTTTTCAGAAAAACAAAATTGTTAGGAACGAGATTTTTCTCTTGAAATTTTCTTTAAAATTTTTTTAACTTGATATTTAGAGAGAGAGGAAGAAAGAGGGAGGGAGAAACATCAATATGAGAGTGAAGCATCAATCAGCTGCCCCCTCCTGGGGATCGAGCCTGAAACCTGACTGGGAATCGAACTGGCCACCTTTCAGTGCTCAGGACAATGCCCAAACAACTGAGCCATGCTGGCCAGGGCTCTCTCAAGTATTTCTGAACTTTTTTTTTCTTCTCAAGAACATTTCTGGTTTCTCTGGGTCCAAATATCCAAACTTGATGACTGAATGAAGGAAATCAAGTTCCATATAAAATACATCTTTATGTTTCTAACAGTGGGACTGTAGATCTATAAAAGAAAGTGAAATAAAATATTGTATGTATTTCTATTTGCTTTCAAAGTTTCCATTTCATGCTTGACTTGGTTTATAAGGTAGATGGTTTATAAGGTAGAAGTGACAAAATAAAAAAAAACATTTATTCATTCAACAAACATCCATGGAGTCTCCACGATTTGCCTGAACTCCTTTTCATGCTGAGAATACCACAGTAAATAACAGAAACTAAGTTCCTTCCCCCTTTGAACTTATAATCTAACTAGAGGCCCTCAGCCTGGCCTGGGGGATCGGGCTGAAACCTGCTCTCTGACATCCCCCGAGGGGTCCCGGATTGCAAGAGGGCACAGGCCAAGCTGAGAGACCGCACTGGTGCACGATTGAGACCAGGGAGGGATGCAGGAGGTTGGCCAGCTGGGGAGGGACTATGGGAGGGCTCCAGGGTGTGTCCAGCCTGTCTCGCTCAGTCCAGATCAGCTGGACCCCAGCAGCAAGCTAATCTACCAGTCAGAGCATCTGCCCCCTGGTGGTCAGTGCACATCATAGCAAGCAGTTGAGCAGCCTTAGCATATCATTTGCATATTACACTTTGATTGGTTGAACAGCCAACTGGCCGACCAGACACTTAGCATATTAGGCTTTTATTATATAAGACTAGAGGCCCGATGCATGAAAATTTGTGCAAGAGTAGGCCTTCCTTTCCCCGGCTGCCAGCACCGGCTTCCCTCAGGTACCCAGGACCCGGGCTGGCTTCCCTTTGGCCCGGGCTTCATCAGGAAGGACATCAGGAATGACATCTGAAAGACGGCCAGTCTAATTAGCATATTACCCTTTTATTATTACAGATGATGGATGCAAAACAATAACATACACACAAATAAAAATATAACATATCAGAAGTGGCGATATAAAGATGAGGATATGAGAATATATTTTATTACAGTTGTGGGTCCCCAAGTTTATTGGATCATAACCACTATCAAGGAACTCCTTAAAGGCACAGATTCACTGGTCCTTGTCACGTCCACTGAATCAAGAACTACAGGGGAGCCAGGCTGGTGTGGTTGAGTGGTTGAGCATTGACCTATGAACCAGGAGGTCATGGTTGAATTCCCAGTCAGGGCACATGTCCGAGTTGCAAGCTTAATCCCCAGTAGAGGGCATGCAGGAGGCAGCCAATCAATTATTCTCATCATTAAGTTTCTATCTACCTCTCCCTCCACTCCCAAATCAATAAAAATATATTAGGAAAAAAAAAAGGAGCTACAGGGGAGAAGCCCAGGTAAATTATTGGAGGAGTTCTCCAGCTGATTCTTGTGATCACTGGATACCTAGGCCAGTGGTCGGCAAACTGCAGCTCTGGAGCCACATTCGGCTCTTTGGCCCCTTGAGTGTGGCTCTTCCACAAAATACCACATGCGGGCGCGCACGTACATTGCGATTGAAACTTTGTGGCCCATGCACAGAAGTCGGTTTTCGGCTCTCAAAAGAAATTTTAATCGTTGTACTGTTGATATTTGGCTCTGTTGACTAAGGAGTTTGCCGACCACTGACCTAGGCTATATCAGAGGTTTTAAACTTTAGCTGCACAGTAGAATCACATGGCCCAGGTCCCTGCCCCATAGATTCCCATTTAATCCATCTGGGCTGAGTCCTGAGCTTTTGTATTTATTTAAAGGCTCTCCAGATAATGTTAGTGAGCAGCCAGGGCTGAGAACCAAAGGCTATACTATCTCTGGGATGTTGGAGATCCAAATTAGGAACTTGCTGCCCCCAGCCTATCCATCGCTGCCCAGGAATCAGGAAGTAGGCTCTTGCAGACATGCCTGCCTCTGTCCACGATTAAAAGTCTCAGATCTACACCCAGACACAGACTGATGGCTAACTCAGGTACTGTCTTTTGCACACGGGCTTATACTTTTGTTTCGACTCCTCCTCGGATATGCTTTCTGTACAGAGCCATGTCTGAGAGGTGACCCTGCTGTAACACTTCAGCCATGCCTGGCCGCAATCCCTTCTGCACACCTGTGACAACCTGGAGCAACACTCCAGTCACCCAGCACAAGCTGCTCCCTCTCTATTAGCAATTTCTTCAGAAAGTCCCCAGTGAATAATTTCCATTGGTAACGTCACTTGGAAGTCTCATCAAGTGTACCAGGTGATATGCCAGGGACCCAATAAGCAAACATGCAAACAGCTCCCTCTTTTTAAAAAAAACAAAACACACAACAATGGTTTTCCTCCTTCAGCTCAAAATTTCCAAAATCATTACATCCCATACCTGGCCTCTTAGGGGAACTGAAGAGGGAGAAGAAAAGATGGGAGCTCCAGCCCCCCACCCCTGTATGAGGTGCACAACTATGCTCTTTTCCTGTGTCTAGACTCTTAAGTCCCTCCCACTCTGATGTGAGGTTGAAGACCCCCAAATGGCCTCCGTTGAAGCTGTGTGACATCTGTGAGCCTCAGTTTCTCCACAGATCAGTTTTTAAGGATCCGTGGAGAAGGCAGCTGAAGCAGCAAGTACTACACCTTGCACGTAGTAGGCAGCTGTGATTGTTATGACCTCTTTTCTGTCTTCTGGTGGTTTTTCTTCTAGAGAACGGACTGCGTTGGGACATTTTTATGTCATTGCTCAATGAGCTGGAAATGGCAGTCCTGCTGATTAAAATTCTGGTTTGCAGGGAGCTGAGTGATAGTGTTGACATTTGCAGAAAGCTTTCTTCCTAAACTTTAAACACTTTGCAGATCTAATCCTGCTGGCATTGCCTGTTAGTGATATTTCTGTGGCGATGACGGGCACATCGAGTTCAATAGACACGCAGGGAAAGGGCAGGCTAATTGGTTTCCTTTAGGGGTCCAGTGAAGTTAGGTGGACACTAAGTCTATTTTAGCATGAAGGAAACCAACATGTATTGAGTGTTACTGAGATAGGATAGTAAGCCAGAACTAGTAGAATAGGAAAACGGAGACAGATAGTTAAAGGGACAAGCAATTTACAGCCATCTAGTAAGTAGCAAAATCCGATCTTCCCTAACTGAGGACACTTAAGAGTAAATGGTTTACACTTCTCCCCAACCAGAGGATAAATAGCTTAAATCACCCTACGCAGGGAGATAGCAGAAATCCAATTAGTGCCATTTGCCAACCATACCCAAGGACGGATGAAGTCAGGGGAATAAATCTCATTTTGGCACATCAGCATAAAGCTGATGAATTTTTTTCTATTGAGATCCTCCCCTAAGACCTCCCCTAAACGCCCAGCCTTTAAAACACTCTAGACAAGGACCCAGGGTGCACTGCCCCTCTCAGGAGCTCTTAGGCAAAGTTCCATTTGTGTACTGCTTTTATTTTAAATTACATCGATGGTGGGTCCCATAAGCGATGCAATGGTTAGAGCCTCTAAAGGTCGTAATTAGGCTTTACAGGACTTAATTAGGCTCCTTAAGGCCAGGGTAGCAAGGGGATAGTAACAAGCCCAACTTACTCTTTATTCCATCTCAGGTGCAAGAGAAGTTGGTTCAGGAAGCGAAAACAAGCCCAGCTGCCTAGATCCGGGCCCTGCCTGCCCAGAGGAAGGCAGAGAAGAGCGGAGTACTTGGTTTCTCCCTAGACACAGCCTGCCCAGGTGCCTCAGGTGGGCCCAGGCAGGGTGGGGACAAGCAGGTGACTAAGCCCGGATCTCAGAGTAAGAAGTCCACTTGGTCCGGTGCTGCCACAACCTCATAGTGGTGAACCGACCCCACCCTCTTCCTGAGGTCCCTCCTTCGTTCTCTCGTTTGTGCCCAGAACCCCGATTCTTCCCTAGGCCTTTACGAAGAGTCTGCCCGGACTCCCCGCACACTTAGCAAGCGCCAGGCGAGCGAAGGCGCTCTGACACCCACCCTGCTCCAGGCTCACCACTGCGAGCCCCTTCCCTCCTCTCCCCTGACGCCATCTGCAACTCTGCGTGGCCTGCTGCCCTGTGCCTTAGGGTGCAGACACCCTCTCCAACCCTGCACCCCTTCTCTACCCCAAACCCCACAAGCGGAGCGCTAGGGCGGAAGAAAGCTGACGGAAGAAGGCAGGGAGGCGGGACCAAATCGGTAGTTACCACCCTCCTCTCCATCAAAAGCCGCCCCAGCACCTCCGCTGGCCTGGCCATGCAAATGCAAGGCCACAGGGAGGCAATTCCTTCTTCTTGTTTTTAAATAAGGGACCTGTAGTCAGGACTCAATGGATTGTCAAATGCCTCTCCCACTCATCCTCCATTCCTTCTGTCTCCTCTATCTGCCTGCCTCTTTCTCTTTTTAGGACTTCCCTCGATATCACACAGTGGAATACACAAACGAATTTTCATAGTGAGAGGTTGAAACACTGCACGAGATTAGAAAACAAAATGTCCTCATATTGCAGTTCTGCTTAGCCTGTCCTGCACCCTCTCGCAATCCGGGACCGATGGCTCCTAACCACTCGCCTGCCTGCTTGATCACCCCTAACTGCCTCTGCCTGCTGGCCTGATCGCCCCCTAATTGCTCTCCCCTGCCGGCCTGATTGCCCATAACTGCCTCTGCCTCAGCCCCCACCACCGTGTCTTTGTCTGGAAGAACGTCGGGAAGGATGTCTGGAAGATGTCCGGTCTAATTAGCATATCACCCTTTTATTAGTTTAAATATACATTTGGGCACATACAAATATGGCTTTATTACAGATGTGTATATATGTACATGTATATATAACTTTTCTGTATTTTTATGTAATTGGGGCCACAATATAGGTGTTCTGCAAATTCATACTTTCACTTAATCATGTGTTTTGGGGAGCTGTCACTCTCTGGGTCTTTTGCACACAGCCCTATCTCATTCTAGCAGCTGCATGCTCCAAACTATGGAAATCTCATGGTGTATTTAACCTCTCATCATTGCCACTTCTGGTGTTTCTACTTTTTTTTTTTTTTTTTTTTTTTTGCTATTACAAACAAGGAAGCAATAACTTTTGTATTAGTTATCTATTGCCTAACACATTACTCCAAAACTTGGTGATGTAAAACTATAATAAATGTTTATTATTTCTCACGGTTTGTGCCAGTCAGCAAGTTGGGAGCTGCCTGGCTGGGTGGCTTCAGGCTCACTGCTTTTTATGAGGTTGTAGTCCAGTTGTGGGCTGGACTAGGAAAGGAGGGTCCACTCACTCCTGAGCTGGCGACTGGGTATTGGCAGCCAGTGGATAGTGGGGAACCTTTGTTCCTCCCCAAGTGGGCCTCCCCACCAAGCTAATTGAGTGTCCTCACAACAAGGCGGCTGGTTTCCCCAGAGCAGGTCATTCAAGAGAAGATGGAGGAGAAGCAGCAGTGCCTCTTATGACCTGGCCTCAGAAGTCACACATTGTCACTTCTGCCAAATCTATGCATTAGAAGCGAGTCACTAGACCCAGCTCTTTCAAAGGGTGGGATGTCAAAGAACTGTGAACGTATTTTAAAACCACATGTACATACATAGTCTTGATGCAGTTGTATGAATGTTTCCTTAGAATGGATTTTTAGAACTAGGATTGCTGGGTCAACTGATATATGTACTTTCAATTTTGATAATTCCTATTTGCACCAGAAACTCCTAATTGTCCCCCAAATCTCCATTGTCTCTCTTCTTCCTTTTCACAATAGATATCCTGCATTTTTGCTGGACATTTTGAGTTATATTTCCCAGGCTCCTTTGCTGCTGCCCCAGGACATGTAACTGCCAATGGGAAGTATTTTATGAAACTCCTGGGTCACGCCCTTAAAGAGGCTGTTAGCCTACTTCCCTTTCCCCCTGGAGAATGCTGTTGGGAGAACAGCTGTGGGGGGAGCCAGCTTCTACCATGTGATGAAGGCAGCACCCTCGGGGATGGTGGGGTGACCATAGAAAGAACCTGGATCCCTGGGTGATCTTGTGGAGGTGAGCCATCCTTCTTCTCAGGGGCTTTCTACCAACTCAGACTTTTGTATGAGAGAAAAATAAAACTTCTGTCTGTTTAAGCCACTGTTACTTACTGATGAATTTTCAGGCATCAGCAAAGCTAAATGAGGGGCACTTGGCCTCAATGGGGATGCTTCACTGATGCTGTTGAAATAATAATTTTTAGGGAGCTGGTCCCAATTTCCCCTTCTCCCCAACCCCACTTTCTTCTCTCCTCTCTCCTCTCCTCTGTTGTCTATCTTTGCCTAAATAGCCATCTGAGTCCCTGATGATTCAATGTGCTTACATTTCCATAGGCAGGTGTGTGTCTTGTTTAGTCACATTAAAAATAAATCACTTGGCCACACACAGTTGATGCATCAATCTGTTATTTTCCTCTGCTTTCCAGGAACAGATTGCTCAAAAAGCAAATGACTGTTGGGTGAAATTTGAGCAGGAAAAGAAGTGAGAGGAATGAATAGAGCCGTTCCAAGCTTGCCCTTCAGACTTCCCACCAATCAGAAAGGGAATCAGTCATGCCCACAATTATGCCAATCACACAACATCATGCTGCATTCTTGAGACCAATGACAGTGAGCTGTGGAAGAATAACGTCTGGGAAGAGAGGTGGGGCTGTGTTTACTGAACACCTACTATGTGCCAGGCCTTGTGCTTACTTTTGCTTCTGTTCCCTTCTAAAGGAGATCAGGACCCAGGCTGAGGGACCCTGGGCAATTTTGCCTCTGGGGTCTTATTTCTTTAGACTACACACATTACATCATTCTCTAATAATTCTTTCTAGTGTGATGAAAAAGTCATGGTGTTAGACAGATCTAGCTCTACCGCTGTGGGCAGATTACTTAATGTCTCTGAGCCCGTTTCCTCATCTCTAAAATGGGGATGGAGATCAGGATTAAATGAGAAAATGTATCTAAGACACCTTATAAATAGGCAGTAAAAAAAAAAATGCCGTTTAATCTGTCCTTCATAACATACACACAACTTCACCCTCTTAAAGATTTTGTAATATTTATAGGTTGGGGTGGCAGTGTTCCAGGAGGGTGTGTGTGTGTGTGTGTGTGTGTGTGTGTGTGTCCTATTCTTGTTTTCTTTAAATATATTTTTATTGATTTCAGAGAGGAAGGGAGAGGGAGAGATAGCAATATCAGTGATGAGAGAGAATCATGAATTGGCTGCCTTCTGCACACCCTGTACTGGGGATCGAGCCTGCAACCCGGGCATGTGCCCTTGACTGGAATTGAACCCGGAACCTTTCAGTCTGCAGGCCGATGCTCTATCCACTGAGCCACACAGGCTAGGGCTCTATGTCCTATTCTTGATCAAAACAGTCTGGGAGGGAGAGAACCAAGTCTTTTGTAGAAATCTTAGCCCTTCAGAAAACCAGTCCCTGGCCCCAATAAAATGCCGTTGGGATCCAGTAAGAGAGTAGTGAGTGTCAAAGACATCACCCAGCAAACCAGCCTCTCCATAGTCCCACACTGTGTGGTCCCCTTTCACATTGGATTGGGGCTGGCCTGTAACTTGTTTTAACCAATAACGTGGGCAGAAATGACCCTGGGACAGCTCTGCGATTAAGCCTTAAGAAGTCCTAGAAGTTGACACTTTAGTGCTATTGGGCTCTTGAGCCAAGGGGAGTTTGGCCTCTCTGTGTTAGAAAGACCTTATAGACAGAACATGTGGAAAAGGAGACTATATGGAGAAAGAGGGAGTCCTGCTAGTCCCAGTTCCCAACTGAGCCCAGCTTCCAACCACCCCTCCAGGCACCAGGCAGAGGAGGGACCCATCCTGGAGTCTCCAGTCCAATCCAGCCCCCGCCCCCCCCCATGGCGGTGGCCCCAGACAATATTAGGTGCAACCTGAGAACTGCCCAGCTGATCCCAATCAGCCTGCAGACTCCTAAGAGTCTTAGAATGGTTCTCTTAAACCATTAACTTTTTAAAAATATTTTTTATTGACTTTTAGAGAGAGAGGAAGGAAGAGGGAGAGAGGGAAACATCCACGTGAGAGCAAAACATCAATCAGCTGCCTCCTCCATGCGCCCTACTGGGGACTGAGCCCGTGCCGGGAATCTAACCAGCAACCTTTTGTGCATGGGATGACGCCCAACCAACTGAGCCACACCAGCCGGGGCAAACGCTTAACTTTCTGAGTGATAGATTACATAGCAATAGAGAACGGAAACAGTCAGCAATATCTTCCAGCTTTCACTGTGTACCCAACCATGTGCTCTCGTTATGAGAGATACAGAGGAACTGCCCTCTGGAACTTAGTTTGGGCAAAGAGATTGTACTTAGGCAAGTAAGATTTGAGGCATTTACTAACCCCCACTCCAGTGTGTGCCTAGAAGCACAATGCAAACAGATTCTTTAGTGATGGGCTTGGAAGGATGAGGCAGGGAGCACTTTCTAGAGAAAAGGGGTTTTGACCTGGATTTGGAAGGAAAAGGCACATGGTAGCAACATGGCAAGAACATTAAGAGCGTGGAGAAAAGGAGCGGAGAAACTTCACGTTTGATACTAGCCTGGATATCAAAAAATGGGGCTAAAAAGAGATCTTGCCAAGTCAGGATGTAGGCCTGCAGTGGGGACCTCAGGAAAGCTGGTTATTTCAGGATCTTTACTGTCTCCTTCCCATCCGGTAAAAATATAACTTGCGAATGGCAGCATCTCTTCCTGCTGAATTATACATGCCCCTGCTGGTGACCGTGAGTCTCCTGAGGGGAAGCTCCCTCTCAGCACCCACTGGAGGGAGCTCAGGAGGATGTGCAGAACCAGCCCTGTAGGTCTCCCCAAGTACAGCGTGTGGGGGCGGGACGTGAGGCGGGCAGGGCCCCTCCAAGTTGCCCTAGCGCGGAGACTTAAAAGACTGAAAGCAGCAGCCTCAACCAGAGCTAATTGGTTGGTAATTAGCAGGTTAATGGCTCACATCAGGGATAATGCAAGGCTGGAGCCAAGTGGCAGGAAATAACTTTAAAGTGCCCCCTCGGTGCTTCCCTCCGCTCCTGGTGTTTGGGGAGGTGGGGGGCTTTGGGCTTTGACAGTCTCCTCCCTGGGAAGAGCTGGGCCCTGTTGGCCTCCTCAGCTCTGGGAGTCAGAGCCAGGCCAGAGGGCCAGCACCAGGACACAGTCACTCCTGAGAAAATGAGCAACTCCGCCCTGTCCTTGAGGAACAGGCAGGGGTGCAAGAGGGGAAATCCAAGATCAGGCAAAAAGCCTTTATTGAGTGCCTGCTGTTTACTCTTTTTTCAAGTGCCCTGTAGGAAATGTGCAGGGGGGAGAGAGGACCCAGCTTCAGGGAACTTCCAGACCAGCTGGAAGTCACACACACACACACACACACACACACACACACACACACACACACAGCAACCTGTGACCATGAGAGTGAGAAGGGCTTTGTAGGACCTGAATGGAGGGTATGGAGTAGAGGCCCAGGTGAAGGCTGTTTGAGAGGCACTCTCCCAGCCTGTCCTGCCCACGCTGCTTCTATATGTACAGCTTCTAAGGGGTAGTCCTGGTATCCTGGGGGGCTGTGCCAAGAGGCCACACAGGTCCTCACTCCTGACCTGGGTCCATCCTATCCCGGGGTTCGGGGTTGCCTGTTCCATCCTGACCATCAATTTTCCTTTTATTAGGGCTGGTTTGAACGGATTTTGTGTTTTAGCTTGAATAGTCTTGGTGTGGGAAGGCTTTATCCTCACCCTTCACCCTTCATCCCTCACCCCTCTCCCCTTCACCTACCTCTTCCTCCTTCCCCAGGCCATCCCGCCTCTGCCTCAGTCCAGGTCTTCTTCCCCCGGGTGCTCTCCCTGCATGTGCTCTCCCCTCTCCATTTCATTTTCCATATCTTTCTAACATGATCTGTCACACCCTTGCTTTAAACCTTTGAGTGGCTCCTCATAGCTCAGCCTCCAGGCCCATCCCTGCCCCTGCACTCCTCCCCTCCTCCCCGCCCCCCTCCAGCTACCCCAAGATAAACAGTCATACCTCTGTGCCCATGCACATGGTGTACGGACTTGTATGCACAAATATACCCCTGTTTCCCACATTCCTTCTAGACCAGGGTCAGGGGTCATCTCATCTCACTCTGAGCTTGACTCCTGCATTCTTCAGCCGCCATCACACTTCATGAGGCCCTGCCCTGGCATCTACCTGATTGTATTGGCACTATACTTGGTGTCTTTGTCACCTGGCACAGTGCCTGCAAAAGGCAGGCAGTCAACAAATGCTGTGGGGTGAGTAAATGAGTGAGTGACTCTCTAATGGTGAACTAGTGGGCCTCAGCTGGCCTGATAGGGATTGCTGGGCACAGTGGGGGCATGAGAAGGGGGCTTTGCTTTCTGGGAGACCAGCCTTAGTCCAGCCTGGGAAGGGGTGGGGGGGAGCATGTGTTTTTTGAGGCCCTCCTGCCTCCTTCCCTAAAGCCCCCATCTCCCTGCTCCAGTGGAGATGGGCTCATGGAAATGGCCTTTCCCTCCTCAACACCAGCAACGAGGACCCCTCCTTCCCCTGGAGCATTTCCCTGGTTTTCTTTTCTGGAGGAGGGGAGCTCAGAGCCCAAGCCAGGGGGTGGGGAAGCGTGGCTCAGATTTGATAAACAGGCAGGAGATTTCAGAAGCAATCAGGGAAGAAAAGAACATACATTATCCCTGGAATTCACAATGCAGCGCTAATGAGCTGGGGGAGCTGTGATTTGATCTTCTCCTGCCTCCTGCAGCCCAGGATTAGCGGGTTTGGGAGCGATGCCTGGAGGGGTGTTGTGAGCTCCAGCGGGTCCACACAGCAAGGCCAGGGCTTCCCCTGGGATGTGAAGGAGGGGGTGGTGGTGTTTGCTGGCCCCTAGTCGCCCCCTCCCCCCAGGGAGGGGAAGGCATTTATTGGCCCCCAAATGCCACTGGCCATAAAGAACCGGAAGACAAGGGGCTGCAGATGCTTCCTGGCCGCAGTGGGGCCACCAGGAGGAGGGCCCTCCCCGGAACCCCACCTCGCAGGCACCCCGATCTCCTCAAACTCCAGCCTCCGGAACCCTGAGAGATGAATTCTGTTGTTTATAAGCCACTAGCCTATGGTATTTTGTTACAGTAATCCAATGGGCTAAAACAGAAGTAACCAACATCTACTGAAACTTACTACACACCACGCTCCGTTTGAAGCCTCTCTCACACATTAACTCATTTAATCCTCATTATACCATCTAATAGGCACCATTTTTATTATTGCCCCCATTTTACAGATGAGGACACAGAGCAGGAACCATGACTCTTCCACCCACTATTGAACTCCAGCACCCAGAATGGTAGGAATTCAACAGACTCATCTGCTTAATATCACCACGTGTTCTGGTGTGGAGCCTGGGCACCAACAATCTCCCAGGAAATGGCACAGTGTCACCTGGAGATGGACCGAGGCTCTGGAGAGCTCTTCTCTCCCATACTTATTTTTAAGGGCCTCCTAGGTGCAGAACTTGTGCACAAGAGGCAACATATTTAGTTCCTGTCCCCAAGTAGATTAGAATTAGAATTTAATAAGCAGGGATAAGTATGAATAAAAATTATGGAAAGTAGTAAAACACACAAAAAGAAGAAGACAATGTGCTGTAATAATTTTGTCGTCCATCCATCCATCCGTGGCTCCGTCCGTCCATCCATCCACTCAGTCCCTCATTCAAGGAGCATCCATGGCAAAGCCCTGGGATGCCGGGATGCATGTGACGTAGGCCCCCTTCTGGTGGAATGAGGCAGTGGCTGCCTCCCTCAGCCTAGCAGAGGCTTGAGGAGGAGCAGAACAGACAGGGCACTCCAGGCCTGAGGCCTGCTCCCAATCCCTCTCCTCTCTACGTGAGGGGTGTTTTCCCCAGCTGGCCCAGCCCAGAATGAGGCCTGCAGGAACTCTGGCCTGTCAAGAAAGCAGGTCAGAGAGCCTTGCCCTCGGCCTTTGAGCTGACTGTCCCCTTTCAGTGTCTCCCGCTTCCCTCCCTCCCTCTCTGCATGGTGGCTGGCAGAGGCCCCGGGCTCCTGGCCTGTCTTTCACGCACAGAGCTGTCTGCAGACAGCGCGTGGCCGCTCCCACCCGCCTGCCCCCAGAGCTCTGTGGGGTGATTGATGGGGCTGCTCTTGCTCTGGGTCCCAGAGAGCTCCTTTGAATAATAACTTGGCAAAATTACTCTCTATTTTTGCTTTCCCTATTTCTGATTCATTTGCTCTTTCTAAGTCATTCATCTCTTTTGAGTTTGAGGAAGAGGAATGAGGAAGAGGAGAAAAAGGTGTCACAGGGGTACAGGAACCGTGAGCCCACCTCCTCATTTCACAGAGGGCGCTGCAGACAGATAGCACCGCGGCCACTAGCAGCTCTGTATTAAATCCGACCTCTACTTGAAGAAGAAACGCGAGTGTGGGAGGTATGGGAGGTTGGCGGGGGGGGGGGGGGGGGGGGGGGCAGGACTCGTCCTAGGGCCCCTGAGGTTACACCTTGACTCATTCTGTCACGTGTAAAGCTGGTCCTGTCTGCCTGCAGGATGCTGGCATTTTCTCCTTGAAGGGGAGAAGCAGAGAAGGTCGGGGAGGGAAGGTGAGATGGGGTTTGAGTCATGTCAGCTCACCAACGCTTTCATTGATCACCTTCTACGCGCCAGGCACTGGGGAGACTGAGACGAATAGTCACTGCTCCTGCTCTCAAGAAGTTCATCACCAAGTAAATGGGTAAATACAATACCTGCGGTAGATGCTCTAGCTCCAAAGTAGGTCCCATGCAGTCCTGGGGCGGAGACAGTTTATTCTGTGAAGAGAATGACCTGCAAGGAAGTCTTCACAGATGGGGTGATGATAAAATGTTCTGAAACCTCAATCTGCAGGTGGGGAAGGGTGCTCCAAATGGCAGGCTCGGCAGAGGCGAAGGCTGGGAAGTATGGCCCTGCCTGGGGAACTCTACGTCATTTGGTATTTTTAGAGCACGGAGAGTGAGAGGGACACAGGCAGGACACAAGAGGTAGACACCGGGGAGAATAGTGGTTTGAATAATAGGTAACAGCAGATCCTAATGGAGTGCTTATGTGGGGGAGGCCCGCGTGCCAGTCTCAGGAGTTGGGCGACAGCAGTGGGACAGTTATCCTGTTGCAGAAGACCAAAGAAAACCAAGCAACGCTTTAAAAGAAAATGAGGGACACTTTTATTTACGCCGGCGGACTCAGGGAATAGCTTTCCAAATCTGAGTGAAGGAACATGCAGGGGGCTTCTCTTTACATCTCCCTGTGGTCCTTGTCCCGCAAATATGGATTATGCTTCCGATCCTTTTTGCGGGCCTTGCAAGAAGGCTCCCAGGTGTTGAGGGTCTCCAGGCCATATCTGATGGTCTGGCCTGGCACCAGCGTTAATAACCCTCCCTCCAGGGCAGTGCACTGTTCACAGTTTTATGGCTTCTGTAACAGGTTCTGCAAGACCAGTATCTGGGAAGGAGGTAGTGACTTAATTATAGGTTATCAAGAATGTACACAGAGCTTGCTGGCATGGATTCAGATCGCTAGCCCCCAAATATCAGGGTTACATTGGAATTAGCCCTTTTTAGCCTTCTCAATCCAACAGGAAGTGTGTGATCATCAGTGTGGAGGATGGATTGGAGCTGAAAGAGGCTGGGAAAGGAAGACCAGTCAGGAGGTGGATGCAATAGTCCGGGCAAAAGGCAAGTTATGGACCGAACCAAGGCAGGGCCGATAGGAAGGAGAAGGTATTTGAGAAACATAGGATGTCCCATTGAGAGGGCTTGGTGGTTGACTGTGGGAGGAGAATAAGGGAGTAGAGGAGTCAAGGGCACCTCCTGGTGCCACCAGCTGAACAGGGCTCATGGGCTCAGAAACATTCGCGAAGCACCGCCAAGCGCCTACACGGTAGTAGCACTATTCTAGTCACAGAGACGCAGACACAAATAATGAATTTCCCTTGGAGCTTCTTCGGGGTTAAAGACAAGCTTCATCTGTATATATAAACTCATCCAGCCCAGTTCTGGTGAATCTCAGAACTTTTTTCTTTTACCAAAAAATGCACCCTTTTCTCCCGTCACAGTGGGATGATTCAAGATGGCCCCATTTGTCCGGGGGTAGGATTAGGGCAGGCAGCCCGTTTGGTTGCCTGGCTAAGGTTAGGAGGATAGAAACTTCCTTGAGAAGCAAGTCTCCTTCCAGCCACCTCTGCTGGAATTGGGTATGCCCTCCCCCCCCCCCCCGATGGATTTCCCCATAAATAAATGTCTTATCTGAATTCACCTTATTTTCAAAAGGAGAAAGTCATCATATGGTAAAGACAGATCGTAAAAAGATGCCTCAATCTGTCAGGAAGGCTGGGTAATATGAGTATTTGTTTAGCGGTGAGAGTGTGCCCTGAGGCGCCTGCACTGTGAGGCTGGGCAGGTGCTTGGCCCAGGCCTGTGTGCAAATCCCCCCCCCCACCCCCCACCCCGAGTGCCGATGGCCCGTGTCTGCACCAGTCTCGGGCCTGGGAGGGGCCTTTGATTCAGTATTTAGGCCTTCGAAAGCGGCTGCTTTGTGTGCTGAGTCGGGGCGCTGTGGCAGCCTCACACTTCAGAAGAGGCCCCAGCTGGAGGGGCAGACCACGGCCCCAGATGTGTCATCTGAGGACTAATGAATATGAGAGAATTTTACACGACACCTCAGACAACCTCTCCATTTTGTTTTATTCCTTTAAAGAATGTACACAGGCCATAACCTAAGTACACCGATAAAAGAGTAAAATATCACATGAGTAATACATGAAGTGCATGGTGTAAAAATTCTATACCGTGAAACATTTCATGGGAAGTACATACATATATGAAACAGAAAAGAGAAAAACGCTAAAATACTCCTTTACCCCCTCCACAGTTGACCACCATGAACCATTTGATGTATCTCCTCACTGTCTTCCAACGCATTTCTACCTGTTTATCCCAGGCACAGTACACATACAGTCTATATTTTGTTATGTGAATAGAATCATAGCAACATTTGGTACCTTTTTTAATCTAACATTCTATTTTGGGTTTCTTTTTTAAAATAAAAGTAGAAAACTTCAAACTTTAAAGAAAGGAAGAAAATAAAAGTAAAATAAACACCAAAAACAAAACTATTTTCTTCCTGTCCCTCTAATTCCCACTCTTCAGAGCAAAGAGATGAAATGAACATATTTTTGTGTATCTTTTAAGAAATGATTATGCATATACTAGCATGTAAACACATATCCTTCATTTGTTCATTGTATAGATGAGGAAGTGAGAGCTCAGAGAGGTCACAGGCATATCCAAGGTCACACAGCTGACTGGGGCAGAGGCAAATGTGGAGCCCAGTGCCCTGCCTTCAGAGGGCAAAGACCTTTCCACTGTACATCTCCAAGGCGTTTGCCCACAGCCAGTCTCGGCTGGTGTCTCTAATCCCTTCCTAACCCCAGCCTGGTCTGCAAGGCGATGACACTTCTCACTATTGCCCATGTCACCCTCCCCTCCCAGGAATGCTGTAGGTTCTCAGTGTATTCATGGACTACACTTGTGCTGCCTGTCCGGGGACCTGCCTGTTTGTTTCACTAATGCCTGCTGTGTCCGTCAGAGCCGTCCTGACAGCAGACCAGCGTCCTGGAACCTGGCAGAGAGATCCACTCAGTGAGCTGTGTTTGCACCTTTGTTCTCAGACTACACCCGACAGTTGTACGCAGCGGCCCCTTCCCAAGGAGAATTCCATTTAAGCAACCCCTTGGCCTGGTGGGAACCGGTGTCTGCATTAGGCCTATTGCCCCTCCCTCTGTGTTAGATTCTGGGGCCACAGGCCTGACCCTGGGGGACTCACAGCACACACCTGTGTCTAAAGTTAGCCTGTGTGTGTCAGCCGTAGCCATCTTGGGCCCAGATGTGTCTACAGCACTGCCAACATCTGGGTGAAAGGAGAAAAGTCAGCCAGCCATACGGATGCATTTGTTTCTTACTGGCAGTAGGACGGCACCATCTGGACATCTGGGAACCATCCAGGTGGACAGACGGTGTGATCTGTACACCACGTATTTGATCCCGCCCCCTATGATGGCACGAGGTGGCAGAGCCTGGGCCTACAACTCTCCCCCAGCTAGGCCTGTCCTGCCTTTCAGATGGGAAAGAGGGAAGGCCAGAACCTGGTCACTGGGTGTCAGCAAGGGAGGTGTGTGTGTGTGTGTGTGTGTGTGTGTGTGGCAGCAGGTTTGTGTGTGTGGCATGCATTTGTGTGTTGGCATGAGGAGCTGGCAGCTAGAGAAACTCTGACCTTGAAAATGAACTCTCTTGCTATCACAGTTCTGCCTGAGACTGGGCCTGGAGGTGTTGTCTCCAGCCGGGAGCTTTGGGGTGAGGTGCGGTCTCATCTGGCCTGCCTTTGATTCACTGCCGCTCAGGAAGCAGTCTCCTTCCCAGCAAACAACTCCTCCTGGGATCCCTGGTTCTGCATCGCCCTCTGGTGGGCAACTGGAATATATCTGGAGAGAAAGCCTTCAGACACACTGGGTCACAAGTCCCACACGTGGATTTTAGAACCTCAGTTCTTTTCCTGCTCTCCTCCAACCCAACCCGTGGAAAAGAAAGGCACAATCTACAATCCCATTGCAAAGCGCCTGATCCCAACCCCGTGAAGGCAGTTTGGGGGATGAGTGTTTTAGTCTATCACAGAAAAGACAACCTGGCAAGACCAGCTACAAGGTGGAGGGTGCCCAGGAACCGCGGGGTTCTCAGGGGGTTGCAGTGTGAGGCAGCTCAGATCCGACGAGGTGAGCCAGCCCTCCCACTCCCGCCCGAAGCCCAGGGCCTCTTCTCCCCAAAGTGTCTCCTAGGAGAGCTTTTGCATCTGCTGTCTCTGGACGCCCACTCCCGCCCAGACAGTGACAGATGCAAACAGAGGCCAGGACGCAGTGATAGAGGGAGCCGCAACACAGCCAGAGGACGCAGAGACAACAACGTCGGGAGCGATAAAGAACCCCAGGATGGAAGACGAATGTCCTGAGCACTGACGGCGATGTCTCATTTCACTTTCAATTGTGACTGGGAGATGTCGTCAGTCCCGTTTGTCAGATGAAGAAACAGACTCGGAGAGGTTACCAGGGCCGTACAGCTGGGGTGTGGCTGAGCTCAGCTTCAAGTCACAACCTGCTTGATCTCCAGCACATGGCCTTTCTGTGACCCCACAGACACACGGGCACCATCTCCATCCTGTTTCTCTAATGACTCAGTGCTTGGAGGGAGGGGAGAGACCCACATGCAGAGCAATGAGGGACACTGAGGGACACTCTTGGGGGAGAGAGAGCGAGAGGACAAGGGGCACAGATAGAGAGATGATGGGAAGACAGTGACAGAGAGAAAGGTAAAAAAAATATATATATGCTGTTTACCTCTCCCTAAGGCACAAATTTTGGATAAAATACACATTCCAGGTCTCATCTCCAGAGCCTCGGAAATCAGAATTTCTGGGAGTGGGACCCAGGAATCTACATTTAAAGAAATGTCCTCTGAGTGGCAAAGTGTGCTTTGAAAGGCATCAGAAAAGGAAGGTACATTGATGGGTGGATAGAGGGAGAGACAGGTGGATAACATGTCATAAATCAGATATAGCAAAATGTTAACTGAGGAATCTAGAAAGTAGATAACACTGTTCACTATACAATTCCCTTAATTTTCTGTATATTTGAAAAAGTTCATAATAAAGTGGTGGGCGAGAAATTTCCTGAATGATTGTGATGATTAGGCAGGTCTAGGAAGGACCCCTGTTGTACTTTGGAGGAGCAGTTGCCCTGGAAACCTCCCATCCCACCCCCTTATGAAGGAAGTCCACCTGCCCATGGGGCCTCCTGCTCTGCGGGTGGCTGTCGGAGGCTGGTCCCTGAGGGGCACTGTGCAAGGTGATGATCCACTGGCTGGAGGAGTGGGCGGAGCTCGGAGGGGTGGGGCTAGAAGTTCTCTTGGAAGAACCTGAAGCTGAACTGCTCACAGTGGACCTTGAGCACCTTGGCCAGGGCCGGGGAGCCGCAGAAGAAGACCTGCACCTTGCCCTTCTTCTCAGCGGCCACTTTCTGGAACACCTGGAGTCCACGGGGTTGGGGAAGAACAGAGGGAGGAGAGGTGGGACTGTGGGCCCACCCCGGGACACACCCACCTGAAGCCGGCAATGCCATGGGTTGGCAGTGGCAGCCATGGCTATGTGTCTGTCCCCAAGAAGAATGCCAAGACTCATCTGCTTGTCTTCAGAGCAGAGAGTGTAACATGCAGCCATTCCTTTAGGAGCCATTGCTTCACCCATAGCCTGACCCCCACCCCAGGGAGGGGCTGGGTCAGAGAAAAGTAAGACCCGGGCCTTCGCCTAAGGAGCTGTGTGTGAGGGGAAGACGCACCCCCCACTAACTGCCATGTTGGAGGACAATGACAGAGCCCTGACCCCAGCTGCCCTGAACCTCGTGCTGTCCTCCAGCGGGCCCCACGCCGCCGCTGAAATGTCTTTCCTGAAGTCGGGCTTCGTGCCCCAGTGGGGACCCTTTTCCACCCCAGATTCTGCTTGAGAGTTGCCTTTGCTGAAAGTCCTCTTTGGTGCCCAACCACCACTGGCAGCCGCTCCCCCTCAGCTCTCACCCCCTGGGCCTGGAGTATCGGCAGCAGTTGGAAAAGCAGTACTTTCTGGGTCACTTTGTGAAACCGTAGTCCCCAGTTGGTAAGCACTCAGGGAAGAAAAATAAAAGCAACCTGACAAATAAAATAGGAAGGCTGCAAACTACCTTAGGTCCCTGGGCCTCATCTCCCCATTAGCACAGGAAGGGATAAGACACGGATGCTGTCCATTTGGGCCTTCTGACTCTGGTTCATGGGGGCGGGGGGGGGGGGGGCAGGTCAGAGCTGGGGGAGACCTTGGGAGTCAAATGGGCTAACTTCCTCTCTAAGCAGATGGGGAAACTGAAGCTAATCATGGAGTAAAGGGAGCGAGTGATGGATCCAGAAGTAGGTCCCCTGCCCCCGGATCCAGCCCTGCGATCCTGGCTGGACTCCAGATGCCAGCCTCACGCTTTGCCCCTGGCTGCTGGGCGCTAATCTACCCGGCACCCACTCGGGCTCTCAGCCGCACGGGTCCCCGCGGGCTGGGACGCCTGCCCGGCTTTACCTTGTTCCAGTCGGGCCGCCCCGGCTGGGTGCGCGTCTGGAGGCCCGTGATGGAGTCTTTCTTCTCCTTCTTGGCCACGAGGTCGAGAGCCATCTGCAGGCCGATGGCCTTCATGTCGTTCTTGCCCAGTGCGGAGGTCATGTACATGTGCAGCTCTAGGAAGCGGCCTACGTGGTGGGAGGAGAGGGTGGCACTGAAGGGCCAGCGGCTGTGATGGGCACAGAATGTCAGCCACCTCGCCCTGGGGCTTGGAGGGACACCAAGCGGGCTTGGAACTCACACCTGCAGCCACCGTGCTCACCCAGGACCCCACGTGACCCGTGCTGTAGACAGGAACAAGCTCACTGCTTGAGCTGGGCCTGCTCTGTGCTCCACATACACGAGTTGGTTAATATTCCGTGTCTAATGTGAGCATCACCACCACCCAGGGGTTCTGTTTCTAGAGGGAAATCAATCCCAGGGCATTGTGGCAGGCCTTGGGCTCCGAAGCGGGTGCCCTTCCAGTCCACAGGGTGGCTGCTCAGGCAGGTTGGGGACACCAGCCATGCACCATGAGATGGTAACAGAGACCAAAGGGCCAAGGGTTGAGGGAGAGGATGATGGCAAATGCTACTGCTACGCAGGGAAGGGCTGGAGTAGAGCTGCTCCCTGGAGGGTGGGGATTGGGTGAGGTCTTGGAGGAGAGGCAAGATTCAAAGAGGAGATGAAAGGAAGGCATCCTGAGAAGGGGAACCAGCCTGAGCCAAGGGCAAGGGGCTGGGACAAAGTTGGTGATTGTGGGGCATGAGGTGACTGCCTGGCCGGAGCAGAGGATCCTTGAACAGGAGCAGCAGGAGGTGGGACTGGACACTGAGGCTAGAACGCAACAGGACTTGCGTGCCCAGCTAGGAAATGGGGGCAGGTGGAGGGGATCTGAGCCGAGCGTGGCAGGATGGAAACAGCGCTTCAGAAAGGGGAGTCAGAGGGCCAATGGGAAAGGGCGCAGGCTGACATCATGGAGACCATCAGGTCTGAGCAGCCTCCGTTAGATGCCTGTAATGGGACAGGTTAGCTGAGGTCTGACCTTTCTCAGCCCTCAGGACAACGGGAGCTCCCAGGTGGGCAGCTCTGTGTTCAGGCTCCTTCCTCCGTTTCCCCAGACATGGCATGCAGATGTTACCATGGTAACACAAGGGTCCGTGCATCCGAGCAAAGTCAGAATTGGCAGGGCCCGATCCAGGCTGTTGGGTTCATGGGCTGATGATCACGGCATCCTTTCCTCCCCCCAGTCTAAAGGATTGTGCAGTTCTCAACTAGCTCTCGATGGCTTCATCTGGCACCATTCGCCCAGTTTCCCGTTGGCTTAAGGTCTCAGCCACTGTTGAAATGCAGATGGCCTTAGAAGGGACACCACATTTTATGTCACATATCGGTAAACTTGAGTAGCGCTGGGTGGTGTGGGAGGGCGATGAACTACAAAGGATGACTATCTGGGAGAGCCCTGACCCTCTTCGCCCTCCTACAGTCACCACATCCCAGAGAGGGGTAAGAGAAGAGCGAAGGAGACCCCATGTGGGAGGGAGAAGAAAGATCAGACCTGACATAGTTTCTCCCTCTTCAAAACAGCTGAGTTTGAGACAGTCATCCCATTTCTGGGCCACTCTCCTAAGGAAACCATCCAAAGGAGGGAGAAAAAAACCCCACTTTGTGCACATATATATTAATTGCAGCTTTACTTATGGTGGTGGAGAACTAGGAATAAACAAAATGTCCAGTAGTAAAAGCTTGGTTAAATAATTTGTTTAAGTCACTAACTATATCATTCACTAATAGCCATTAAATACGACTACTGCTATTGCTAAATTTATTGAGTTTTACTACTTCTACTACTATTAAATTTATTGAGCAGCTACCATTACTACTACTGCCATTACTACTATATTTACTGAGCAGTTATTAAGCTCCACTGACTGTTGTAAGTGCTGCACATATGATATCTCACTTAATCCGCACAACAATCCATTTGTATCCATATTTTTCAGATGAGGAAACTGAAGCAAAGCAGTTAAATCATGTGCCCAAGCTTCTTAGCTACTATGGGGTAAAGATTCAAACCCAACAGAATGATTGAAGCTTAAGCTATAGAAATTAAAATGATAAATTACAAATTCTTTAACTCAAACCTCAGTATAAAATTAAAATTAAAATCAGAGCCCGTAATTTGAGGTAATACAGGTGTTGACTCAAGTGGCCTTGAGAACAGAAAGCACTGGGTTAGCTAGCTGGTAGCCTTTGTTTATATGGATCAGGAAGAAGCAAACAGTAAATATTTATATACCAGTAACTAGAAATTTAAATTAAATCCAAACTTTTCCCCTTGCTTACTTACATCATAAAAATCCAGTTTCTAATGAATTGATACCCACGAAAGCGTTCAAAACAAAGTTGATGCTATGTAAATATTTGCTGTAATTGTTATTTACAAGAAAGGGCAAGGAGCTTTACTGCAACCTTCCGAGGTTTAATAGTTATCTTCCAAAGACGGGTGACTTGGCTTTAAGGCTTTAGATGTTTGCTATAAGTGAGCTACATCTGTTTGAGCGTTTTCTGCAGAAAACGATGTTTGATTACTTGAACTTATAAACTATGTTTATTATTGAAATTTGAATTTACTCATGGCAACCTTGTGATAGTTAAGCAGCCAAATAAGATCTAATTCCAATAAACTCAACCAGTATTTTTAAAAAAACACCACGTAATTCTCTTGACGTTAGAAACAGATCTACAGATATTCCTCCTTGTATAAGTTATTCCACAAGTAAAACAAAATGAAACAGAAATAATGAAGCTGCCCAGCCAGCATGGCTCAGTGGTTGAGCATCGGCCTACGAACCAGGAGAAGGTCATGGTTCGATTCCCAGTCAGAGCACATGCCCGGGTTGTGGGCTCAATCCCCAGTGTGGAGCGGGCAGGAAGCAGCTGATCAATGATTCTCTCTCATCACTGATGTTTCTGTCTCTCTCTTTCTCCCTTCCTCTTAAAAATCAATAAAAATATATTTTAAAAAAATAATAATGAAGCTAACAGATTAACTTTAGGACACGGGTCAAAACATCAGTATCCCACAAAGGTGTCCCATGAAGGCTAAGATATAACCCAGAGAAGCATGTCATCATACGAAGCACTGGCTTAGTGAATAACGCAGAATGTACACTTGGGTGGGGTGGGGGGGACACTGCAGGGGCTGGAGGAGGACATTCGAAACATTCATTTTTGATGAAAGTGTAAAAGAAGGGCCCAAACAGTAAAAGAACTCATATATGCTAAGGTGTTTAATCTTTATCTTAGAACACTCTTTTTTAAAAAAAAACAACAACAAACTATAGGCTGTGCCTATAGCCTTTCCTTAGTATTTTTTAAAAAATATATTTTATTGATTTTTTACAGAGAGGAAGAGAGAGGGATAGAGAGTTAGAAACATCGATGAGAGAGAAACATCCATCAGCTGCCTCTTGCGCACCTCCTACTGGGGATGTGCCCACAACCAAGGTACATGCCCTTGACCGGAATCGAACCTGGGACCCTTGAGTCCGCAGGCCGATGCTCTAACCACTGAGCCAAACTGGTTTCGGCAGTATTTTTCTTTTCTTTTTTTTAAATGCTTTATTGATTTTTTACAGAGAGGAAGGGAGAGGAATAGAGAGTTAGAAACATCAATGAGAGAGAAACATCGATCAGCTGCCTCCGGCACACCCCTCACTGGGGATGTGCCTGCAACCAAGGTACATGCCCTTGACCGGAATCGAACCTGGGACCCTTCCGTCCGCAGGCTGATGCTCTATCCACTGAGCCAAACCGGCTAGGGCTTAGAGCACTCTTAACACGTTTTTATTGCCACCGCATCAGGGAAAATATTGAGCATTCAACCCTAATACATTAATGTGCTTATTCACATGTTCATTTCTACTAACTGGTTATGTACATTAAAAATGTATGTTGAACAAAAAGAACCACATTTAGTTTCTCACCTTAAGCAACCAGAAAAATGGACAAAATATATAAAACAATGGTCAACAGGCAGTGCAAGACTGTAACTGCCAAAGAGGGAAACAAATGAAGTGAGCCTTGCAATTGTCCTGCCTGGAGCTGGTCTCACTGAGCGAGGAGACAGAAATCGGGTTCAAGGAGGCCAAGACAACTAGAATATGCAGGCACAATACTGGGAAAAGGCAACCGCAGAGAGAGAGGGAAGAAAGACCAGAAAGAGGAAGGGAGGGAGGCGGGAAGGAGGGAGGGAAGACGCTAGCTCTGGAAATCTGCATAAAGGTTTCCCTATGCCTTTGGCTAAGCATTCATCTGTACATGTCTGAAAGAAACTTTCTGGAAAACACTAGGCTGAACAGTACCTGGAGCTCAAAAAGAGCTGGGAATAATTTGTGTTTCCACCAGAAAGAGTAGGGAGATCTTGTAATACACAGGCCAGTAGGTAGAGTCCTCAGAGGTATAACCTCTTAGTACTGGGGCTAAATTAGTCCCATAATAAAGTCTGTCCTGGACTTGCCATACCAGAAGTTGAAGCAAGTCCTGAAAGGATTCAAATTATCCCAAATAATGCAGCTGTGCAACCAGAATAAAGTTAAAGAAATGCCACAAAATCAAGAACACAACAACATGCAATTCACAATGCCCGGCAGCCAATAAAAAGTAAATGGGCAGAGTAATCCCAGTCCTAGGAATATATCCCAAGAAATCAGAACCACCAATCAGAAAGGACATATGCGCCCCTATGTTCATAGCAGCACAGTTTACCATAGCTAAGATTTGGAAACAGCCTAAGTGCCCATCAGCAGATGAGTGGATTAAAAAGCTGTGGTACATCTACACAATGGAATACTACGCTGCTATAAAGAAGAAAGAACTCTTACCATTCGTAACAGCATGGATGGAACTGGAGAGCATTATGCTAAGCGAAATAAGCCAGTCGGAGAAAGATAAATATCACATGATCTCACTCATTTGTGGAATATAATGAACAACATAAACTGATAAACAAAATAGATCCAGAGACCAGAAAGCATTGAACAGACAGTCAAACTTCAGAGGGAAGGCAGGGGAGGGGGAGTAAGAGATCAACCAAAGGACTTGCATGCCTGCATATAAGCATAACCAATGGACACAGACACTAGGGGGGTGAGGGCATGTGCTGGCGGGGAGGTGGCTGGGGAGAGGTCAATGGGGGGAAAAAGGAGACATATGTAATACTATATGTAATACTTTAAACAATAAAGAATAAAAAAAAGTTAATGGTCAGGCTAGGCTTGTGGGCTTGTATGCCTGTAGGGGGTGGGCACCAGGGGGAGCCAAAAAGCCTACAGCAGCCGGTATTCCCAGGCAGTCGCCCATTCCAAGATCAGCCGAGATCAGGCATGTTCAGGGTGGTATGGCCGTAGACACTGAGAGGAGCCTCCAGGAGCCATGAGAGCCTGTGCCTGGCCTCCAGGCCCCTCAGCCCTTGGCTGCCACTCTGAGCTGGTGCTCTCCCCCTCCCTGGGGCCAGATCTCTCCCTGAGACTTTCACCTGCTCCTTGGCCTATCTTCTGAGCTTCCAAAGGGTGCTGGAGGGCACCTCCTTTGGGACTGGGATTCCCTGGGTAGCATGGAAGGGGGTGCCCTTCCCAGATGGGTAGGATGGAGCCCCCTAAGGATCACGGAAGCGGTGGAGGGAAGGGGCGGCACTGGCCTTCTGTCTGGGGTTGGGGTTAAAAAAGAAAGAAAGAAAAAAGTTATCCAGCATGAAAAGAAGCAGGAGAACATGATTCATAAATAGGAGAAAATTAGTAATTAGAAACAGACCCAGAAATAGTAGATATGATGGACTTAGACAAACATGTTACACATTTATAAATTACTCATTACCAAACGAGTAATTTTTTTAATCAAATTAAAAAAATGGGCAGAGGACCTGAACAGATATTTCTCCCAAGAAGACATTCAAATGGCCAACAGATATATGAAAAGATGCTCAACTTCACTAACTATTAGGGAAATACAAATCAAAACTACAATGGGATACCAGCTCATGCCTGTTAGGATGGCTATTATCAACAAGACAAGAAATAACAAGTGTTAGAGAAAATGGAACCCTCATTCACTGCTGGTCGGAATGTAAACTGGTACAACCACTATGGAAAACAGTATGGTGGTTTCTCAAAAAACTTACGATATGACCCAGCAAATCTTCTGGGTATCTCCTGGAAAAACTTGAAAACATTTATTTGAAAAGTTATATGCTCCTCTATGTTCATTGCAGCACTATTCATGGTGGCCAATACATGGAACAACCAAAGTGTCCTTCGATAGATGATTAGATGAACAAGATGTGTGGTTCATATATACTACTAGAGGCCTGGTGGATGAAAATTCATGCACTGGGGGGGGGAGAGGGGGGTCCCCTCAGCCCAGCCTGCCCCCTCTCACAGTCTGGGAGCCCTCAGGGGCAGGAGGCGACCTGGCGATGAGGGGAAGGCAATGCCCCATCACACCTCTGCTGCTGCCACTGCTGGCAGCACAAGCCTCAGCCAGCCCTGGTTACCTGAGCCTCGGGCGGCCCTGGGTGGCTGGGCAGCCGCCATCCGAGGCTTGCCTGTGCCTTGAGCCGGCCCTGGGCAGCTGAGGGGCTGAGGGGACGAGGGGACTCCAGAGGCAGGTGCCCGGCCTTGCAGCGCACCTGCCGCCCCGGTGGGGCTGAGGGGACTGGGCGCCGCCATCTTGTGGCTGGGGGTGCTGCCATCTTTGAGGGTGTGGAAGTCAATTAGCATATTCCCTCCTTATTGGCTGTGGGTGCTGCCATCTTTGAGGGCGGGGCAGTCTATTAGCATATTCCCTCCTTATTGGCTGTGGGCGCCGCCATCTTTGAGGGCAGGGCAGTCAATTAGCATATTTCCTCCTTATTGGCTGTGGGTGTCACCATCTTTGCAACAGCATGAGGGTAAATTAGCATATTCCCTTTTTATTAGATAGGATGGAATACTACTCAGCCATAAGAAAAGAAGAAATACTACCATTTGTGACAACATGGATGGACTTTGAGAATATTATACTAAGTGAAATAAGTCAGTCAGAAAAAGCTAAGAACCATGATTTCATTCATATGTAGGACATAAAACTGAAACTCATAGACAAAGACAATAGTATGGCGGTTACCAAAGGGAAGGCAGTGGGGGGTAGTAAAGTGTAAAGGGGGCCAAATATATGGTGACAGAAGATGATTTGACTTTGAGTGGTGGGCACACAACGCCATCTCCAGATCATGTGTCATAGAAATGCACACCTGAAACCTATGTAATCTCATTAACCAATGTCACCCCAATAAGTTTAATAAAAATAAATAAATAAAGGACTAGCAATCTGTGGGGATAAAATAAATTAAAAAAAAAAAAGGTATGACTAAGAATCACCTGAGAAGTATGTTAAAATGTTTGTTCCTGGGCCTCCACCCACAGAATTTGCTTTGAAGTTCTCAGGTGAGGCCTAGAAATCTAAATTTTCAACAAGAACTCACTTTGAATGAAAAGAAATGTCATGAAAAAGAGAAATTAGAAAAAAAAGAAGAGCATACATATTTATAAAATATGAATAAGAAAAAATACCAGAAAGAAATCCTTTAAAATGCCTGGGATAGACAAGATAGCTGGATGGATTATGAATGATTTTTTTCTCCTTTATTTTTTGTTTCACAAAATGTTACATGTAAGTGGAAAATAAAAGCAACCCTCTCCCCCCCCACACACACATTTTTTATAGAAATAGAATCATCTAAACACCTTCTCACGAAGACCCAGCCCCGCTCCCACCCTCCTCAGGCTCTGTCCCTCTCCTACCGTCTTGAGGCTCCTCAGCCTGGTCCATCTCCAGTTTGGTCAACAGGCTCACAAACCACTCGAAAGACCGCTGGTCTCGGTTGATCCAGATGAAGTCCACCTAGAGAGAGGGGCCCTTTGGTTCTGAGGCGGGGCCTAGCAAGTTCACAGCTCTTGTCTGATCTCCAAGGCCTGTATGACTACCCTGGCATGATCAGGGTACACATTATCATCCCCATTTAAGGAGGGGGAAACTGAGGCTCACAGAGGTGAGGAGCCTTGACCAGGCCACAGAGCAGCATGGGGCCAGAACCCAGGTTCCTAACTGTTGGGTCAGGATTTTCTGTAATAATCTATTGTTACAGCAAGCAATGTACTGAGATCTTAAGCATAGGACGGCCAGAAAAACATTACTTATCTATTTATTTTTTAAAATCCTCACCTAAGGATATATTTTTATTGATTTTTAGAGAGAGGGGAAGGTACAGAGGGAGAGAGAAACATCAATCTTTGCCTCCTGTACACACCCTGGCTGGGATCGAACCTGCAACCAAGGTATGTGCCCTGACTGAGACTCCAACCTGCAACCTTTTGGTGTATGGGATAATGCTCCAACCAACTGAGTCACACTGGCTAGGGCAACAGTACTTATTTTTTAAGAAATTCTTGCTTGGCCAGCATGGCTCAGTGGTTGAGTATTGACCTATGAACCAGGAGGTCACAGTTTGATTCTAGGTCATGGCACATGTCCAGGTTTCGGGTTTGATCTTCAGAAGGGGATATGCAGGAGGCAGCCGGTCAGAGTCTCTCTCAACATTGATGTTTCTATCTCTCTCTCCCTCTCCATTCTTCTCTGAAATCAATAAAAATATATTTTTTAACAAAGAAATTCTTTGAAGTGGCCTAGCCAAAATAATAAAATTTCAAAAGGCAAATGTTTTCATTTTTAAAACCACCACCAGGTGATGGCTAGTAGCATCATGGCTATAACTGGATCCAGACTGTCTGACTTTCAAGCTCCTTGGTCTTTAATGAAATGCTGTCTTCAGAACATCTCTCAGGAGTGATGAGGAGTGATGGAAGGGGGGAGGCCTGGACACTTAGGAGGCATTAGGAAATGCAGGGCACTGGGGGATATATAGGGGCCAGCAGATCCCAGCAGGGGAGAGGTCACCTGTCCCTCCCCATCTCTGCACAGGAGGGCCCGGCTCCTGTTCCAGATGGTCTCCCAGGGAGAGGGTTCCAGGCCTGCTGCGGAGGGCCATGCTTACCTTGTGGAGCTTCATGTCATCGTCCTGGATGCCCTCCATCCAGCAGTGCTGGCAGTTGGGGCAAATGTGCTTCCTCTTCTGGTACCTTAGGGGAGGCAGGAGCAGGGGTTTTGAATTTGGGATGAGTAGGAGACTTTTTAGGACCTCAAAGCACAGTGCAGGGGACAGGGAAGGAGGATGGGGTGACACCCTATGAGAAAGGAGAGGGATGAGACCCCCCCCCCAAAAAAAAAGAGGCTGTATGAGCAGGGGAGGAAAGAGAGAAAAGGGGAAAGGGAGACACTAAAAGGAGAGAAGGGAGTGGGGAGGGGAAGAGAAGAGGGGAAGGTTCTCTCAGGACTCTGCTGCAGGCCACCCACCTGTACATGATGCTCTGCAGGATGGAAGCAAAGGGCGTGATGCCAATGCCCGCCCCGATGAGCACAGCATGCTCAGAGGCGAAGATCCTGCGAGTGGGGGTTCCATAAGGGCCATCGATGTAGCACTGTGCACCGGAGAGGTTTGAGGAAAGAGAGTGGTGAGCGGGTGCGGGGAGAGCTGGACCCCAAGGCTTAGGACCCCCTTTCTACACAGGCAGTTGTCTCCTGGCCTGGAACCAGGTCTAAGCTCTGTGCTCTGAGTTCACTTCTGGGAGAGCCCTAGAATGTCAGGGTGCAGAGCTGACGGGAGTGGGGCTCCACCAGCATCCCTGCGTGCCCCTGGGACTGGAGGGTGTGGTTCATTCTCTGGACACCTGGAAATCAGCCCGTGGGGAATGGAGGGGCTTGGGCAGGGGACCCCGGAGCCACTCACCTTGATGTTACAGAGTTGGTGGTTCTCAGGGGGCATCTCAGAGACCTGCGAGGAGTATAGCAGTGAGCTGAGGGTCTCTGGGAGAGGGCATGGCAGGCATTTCTCAGAGGCTTCCAAGCGCTTGCCAGCCTGAGCAACTTCACTAAAAGGGGATCGCCTTTTCTGCCCCAACCATTCCAGGGAGCATGGCGCCCTTCTGGGAGAGGACATCACTGGTGTTCTGGAAAACTCACTCACTCTTCAGCAACAGCAACAAAACTCCTGGATGTTAGGTCTGTTGATTTCTGGTGTGAATACTGACCTTGGCTCCCACCAAGGTCTGCATTTAATAACTGGCTCTCAGAATTCCTGGGAACTTAACCATCAGCTCTTGTGGGCCATTACCAGTAACTTCAGGGTGTGACCAGACACATGTTCGACTCTGTCTCCGGCCCCTCCCGATAACTGTCACATCTCTAGACAATTCCCTGCCCTTAAATGTTCCTTCCCCTCAGAACACCCTCTCCTTTGGCCAATTCCTGTGCATCCGTCAGTGTCCAGCTGCTTTAAAGTGGTCGCACCTCCTTGAAGCTCTGCCCAGCTGACCCAGGCAGAAAGCCAGTGGCTGGCCGACCGGAGCCCCCTGGGGACAGGGAGCAGGCCTGCCTGACTCCTCGGGGCCTGAGCAACGGCCAGCAGGCAGACTAGACTTGTTGAGGTCAAATTCTGGAAGTGAAGGAAGCAGACTCCCAAGCAGGCTACAGTGCTCTGTGGTAACTCCCTCTCTGGCACCAGAAGGCAGCGTTAGGAGGGACCTTCGCTGTTGTCCAGGCCAACCCCTCATCTCACAGAACGGGAGGGAGCTGCGTATGAGAGCGCGCCAGTGACCCGCCCAGCTCCCCCTGAGCCGGGGCAGAGCCGGGGTGTCCTGGGGCCTGTCCAGTGCTCTCCGCATTGCACCGTGTCGCTCCTTTGTCTGAGGAGACGGAATGCTGTGTTCCCCACGTGTTGGATGTGAACTACTTTGGGAGATACACTGTGAGAGACCTAGACCTTTCTATGTATTTTAATCCTTCTGATTGCAAAGAGAAAGCCTTACATTATAATTTTTATGTCTTTAGTATTTAGTAATCCCTCCTCTTTTTTTTCTTTTAACAAAACGAGAGAGAGAGAGAGAGAGAACGAGCAGAGCAGTGGAGTGCAGCTTCAGGCTCTAAGACTTGGCAGGCAGAAACATCTGACAAGTCTAATAACATTGGTTTTCATTGTTTTTACCCTTAGAGCTACCGTCTGTTTATGGCACAGGATATCAGTTTTCCACTAACAGCAGCCATCAAAAGAGTCCTCTTTAAATACAAGTAAGTTTAAAGTAATGTTGGGATACACATGTGAGATAGGAAATGTTATGGTGGGAAGTGAATATGGCAAAAGTAATGAGGGTGGGTGCAGATGACTGAGCAGAAACACCGTGAAATGTGAGGTCTTCCTGCAGGCAGCTGCCCTTAAGGCCCTCTCTCCCAAGTTCCAAGGACCCGCCACCCCTGGGAGACAAACCACTGGCTCCCCAGCCCCCAGCCCAGCTTCCTCAGCCTCACCACTTACCAGAACCCGGTTGCTGGCCGAGGCCCCGCACTGTGACTGCGTCCCTGTGTGCACCAGGCCTTCGCCCCCCTGCCACGGAGCAGCACCCTCGCACTTGTAGGAGGTCAGCTCCACGCTGACGTCCTTGCTGGACACCACTGCGCCCTGTGCCACGGCCTTGGAACAGATGGGCTGGGATTGCAAACCCTTCTTGGTTTCAAGATGGGAATTGGTTTATTATTTAAATCACAAAAGTAATGCATTAATTTGAAAGATACAGATATTACAGAATGTTAACGAATAAAGTGAAAAGGTACCTGAATCAGGTAATATGACTTCTTTAAACATTTTCGCTATGTCCTTCTAGACTTCTTCACTCTCCCCCATGACACACACACACACACACACACACACACACACACACGCTTTTACATAAATGGGACATACTGCTTTGTAATCTGGCTTTTCCACTTTATTATATCTTAACTAGGTTTCCATGCTTTCCAGTGCATATCTTTCTTTAGGGACCTATATTCCATTATAAGGGTGATCGGTAACTTATTTAGCTACTTTCCTATTGTGCAATTTTGATTATCCTTATTTCCTCATTATTGTTAACAACTACCATATACAAAATAGCACCTTTTCCATCTCTATCCTTTACTCCAGCGATTTTCAACCTGTGTGCCACAAGAATTTTTAAAATATGCAAAACCTGAGTATTTAGTTAGAGGCACTGACCTCTTTTCTCTTAGATTGCCGAATGAAAAAATGACAACAGCCAACACAACAATAGCAGTCAGGTGTTAATATTCTGTCTTGAACCATAAATATATAGATCATAGCCCTAGCTGGTTTGGCTCAGTGAACTGAATGGTCCCAGGTTCAATTCCGGTCAAGAGCACATGCCTGGGTTGCAGGCTTGATCCCTAGTGTGGGGAGTGCAGGAGGCAGTAGATCAATGATTCTCTTTCATCATTGATGTTTCTATCTCTCTTTCTCCCTCTTGCTTCCTCTCTGAAATCAATAAAAATATTTAAAAATATATATATATATGGATCATATAATAGTGTTGCATTTTATTAGTCATTAATAAGGTTGCATCTGATTGGTTAATTCTTGGTACCAGAAATTCTTATATATAAGTATAAACACCTGATTTTTTAAAAAGTTACTTTGGAGCAATGAGGGTAGGTAATTACTATTATTATTGTTTTTGTAAACCAATCAAAACTATGCCTATTTTTATCAGATCAGCAAAAAATATAATACATTTTTTTGCATGCCACAGAATTTTAGTATTTAGTTTATGTGTGACATGTTATGAAAAAGGTTGAAAATTGCTACTTTATCTTGATTTGTTTTCATAGCATTTGTTATCACTTGACACAGTATTTATTTTATTTGTTTATTGGCTGTCTCTTCAGAACATAAGCAGTGAATGTATCTGCTTATGTTCTGTCTCCAGCATCTAGTACAGTACTTGGGAAATAGTAGGTGCTATGCTCAATAAATGTTTGCTAAATGAATGAATGAACAAGGTGATTAAGGTATTCTTGTGCACCTGTCCAACTAGCTTTTTAGGATAAATCCCTAAAAATGGAATTGCTGGGCCAGTGGGTATAGATATTTAAAATGCTGACACTTATGGCCAGACTGCCCGCCAGAAAGATTGTGCCCCAAAGGAAACATGGCTTTTAACAATTCCCGGTGTGCCATAACTCACCTAGTTTCAAAAGTCAGCTTCCTCCTTCAGGAAGTTCCCCCTGGTTAACAGTAGACAATGTTTCTACCTGCCCCTCCATTTCCCAAAGCTTTGCTCTTGGCACCATTCTAGAAGGGTTCTCTGGTCTGACCAGGCAGGATTCCCCCTGGTTTTCCCACTGGACTTCAGATTCTTCTAGGGCAAGGCAGGGCAGGGCCAGGCCTGGGGGCTTCTCTTCTTTTGACCTTCCCCAGGGTTTAGAGCCTGGCAGTACAGCCCACTGAGTGTTCAGGCGCCCTCAGTCTCCTTCATCTATTCTCACTTCCTCAGGTGCTGCTCTGATCTCTGAATTCCTACCAAACCCCACAGAGCCTGTATGCACTCCAGGCACTGGCAACTTGGAAGGTTTGTGGGTTTCATCCAGGTTCAAAAGCCAATGCTGATGCTAATGCTGATGGTGTTGATGGTGATGATGAATGATCCATCTGGACTATGCTGCCCAGTTCACTCAATACTTTACAGGCATTCATTCCACTGGCCCTTTAAATGTGAGAAAAGGAAGTCAATTTGTAAATGTACAACCTGAGGCTCAGCAAGGTTAGAGGATAAGCCCATGGCCATACAGTTAGCAAGTGCTGGAGCAGAGACGTAGAGGTGAGTTTTGCTGATCTCAATTTTCCCTCTCTTTTCATTGTCCCCCACCTTTTAATGGAGGGCACAGACTGGGGAGGACCTGGGGGGCTCAAGATTTGAGAAGGATCTTGGACCACAGAATCCCGAGTTGCCTTGGTCCTCACACTGCCTCTCAGCCAGTGTGCCTACTGCTGCTCAATGACTGGTGCCACCAACCGGGCAGAAGGCAACTTGGTCCCCATGGGTTTGCCTCCATGGTGGACCCTTCCTTCCCTATAGCACCTACCGGGGGGCTCCTCTGGCTCCTTCTCATTCTCAGACGCCTCGACAGTCTCTTGGAGTCACAGTCCACTGGGTCTGATGCCTTGAAGGACTCATAGAGCCTGTTTGTCCACTGGCCTTCTGACCGGATGTGTAGCCAGATGGTGTCTGAACAAGAGATGGGAGATTATCAATGCTGGAATCCAGTGAGAAGCAGGCCCGGCTCACCTGAAAAATTGGGGCCGGGTGTCCGCTGCTCAAGTCCTGGGTTGAATGTCCTTCCTCAGATCTAAACTAGCACCTCAGTGACAGGACATGGAGATCTGACCTCTCCCTTGCAAATTTTCTCAATGAAGTCAATCTAAGCCTCCACAGTAAAGGCTCAGTCTCCTCTGCCAAGGCAGGGGTCAGAGCTGCCCTGAGCACACTAGGAGCTCCCTGGGGTGGAGTCCCTGCCTCCTCCATCAGGCCAGGGTCTCACTAAGGTGGGGACCATCTCCCTCCCACATTCAGCCAGGTGCCTGTCAATGGCTCTGCACATAGTAGGTGTTCAACTGATGGTGGGACCAATGACTTTATTTGCACCTAGTGCCTGAGATGCAGCAGGTGCTTCCTAAGGTTCTCTGTTGAGTCGATGACTGGCGGAAAGGCAGTGTGGGGTGGCCACCCTTCTGCTGAGGGGGACCAGAGAGAGTCCACAACATTAGACGGAGGAGGCCCCTAAGAGACCTCCTTTTTCTTTCCTTTTAACCCAGGGACTGTCTGGGCAGTTCTGTGAAGGCAATGGATAGACTCCTCACAGTAAGGTTTTTAAATACATAAAGTAACATACGTAGGCATTACAAATGAAACCAGTTATGATGAGAAAGTTATCAAAATATATTTAAAAAAACCAAATGTGTGATTTAGGAATGTATGCGCTTCTTTGTTAACACATGAAATAACTCCCGCTGGGGAGTTGCATGGCCACTGAAATCTGAATTAATGATGAGGTATCAGCCACAATTGCCGTGTGATATAAAGGAATCTATGGCTTTTATTTAGAAAAAGTCACAGGTGTTGTTAACACTATTGTGGGTTATCTGCATTCCTAAATGAAGAAAAGGCTAAATTTCAATTAGAGGTTAGTGAAAATAAAGATGTCACTCCCCCCTCCCCCCTTCCAAGTTCACAAACAAACTGGTTCAACCCTGCATTTACAGAGGCCGGAGCGGCATCTTCTCACAGCTTTGTGAGGAGTGAACTGAAGAGTCAGGACTGGCGCTCAGGTCCTCAGACACCTCCTCCCATGCTCCTCTCTCACGCTTCCTCCCCCTTCAGGATATAAGTATGTGTGCATGTGCGTGTGCATGTGCGTGTGCATGTGCGTGCGTGCGTGCGTGCGTGTGTGTGTGTGTGTGTGTGGTGGGGAAAGCTATGCCTTCTCTACACAAATGCATCCTGAAGTGCCTCACACAGTGACCCACACGTAGGAGGCCCCCCTAAATGTCAGTTGCATTAAAACAGCCACAGCTGCCAACCTGAGTCCCACTCCTGATTTCTGTAAACAGCTTTGTAAACTAAGTCAGAGTATTTCCCAGCACCCATAAGGACTCAGCTCGTTGCAGGAGACTCACGGCCCAAGACATAGGTGGATTCCAAGCTGAGACCCTGAAGAAGCCCCTTTTAGAGCTGGTCAAATAAATGCCCCATCCGTAATAAACACCGTCATTATAATCAGAGTAGTAGCAATATACTGGAATACTATGCAGCCACGAAAAGAAAACGTTCTTCTTGAAAAAACTGGCATGCAGAGATTTTCATGACACACTATTCACTAAGGAAAAGTTGGCTGCAAAACAGTGTGATCCCACATAGGCAAAGTTGTCCCTGCATCTGATTATGCACGTAGATGTACCGGCTGGAAGGCTGTTCACCAGATTGACAATAGTTTTCTTTGAATGGAATTATTTGAGGGATTTTAATTTTTTAACTATGATATTTTATTTTTATTTAATGATTTTAGAGAGAGAGAGAGAGGAAGGGGGAGAGAGAGAAGAAAGGGGGAAGGGAGAGGGAGAAACATTGACTCATTCCGTTTATTTTTATGCTTTCATTGGTTGCTTCTTGTATGTGCCCTAACCAGAGGATCTGACCCACAACCTTGGTGTATCGGGATGACGTTCTAACCAACTGAGCTACCCAGCCAGGGCCTTTAATTTTCTTCTGTACAGATTTCTATATGGTCTGAATTTTCTGAGAGCATATATCTTCTTTAGAAAACAGAAAAGGGAAGAAAAATAGAAAGAAAATAACCCACCCTCTTCAACCTCCATCCCTGTCTTCATCCCATTCTACATCCAGGCCACCAATCAGGTCATTCAAGGGGGTTTGCTGTGCAGCCTCATGTGGGGGGAACCCTGGCCTTGCATCTGCACCCTGAGCTCTGGGAGCTGGGGCCTGTGGGCCCTGGTTAGGAGGCATCCTAAGTGAAGCTAAATCTTTTCCTAGGGATGGGTCAGAGAACCCCTTTCCCCCTCATGAAGCCAAGCAGGGGTCTCAGTGTAACAGGCCACGCAAGGCCTGTCCTGTCAGAAGCACCACTTGAGGTGGGAAGGCCAATCTCTGGCCTGGCCAGGAGGGCAGAGGTCTGGGTGCTGGCTCCAACAACAGCCCAGGACCATAAGGAAGGCTCACGCATGGCGGGGGGGGGGGGGGGGGGGGGGTGGGGGGGCGGGGGGAGGTCCGAGGACAGCTGGGTGAAGGAAGGGCCAGCTGAACAGGTCTATGGGTGTTGGGGACCCGCAGAGAAGTGGAGTAGTGCAGGGATGGGGCAAAGGGTGTGAGGGAGTCTGCTGCCTGGGGGTCAACCGGCTCATGCCCACAGGGAGTGGGGAAGCTTGGCTTCTTGGCACAGCCCCCTGGTACCCCTTCCTGTACGCTGGCTGCTCCTCTGCTGAAGACCTTCGTGGGCTCCCACCTGCTGGGCCATCCAGCTTCCAACTCTGCATTCAAAGCTTCCTTGGTCCCACCCGGCTCTAATTGGCTTTGCCAGCCACATTGTCTGCCTCTCGTCCCTCTTCCGACCCTCTCTCCTGTCCCTCCATTCTCTCCCTCTCTGTGTCCCTCCCTTCTTCCTCCCTACCCCACCCCGACCCTTAGCGCTAACAACATCAGATGTTCCATGTTTCTAGGCTTTCATGCTTTTGCCTATGCTTCTCCCCTCTGCTTCCTCCCCCCTCTCCTTCCCTGTCTACCAAACTCCTACTAACCTTTCAAAGCTCAGCTGAAATGCCACATGCCTGCGAAGGCTTGCCTCCTTGTCCCATCATGTCAGGCCCTCCCCTGTGAGCTTCACAGTAGCTGGTACAGCTCTGACCAGGCCATCCACCGTGTCTACCCATCTGCCTCCTTGTTTCAGAGGGAGCTTTTGGAGACGAACTCCGCGCGCCTGGTTTCGTTCCCCTCCGTGTGACCGGTTTCCAGGCTGTGCTTGGTGCACTGTGGAACTCAGTACATATCTGAACGAGGAGGACTTGGTGTACCTTTCTGCTCCGGAGCGCTGCTGATGGTGAAGGGGTGCCACTCGTAGCGCGCGATGGTGGGGATGTTCAGATACAAGTAGTCGCCAGGCCTGTAGTTGAAAAGAGGGGGCCTCTTGATGAGGAGATGAGTCACCTGGGGAAAGAAGGAGCCCAGCATCATTCCTCTGCCATAAATCAGGCCAGCTCAGACCTGAGACCTTGCTGTGCCTCTGAGTGGGGACCACCCCTGTAGCACATCTGCTAGCCAGGGATGGGCAGCTCTCAGAGAAGGGAGGAGTCAGCCTGTGTCTGAAGTGGGGTTCATGGCTTGATTCTACTTCTTATGGTGTAAATGCTGCTTTTTAGTGCCCCCCTCCCCCCCCCCCCCCCCCGTGACGCCCTCCCTGGCTGTCCTTGCCTCTGTCTCGGAAACTCCTGTAGCACTTGGCCAGCATTCCAACCCTTGGGATAATAACATCATCCTGGGTAATAGCGTCAGTTTATTGAGCAACTTCACTGTGTGCCAGAACTCTAAGGAGCACTTCCAGTGTTCTCTCTAGTCCTCACGGTGACTTGTCATACTTTCTCCACGTTCTGGACGGAAAGCTGAGGCACAAAGAGGTTAAACAGCTTGCTCCAGGCCATCAGCCAGGAAACCATGGCATTTGAACCCAAAAATTACTGTCTGATGCCAGAACCAGGACGTAAACTACAGCCTCATTATTGAACTTCCATGTCCTCACACTCAAGTTGCCCAGAGCCCTGCCCGCCCTAAACTGCCTTCCCTTTCTCCGTAAATGGCCCGAGTCACTCAGACACCTGGGAGATGTCCTAGCCTCCTTTCTCTCTCTGCCCTGAAATGCATCTAGTTACCTTTGGAGTCCTTCTGTGATATGCCCCCTCCTCATCCCACAGTCACTGCCCCAGTTCAGGGTCAAGGCCCTAATGCGCTCTTTTCTGCATTTGTGCAACAACTTCCCAACTTCCCAAACAACTTCCCTCCAAGCCACCTCCCACGGAGCAACTAAAACATTTAGCTGGAACACATAGCGTAATACCACACTCTCTTCCCCACCCTGCTCAGGGGTTCCCTGGGGCCTGCAGAGGGAGGCTACATTCACCACTAGGCCCTGCCCACCCCTTCAGCAATGCCCTTCCATGTGTTGTCAATCCAACAAACTCCTACTCATCTCTCAAAGCCCTGATAGGGCATCTCCTCCCTCATTCTGAAGTCTTCTCTGGCCTCTCAAAGACAAAGAGTTTGATTCCTCCTGGAACTGTACTTCTCTTTCCAACACAGCCCTGCACTCTAATGAAAGGGCCGATCCCTTACTAGCCTCGGGACCGTGGAGAGCATGACAGGGCCTGAGCCTTTTCTGTGTCTGTCACCTTAGCACAGGGCCTCCACCTCATAGCCACTGACTATATGCTAACTGAGCATGTTCTCTGCAGACCTGGCTTTTAGTGGCATCCTGTCATTCCCCTTCCTGTAGTGTCACTCCTGAAGGGCTGGACTGGGTCTTGCACTTTGCTTGTCTCCTCCCCTGGGCTGGGGCTCCCTTTTTCCTTGGGGACCAAATAGGATATCCAGCTGCAGTGCCCTACCACCATCTGCATCTCCCCTTGGCCCCTCAGGCCCTCTTTGCACCTTGGAGGGGAGGAGATTGACTTCCACGATGCTCAGGGCTGCCATGCGGGACACGGCCAGTCCGACGGCCTTCTCCAGGAAGAACAAGATGCCGGGGACCAGCAGCCACTTCCAGAAGTTGGGCCCATGCAGGATGAGCAGGAGCCACATGGGAAGGTAGGACAGGTGGGTCCAGTAGAACACCTGTGGAGGTGTGGGGGGGTGGGGGGGGCATAAGCCGCTAGAGTTCAAGGCAAGGCCAGGGCTCAGGGCCATCCTCAAAGCCAGGATGGTGCCCAGAGTCTTGGCCATACACACCCTCTCCTGGGGACTGGGCTGGGTAAGAGGCTGGGAAGCTTCCTCACTTCTTTGTTCTGGGGACTTGGCCCAGGGAGCCTGTAAGGGATGTTTCCTGGTGCCAGCAGGCCGACATCTGAAACATCCCCCTGGGGGTGTTCTGGGCAGAGTGGAGCACCCCCAAAGGCCTCGTAGCACTGATGTCCCATCACACTGACCCTTTCTCCGGGGAAAGAAAGGCAAGACAACAATGGTTTTCTGGGAATGGAAAAGAAAAAAGCAGAGCACCGAGTTTTAATACGTGTAATACGCGCTCTGCTACTCTCTTGGGACCTTGGCTTAGTAAATGACATTTCTGAGCTTTAGATTCCTCCTTGTTAAATGAGGATGCCGATTGCTCTTCAAAGGGCTGCTGCTGGCCCCGAGCAGGTGCTCTCATATGTCTATTTCTGATGAGACCAGGTCAGTCCAGGGGACAGCCAGCGTCTCCAAACTAAATCCTCCGTGACCTCCTGTGTCTTGAGGAGGTTAGAGAGGGAAGCAAAGATAAAACTAACATTTTTGGGAGCACTTATGTTCCAGGTAGGTAGTTACTGGCTTCACATACGTTATCTCATTTAATTACTAAAATAACATCAAAAGCAGAAGATGATAGCTTTATTTTACAGATGAGGAAGCTGAGTGACCTGTAAATCGAGGGGTGGGGATTAGAACCCTGGGGGCCTGTGTTCCTTCACCTCCCTATGCCATCTTGAGCCCACTTTAATCAAACTAGGGGATGAGCCAGGGAAAAGACAGAATCTTCTAGAGCAAAACACTTGCACTTGGCAGACATTAACATCCCAATGGCAGAACCCAAGTCACAGGCACATAATATGCATACTAGGCTGGGACCTTCATGGGCTCTGGAGTACGTCAGAGGGGGCATGGCATGATATGAGATGGGAGCCCATCCTGGGAGAGGCAAGGGGGCAAGGGTTGGGCACCTCAAAGTGGCCGCTCCTGCGGATGCAGGAGCTGGAGCAGGCGAACATGAGGAGCAGCAGCAAGAGGAGAGCCACGCCGGTCGGGGAGGCCAAGCCATGGACCCAGCCGATGCCAGGCCTCGTGGTGAGCAGCAGTTCCCAAAACTGGAAGGGGCTGGACTCAGACCGGGCCTGGAGCACTGGAGACAAGCACAAGAAAAGCTCTTCCCACCCCACCTTCCTTTGTGGTCCCCATCTCTCCCCACCAGATCCCCACGAAGGCGGGGACTTTTGTCCAGAGTGCTGGCTTATCGGGGGCACCACTTCTCCACTCATTAGGCAGGCAAGACGCACAGGGACTGGATAACTGAGTGGTTGTGAACGGCTCAGGTCCCACCATCCCCCCAGCCCCAGGCCACTCACCAAAGTTCACAACGTGGGCCACAGTGTGCACAAGGGAGAGCCCGACCACCACGTAGCCCATAAGCTGGTGAAACTGTATGTTCTGGTCCAGGGGCAGGACCTGAGCCAGCCACGTGGCCCGCAGCCACGTGAGGCAGCGCCTAAGCATCAGCACCTGCAGGACAAAGGTGCAGAGATCCCCACCTGACTCTCTCTCTGCCCTGCCCTCCTTCCCCAGCAGCGGTCTACCTTCCCCGCCTCTGAGCTAGCTGAGCTTCCTGAAGGGCCCCATCCCCCCCTCCCCCCAAGCCTTCGCTGCTCTCCTGAGTCCACAGCTGGGGTCTTCAAAGTGGGGTGTCCAGAATTGGGGTGCGAAGAGAAAATGTTATAGAATGCCTGCTGGTATTACTTCTATCTAAACACATGAGAAGCACTAACATTTAATACCTGCATTGACACGATGCCCTCTTTATTCTGTAGGTTACATGGGCACATGTCTCATGTGGTTCTTGAGGTGTCCTGGGAAAGACCTGGCTTTCCAAGGGGCATCTGACGAGGGCCCCCTCACTTGTTCATTTGCTTTCAATGTAATTACCACACACAGATATGTGGACGTGCAGATTACATTGTCCGGTTTTAACTTAAACTAACCACCCCTCACAGAAGTGACAAGTAGCTTAAGAAGAGTCACAGCAAAGAAAGTGAAGATTGAAAACAGTGTTGATAATGCAATAGCAAGTTACTAAGAAAATGAGCCATGTGTCTCCCACTCCTGAAATGAACTCTTTGTAGGCAGTTATGAGGTTAAAAATACAAGCCACTCTTAAGAAGCTGATATGATCAAGAAGAGTGTTTGAACGCGAGATGTACATCCCTGACCATTAAAAACGAACCTTGCCTTATAGCTATATTGTGGTATAAGTCGATTGGCTAATGATAATAGGGCATGCATATAATTATAAGTAAACTAGAGGCCCAATGCACGGATTTATGCACCAGTGGGGTCCCTTAACCTGGCCTGCAGGGATTGGCTGAAATTGGTAGTCCGACATCCTCCAGGGGTCCCAGAGTGCGAGAGGGCACTCTGCAAAGTTGCTGTCACTGGGCAGCTCCTGCATTGAGAGTCTGCCCCCTGGTGGTCATTGCGCAGCTGCCTGGTTGCTTAGGCTTTTCTACACTAATAAAAGAGAAAGATGCAAATTGACCATACCTTTGCAACACCCACCAGCCAATCAGGAGTGAGCATGCAAATTAACCCAACAAAGATAGCGGGTTACTTTGCATACATTGGTGCTGAGCGGCCGGGGGCGGGACACTTGCATTGTCACCATGGTGACGACACAGGCATTCTGTACCGCCCCAGCCGCTCCGGGCCTCTAGGCAGTGTGGGAAGGTGGAAAGGCAACTTCAGCCGGAGCAAAGGCAGTGCCAGCAGCCAGGGGAAAGAAGGCCCATTCTTGCATGAATCTTCGTGCATCAGGCTTCTAGTATATATATAAACATGTATTGGGTTGTTTGAAGGGTCTTCTGTTTTGTTTTAATGGTAGGAGTAGGCAAAAATGCTTGGTGACCGAATTCCCTGGCCCAGAAGATTCATTATATCAACTCCTTAGCCTGGCATGCAAGGCCTCTTGAAGGGTTCTCTCTGGTTGGAGCCCTACCCAGGAGCCAGCCCCACCTCCTCCAGATCCACTATTGTTTTGTTGTGTCGATCCAATGGAAAGTGCTTAGCACCCTGATGGGTACACAGTAAAGTGCACAAAAATGCCAGCTATGTTATTTATGTGCTGTGTGACTATGGACAAGTCACTGCCCCTCTCTGGGCTTCAGTCTCCACCACTGAGTCTCCACCCTGATTTCAAAGGTGCCATCCTGCCCTGGCACTCTAGGTGTCCACTGTGTGGGTTGTCTATGAGGAGCCTACATCGGTGCCCCTGCCCGCCTCCCTGCATTGTACCCTCGGATTCCTACCGCGATGAAGCTGCAGTCGAAGTTGAGGCACTGGCCGCAGCCCTTGGCCACCATGACGCTGATGCCGAGGGCCCGGTGCGCACTAGCTGCCAGGGCGAAGAGCAGCACATGGAGGCCCGTGTAGGCGGCCAGGCAGAGTAGCTGGCTGCGGTGATTGTGCCAGTAGGCAGAGGTCAGTGGGCGAGGACGGGGTGGGTGCCGTTTGGTGGCAGGGGGCTTCAGCCATTGGGCAGCACTGCAAGAGAGGGGCTCCACTCAGAAGGACAAAGTGGGGCAAGCTGGGGAGGGGAGGAATCCACCTGAGCTGTGATGGGGACCACCGGGATCTGAACCTAGAGACCCCACTCCCACTGCAGCCTACCAACTCTCTGGAGCCTTGCGGCAAGCCAGCTTCCTTTTACAGTGAGAAACACAAGCGACTGCTTCCGGTCACACAGCTAGGTGGAGCTGGGATGGAACTTCGCTCTGTCTGAAGCCACATCTGTGACTATTTTTATTACCTCTCTTTACTTCCCAACTGGAAAAAAGAAAACCCAGCAATTGAAAAGGATGGAAGACTCTGAGATGTGTTGTAGTAAATAACCCACAAAAAAGTTAATACACAAAAAGAATAAACTAAAAACGGGCACTATTTATTCAGAGCCTGGGACAAACTTCGGTCTACACCCTATGTTATTATTTCTCCACAGCCCTTAGTACATTTCTGCTTCTCTACTTTATGTGTTTGTTTATTGGTATACGTGACCTTCTCTCCCTCTGGGATGCAGCCCAGCAGGGACTGCCTTTCTTCAGAACAGTGTCTGGTACATAGTAGCTGTTCAACCAAGTTGAATACATAACTGCCTTTGCCAGTTACTTGTGTGGTCCTAGGCATGTTATTTCAGGTGAAATAACTTTAATTTCCTTTTGTAACTTTAATCTTTTTACAACTTTAATTTCCGTTTACAAATATACCAGTGCTATAAAGTGCACTGGCATATTTGTAAAATTGCCCAGCACTTAGTAGGTGCTTACTTCTGTGAGTAGATTCTGAAGAGACACAGTAGAAAATGGAAGCATGACTATAGCTGTCCCCTGTGGGAAAAGTGGGCAAAACTGGGCTAAGCTAGATGGGTTGGGGTTGACCTGGGGTGGGGCGGGGCTGACCTGGGGTGGGCGGGGCTGACCTGGGGTGAGGCGGGCTGACCTGGGGTGGGACGGGGCTGACCTGGGGTGGGCGGGGCTGACCTAAGGCAGGGGAGGCGGGACTGAGGGGTCGCTGGTGAGTGAGTTCAGGCCGCTCTTCGCTCCCGGAGTCTAAACCGGGCACATACAGTGCCCACGCCGGAGAAGGGCTGTACGTACCTGATGGTCAGGTTCTCCATGACGCCGGGGAAGTGCTGCAGCTCATCTCGGAGCTCCTCAAAGGTGATGTCGCCGCTGCAGTCCTTGTCCGCTGACTCGAAGAGCGCCAGCGTCAGCTGGTCCAGCTTCTCCTCCGACAGCGAGATGGCGCTCTCCAGCAGGCAGGACTGCAGCACCGTGCGCAGCTCGTCAGCATCGATGGAGCCATTGCCTGTCCCAGGAGGGGATAAGGCCAAGTGGGGAGCCTGCGCCCGGACCCCACTCTGTGCCTGCAGACACCTCTAACCTGCTCAGTCATTGCATAGAGTAGTGAACTTTTCCTGCTCGCCTACCTCAGTCTTCTTCCAACCAATTTCCTTTTGGGGTATAGACCAAGCAGTCAAAGGACATGTGTCACCTCGGCTCACAAACCCTCCATGGCTTCCTATTGCCAAGCTCAAAAGAGGCAAACCCCTCCCCGAGCATGGAGAAGCTTTGGCCTCGGTGCCTGCCTTGCTGAACAATCTGCAGCCTCCTCCTTAAGTATCACTCAATGACCAAAACCAACTGTCCAGAAGATACACTCACTTGCTTAATCTATAAGAAGCTACGTGCCCAGAGTCTCCATTATCCACGGGCAAACTGTATATGAGGTGATGGTGAGGGGGGAGTTCCCTGTTGTACCCTAACTTGCAGCAGACTTTGCTCAACCATATTGTCCTGAGAGGCCACAGCTGGGCGCTCAAGTCCAGCATGTGGACCTATGTGAACATGAGTGGCTAAAACTGATGTGAAAAGGAAGCCAAAACTATCAGCTGAGATGAGATTTGGGGCATTTTTTTTTCATATATATTTTCATTCTTCAAAAACAGCAAGACCCTTGATTACTGATTTCTTGGCCTGCTTTGGATGTAGACACACGTGTAGCAGCAAGCTTCTGTCCCTTACTATCTGAGTGATGGTGAGCTGTAACACCTTTACAGTAGTGAATGCTATTTTGCTCGTCTTGAAAATGGGGATAATAAATCCTCCTTTTCAGAATTATCATCAAGGATGAGAGATAATTAATTATAAAGCACTTAACACAGTAAAAGAAGGTGGTTGCATATAAATGGAAAGTCTTATTGGCCTTGTGATCATCATTTGGGCCAAAGCCAAAGTCTGTAACCACATTACAGAGCAGAGTCTAACACTTCACCCTCCAGCCGCACCTCCTGTCCTCAGCTTTCCTAGTCAAGAGCCACCGTGCAACAGGTTTCAGATTATATCCAGAGCACCAGTCCCTCCCATAACCCTTCACGCCCTCTCCTCCATCCACCTCTATTCTCTCCTTAGGCATTTGCAAATCCAGAGTCTATCCTCCTTCACAATTATTCTCATGCACACACTCTTTTTCCTCATCCCTCTGTCCTGTTCCACTGACCCTAAAAATACCCATCCCTGGGTAAATCCAGCCACCTCTTTTCTCCTTTCCTGCACCAGGGCAGCTAAGTGAACATTGCTGAAGAAAATCACCTGGGAGGGCAGGAATTGTTTGATCCCCAGCCACAGCAAGGCCTGCAACTTGCCCACAGTCCTCTCCTGCCCCTCTCCTAAGGCCACACTCCCGCTGTCTACAAAGACCACTTCTCACCTCCATGCCCATCCAGTCAATCCCTCCCTGGCTCTCAGTGAAAACTGGAGCCACTGGAAGAGAATGCCCTCTAGCTCTTTCTGTAAAACTACAAGCCTCCTTACACCTACCCTGCCCTCTGTCTTTCTCCCCACCTCTGTCTGCAAAAGACCTTGAGTGTGATGTAGGCCTGTGTTCCTCCTGTTACAGGCCAACCTCTCCATCCCCAAGTCTTCAAAAAACCCCAGGTATGAGCACAGCTTGGTGGTCAGAAAGTAGTCAGTAAAGAGGGCCCTGTGATGACTGGAGTGGGGTCTGAGGAAGATGCCCAGGAAGCAGCATGGTCAACTGCCCATGGAGTGGGCAGGCCAGTCAACTCGGGGAGTGGGTTCCAGGAATGAGGTCTGGCTGGATTGAGTCAGGTGGGCATGGGAGCTAGAGAAACCCCACAGGCCAGAGAATCTTGCCCAGCAGCAGATTTGCAGGTAGGTTGAGCTTTTCAGGATGGAAATCTAGCCCGGTGACTGCCCTGATCACACTCTTTGATGGTTCCCCATTGCTCATTCCACTGAGACTCCAAAACATGGCCTCCAGGGCCTGCACAGTATAGCCTCACCCACCATTCCAGTCTCATTGGATGCTTGTTTCCCATTCCAGTCTCCTTTGCCCTGATGATTCCAGGCCTTCAGAAACCCTTTAGGTTACAAAGTCACCAAATATGTAAAAACCAGGATGTTCATTGCAGTGTCATTTATAATGCCGCCCACAAAAAGAAAGGGGGAGGACAATGGAATTCTCCATTTCAGTAATAGGGTTTGAATAAATTATAATAACAGAATGTATCCTATGCTAGGTACTGTTCTGAGTTTAGCTAAGTTAACTAATTTAATCCTCAGATCAACTTCATGAAATATATTCTTATCATTATTCTCATGTGATAGGTGAAGAAATTAAGGCATAGAGAAGTGAAGTAACTTGCTCAAGGTCAAATGACTGGTGTAGCTGAGATTTGAACCTAAGTAACCTGGCCTCAGAGTCAGAGATCTTAACTATGTCCTGGGCTATGCTATATGGAACATAGGACCACATATGTACAGTGGAATATGACACAGCCACTTAAAATGATGCTATAACTACATTGAGTTACCACTTCACACTCACCAGGATGGCTATTATAAGTGAAAAAAAAATGCTGGCAAGGCTGTGAAGAAATTAGAACCCTTGTGCTGGTGGATATGTAAACTGGTGCAACTGCTATGGAAAAGAGTATGGTTCCTCAAAAAATTAAAAATAGAATTTCCCTATGATCCAGCAATTCCATCTCTGGGTATATGCCAAAAAGAATTGAAATCGGAATGTCAAAGAAATAGTTGTACACTCATGTTCATTGCAGCATTGTTCACTATATTCAAGAGGTAAAAACAACTCAAGAATTCATTTATGGATGAATGAATAAACAAAATGTGGTATATACAGACAATGGAATATTATTTCGTGGTTGTTTTTTTTTTAAATGAAATCTTGTTACCTAGTACATGGATAAACCTTGAAGTCATGATGCTAAATGAAATATTATGTGATTCCATTTATATGAGATACCTAGAATACTCAAAATTTTAAAGACAGAAAGTAGAATGGTGGTTGGCAAGGATGGGGGTGAGGATGGGAGTTAGTGTTTAATGGGTCCAGGGTTTCAGTTGGGAAAAATTAAAAGTTCTGGAGATGGATGGTGGCGATGCTTGCCCAACAATGTGAATATACTTGATGCTGCTGAACTGTACACTTAAAATGGTTAAAGTGGTAAATTTAATGTTATGCATATTTTCTACAATGAAAAAATCTATACTAATAAAAGGCTAATATGCTAATTAGGCCAGGAGACCTTCCGGGCGTCTTTCTGGACAAAGCTAAGGTGGTGGGGCTGAGGCAGAGGCAGTTAGGGGCGATCAGACCAGGAGGGGAGGACAGTTGGGGGTGATCAGGCTGGCCAGGGGGCCAGTTGGGGGCAAGCAGGCTGGCACGGGGGGCCAGTTGAGGGCAAGCAGGCTGGCAGAGGGGGTAGTTGGGGGCGAGCAGGCCGACAGGGGGGGAAGTTGGGGATGAGAAGGCTGGCAAGGGGGGGCAGTTGGGGGCAAGAAGGTTGGCAGGCAGAGTGGTTAGGGGCGATCAGGCAGGCAGGCAGGTGAGCAGTTAGGAGCCAGTGGTCTCAGATTGCGAGAGGGATGTCCCAGCTTGGAGAGGGTGCAGGCCGGGCTGAGGGACACCCCCTGTGCACGAATTTCGTGCACCGGGCCACTAGTGATGTTATAAAACAATATAGTCTCACATGAACAAATGTTCATATTGTTAAGCAGTGATAAAAGTTAGCATGTATAGTATAATCCTATTTAGTTAAAAATGTGTGTGTGAGAGAGAGAGAGAGAGATCAGTTAGAAGACAGTATAGAAAAATGTTCTGGGTAATTTTTGCTTTTTTCTTTAAACTATTTTGTACTGTCTAAAATGTTCATAGCGGGCTTGTGTTATTATTGTTATAAGGAAAAAGTAACAAAGATTTTTTTTTCCAATCAGAGAAAAAGACAAAGGAAAACTCTGGTCTCAGGTAAGTTGAATCAAGGGCATTTGTCTCCTGAGTCAGTCTCCCCTTCTCTCCAAACACAAAAAGGAGGCAGTGACCAATCAGAACGATAGGGGAAGGGGACCCACAGAGGGAGAACCATCAGCCTCGCCTGGAGAAAACAGCCCTGTGTTTCCCCTCCCATGGAGCCCCCCTTGCCCCTACAAAGAGCCCTTACCATCGACGTCATACACCTGGAAGAGGAATTTGAGTTTGTCCATGGGGTTGCCGTGGATAAGCAGGGTCAGTGCCTCCTGTAGCTCCTGCAGGGTGATGGTGCCACTTCCATCCGAGTCAAACAGGGCGAAGAACCGCTCAGCAAAGAAGGACTGTGGCCATAGAAGGGCAGAGACAGGCACAAGTGTGGCTGCAGGGCCTTGGCTTCGAATCCATTCACCGTGTGTGTGTGTGTGTGTGTGTGTGTGTGTGTGTGTGTGTGTGTACACCTTGGGGTGATGGGATTCAGTCAGGACCCAGGTTACATATGCCCATGAGGCCACACCAGGGTGCAGTGTCCATGGCCCATCCTGCCTGCTGAGAGCAAGATTGGGCTCTAGTGGACGAACTGCTCAGAGCCTTGCAGCAAGGATGGACTTGTGTATGGGGCTCAGGCCCCCTTCTAGCCTCTGGGACTGGTCATTAGTGTAGGTCATCACCCCCATCAGCTTTGCAGTCCAGACTTCTGGTGGCCTCTTACTCACCCTGGGGAAAGGGTCAGATTAGGGTCCTCCTACAGGCTCCCCCAGGTCCTCTCCATCCACTTTGGGGTCACCACCAGGGAAAGTGAACCCAGGAAGGATTTATAGAGTAGATGTCACCTGTCTTTTCCTTTACTTGTTTAGGCTGCCTACAGCCTACACTTAACGATTGTTCTTAAGTGCCAGTTCACTCCATCCATCCATCCATCCATCCATCCATCCATCCATCCAACAATCATGTCCTGCATAGCCCCTGCTTGCCAGGCCTGGTGTTAGACACCGGGAAAGAGACATTAAGAAGACCTGGGCTGGATCAGTGTCCCAGCTATTCTGTGCTTTGGATGCTTCCCTCAAGGCAGAGAGAGAAGCCTGCAGGGCTCCTGTGTCTGACCTAAAGAAACCATGAGTTAACATGCAGCATGAAGTCAGCGATGGACAGTCAAGCCTGCCTTGGTTTTACTCTCCCCCCGCCCACCCCCCCACCCCCGGATCCATTGAGTAAGGCCTTTATCACTCTCTACCTTCCTGAATGGCCTTTATCTTAAAAACATTTTACAGCCTCCTGTTATCATGGTAATATATTGTTAGGCAGAAGGTCTTTTTTTTCTTCCCCATAATTAAAATGGAAGGAGACAGAGCATTTAGAGTTCTTTGCAGTATCCCAGGTACCAGCAAGTGAGGAACCCTCCGATCCAAAAAGGGGCATTCAAATGTTCATTGGCTCCCCCTTATCAAGGACATAGGCCGTCATCTGATGCCAGCCCAGAGGACAATTGGGGAGAAGTTGGCATTTGCAGGCTCAGTCCTGCTGTTTCTCTGCTAGTGTCACCACTGTTTGTCAGGTATGCAGGCTGTTATGGGGGTGGGCAGAGGACCCACAAAATCGAAGGAAGACTGGGAATGATGTGGCAGAGGGAGAAGCTCATTTCCTGGAAGGAGGCTTACACCATAACATCAACTCTCCCCCTACCCCTGAGGCTAGTGGAAATTGTGAGGTCAAATCAATAATATTTCTTAAGATTTGAAAGGCTACTGATTTCCAACTTCATGTGTGGTTTTGAAGATCACATGAGGCATGGCTACAAAGAGGGATGGAAGGGCCCTAGTAACAGAGACAGAAACACCCTCCAGTTCTGCTCAGAAGTGGGGCCTCAAGCCCAGAGGAAACCCAGAGAACCCAGAGGGGCCCTTTCCCTCCTTGTGAGGCACTGTGTCTTGGGAACCAGATTGTCTTCCTCTGTAAACACAGTCCCCACTTCTGGAGTGGACACTTGCCTCTTTCACATTCAAGGCTGTTTTGAATTCTTGCAGGTTGATCTCCCGGTCTTCTCCAGCAATGGTCTCAAACTGTTGTGTCACCCACTGAAGCCACTTAGCATCCTCCTTGGCACTCATGATACTGAGAGACAAAGGAGACAGGTTTATGAATTTGGGATGGTCTAGGGCTGATAGTGGTCCCAGGACCTCTGCCTTCCTCTAACTAGGGCCACGGGCCTCCCAAGGGGTTGAATCAACTTGGGCCATGGAAGAGGAGCCTCCACACAGGTGTTTCTTTATGTCTTTAAGACCCTGTCTCTTCCTTTCATCTAGTATCATTTGGCCCAGGCTTGTGTCTTTTCAGGTACTAGAATGATAGGACCTCAGTGAAATGAACCCTAAACTATAGGAATAAGTTGGAGAATGGCATGCTCCCAGGGTGCTGTTAAGAGGATGACAATGACTTTCCACTCACATTTATACAGCTCTATACTGTCTTCCAAAAACTTCCCACCCACTACTTATTTTGGTCTCTGTGGCAATCTGTTGGAATATGCCATTTTATAAGGAGGAAATAAGCTCAGAGCAGTGGAGTAATTCAGCAAAAGTTATTCAGCAGGTTAGACACAAAGCTCAAATCCAAGGCCAGTGTTTTTTTCCATCATGGCCCAGAACCTCCACCCTCTGCTTGAACACTTCTAATACAAGCCACACCAAGACTCAGACCTCAGGTTTTGACCCTCCAGGTCCAAGACTTATTCTACAATATCACCTGTTTAAAACTCTCAGAGGTGAGCTAGCTATCCAGTGATCTGAACAGAGGTAAAAAAGAAGGATTTCTTACCTTTTGAGACAGCATGAAGGGACCTGGAGAGTATTATGCTAAGTGAAATAAGCCAATCAGAGCAAGATAAGTATCACATGATCTCACTCATGTGGAATCTAATGAACAAAATATGCTGATGAATAAAATAGATCCAGAGACATTGAATCATGGAACAGACTGATGAATCTCAGAGGGAATGCAGGGGAGGAGGATGGGTGGGGAGAGATTAACTGGGGAACTTAGATAACAGAATGACAGTGACTTTTCCAGCAAGGCTATCATTCAAAATAGATGGTGAAATAAAGAGCTCTCCAGACAAAAAATGGCTAAAGGAGTTTATCACCACCAAACCAACACTGCAAGAAATGCTAAAGGAACTGCTGTAATGAGAAGAATAAATATATATAGAGAGAAACATAGGCATAAAGAATTAAAATGGGCCCAGCTGGCATGGCTTGGAGGTTGAGCATCAACCTATGAACCAGGAGGACATGGTTTGATTCCTGGTCAGGGCACATGCCTGGGTTGCAGGCTTGATCCCCAGTAGGGGGCATGCAGAAGGCACCAATAGATGATTCTCTCTCATCATTGATGGTTCTCTCTCTCCCTCTCTCTTCCTCTCTGAAATAAATAAAAATATATTTTTAAGAAATAAGAATTAAAAGGACAACAAATAAGCACCTATCTATAATAATAAAAGCATAATATGCTAATTAGACTGGATGTCCTTCTGGATGACCTTCTGGATGAAGCTGGGATTGTGAGGAAAGCCAGGGTCCCAGGTGCCAGAGGGAAGCTGGTGCCAGCAGCCAGGGGAAGGAATTTGCACGAATTTCATGCATCGGGCCTCTAGTCAATAATAACCTTAAATGTAAATGGATTAAGTACTCCAATAAAAAAAAATAGGGTAGCTGAATGGATACAAAAACATGAGCCAATTATATGCTGTGCATAAGAGACCCACCTCAGAACAAAAGACTTACACAGGATGAGAGTGAAGGAATGGAAAAAAATTTCCATGCAAATGGAAACGAAAAAAAGCTGGGGTAGCAATACTCATAGCTGACAAAATAGACTTCAAAATGAAAGCCATCACAAGTGACAACAAAGGTCACTACATAATACTAAAGAGATCGATCCAACAAGGGTAAACTCTGGTAAACATATATGCACAATACAGGAAGACCTAAATATACTCTGAGTGGCCAGATTATTATGATCTCTGAATGCATAATAATCTGGCCACTCAGTGTATATCCTATATAATAAAAGGCTAATATGCAAATTGTCCCCTCGACCAGGAGTTCGACCAGCAGGCAGGCCGGCCAACCGCCCATGTCCCCTCCCCCTGGCCAGGCTGGCCGGACCCCACCCATGCATGAATTCATGCACTGGGCCTCTAATACACACACACACACACACACACACACACACACACTGAATAGCATATATATATATATATATATATATATATATATATATATATATATGTATATATGTATATATATATATATATATATATATATATATATATATATATACATACATATATATATATACTTTTAGAGGACTTTAAGGGGAGAGATTGACAGCAACACGGTTATAGTAGGGGACTTTAACACCCCACTGACTTCACTGGATAGATCTTCCAGACAAAAAAATTAACAAGGAAACAGTGTCTCTAAATGACCCGCTGGATCAGATGGATTTAAGTGACTTTTATAGAACATTTCACCCCAAAGCAGCAGAATATACATTCTTCTCAAGTGCACATGGGTCATTCACAAAGATAGACTACATGTTGGGACACAAAACAAATCTCTATAAGTTCAAGAAGACTGAAATCATATCAAGCATCTTCTCAGATCACAATGGAATACTTTAGTAATCAATTACAGTAAAAACACTCAAAAATATTCAAACGCATTGAGGCTAAATAGCATGTTATTAAACAATGAATGGCTAACCAATGAGAACAAGAAAGAAATAAAAAAACCTCCTGGAAACAAATGAAAATAAACACACAACAACCCAAAATCTATTTAACACAGCAAATGCAGTTCTGAGAGGGAAGTTCATAGAACTAAGGCTTATCTCAAAAAAATAAGAAAAATTAATAATAAACTATTTAACCCTACAACTTAAATAATTAGAAAGAGAACAACAAGAAAATCCCAGAGTAAGTAGAAGGAAGGAAATAATAAAGATTAGAGCAGAAATTAATGTCACAGAGGCTAAAAAAATATAAAAAAAAAATCAATGAAATCAAGAACTGATTCTTTGAAAAGATAAACAAGATTGATAAGTCAGACTCATCAGGAAACAAAGAGGAGGATTCAAATAAAATCAGAAATGAAAGCGGTAAAGTAACACCTGACACCACAGAAATACAAAGGATTGTAAGAAAATACTATGCACTGGCCAATAAACTGGACAATGTGGATGAAATGGACAAATTCCTAAAAAAAATACTATCTCCCAAAACTGAATCAGGAAGAATCAGAAAACATGAATAGGCCAATAACAACTGATGAAAAAGAAGCAGTAAAAAAAACACACCAAACTCCCAGCAAACAAAAGCCCTGGTCTGGATGGCTTCACAGGGGAGTTTTACCAAACCTTCAAAGAACAACTAATAAAATAAAAGGCATTCAAATTGGAAAGGAGGAAGTAAAACTCTCATTATTTGCAGATGATATGATATAGTACATAGAAAATCCTAAAGACTCCACCAAAAAAACTACTAGATTTAATAAAGGAATTCAGCAATGTAGCAGGATACAAACTCAACACCCAGAAATCAAAGGCATTTTTATACACCAATATGAATTGTCAGAAATATAAACTAAACAAATAATCCCATTTACAAAAAAATTAAGATACTTAAGAATAAATTAATCAAGGAGGTAAAAGACTTGTACTTGGAAAACTACAAGTTGGTTCTTTGAAAAGACTAAATAGAAAATCATGATTAAGAAAGAAAGTGAAATAAACAAACAAAACAAAAACATCATCATTAACAAAGACAATAGAACTCCAGAAAAAGTAGGGCTACAGAAATATAAGAGTATTGGTGAATTTAGAGAAATAAACTAATTTTAAGAAGTAACAACCTGAGCTTACCAATAATCATTTAAGAAATTAGAAAGGCAGTTAAATGTCAATCACTTAAAATAATGTTAGACCCACCTTATTTTTATAACCAAGTTCTATATAATCTTCAAAGAATAAGTCCAATATAAAACTATCTCAGACTATAGAAAATAATAGTAAGATTTCCAATTTATTTTACAAAGCTAGCCTACAAAAAGAAAATTCTAGACAAATTTAACTTATAGAGATGCAAAACTCAAACTAAAATATAACCAACCTAAATCCTGAAGTCTATTTTAAAATTAATAATCCACTGTCATCAGGAAAGGCTTACTCCAGAAAAATAAGGATAATGAGTGACTGTTATAAAATCTCTCCACAGCCCTCTGCAGCAGAGCAGTGGTCTGCTAGAGAATAGTGATCCCACCATCCGCACCCCCCCAAAAAAAACAAAAGGGGAAAAAAAACTATAACAAAGAATATTGGTTCCCAAACTATGTGATATGTGCTTGTCAGAAACAGGGAGAGTTTGCTAAAATACAACTTCTGGGTGGGACCCAAGAATCTGCACATTTAACCAACACCCTGGATGTTTGTGACCCATGCAGGGAAGCCCAGGCTCACATCTGGAGAAATGAGTCACGCCCTGAGGGTTCATCAGTTCTCACTCTTTCTTGACCTCTCAAGACCTTACGGGAAGACATTCCAGAAAGCAGAGAGAACTCTGGAAAATTCACTGCATAAAAGTGCTAACTAACCCAGGAGGGTGGAGATGGGGTGGGTATCTGGGATTCACCTTTCTCTTCTCAGAAATATTAGTAGTGTCAGCCTGCAGAATGAGAAAGGTAACTCTGGGAAGGGGATGGAGAAGAGACGGAAACAGCTGGTGACAGGTAGGGGATGAGGGCATGGGGGAAAGAAGGCAGCACCGATGGAGACGAAGTCCTGACAAGAGCAGGGGCTCTTCAGAGTCCAGACCTCCAGGGAACAACGTGTTCACAGAGGCCAGAACTGTCCCCAGGAGACAGGATTACAGGTCCAGCCTGGCTTCACACCAACTGAGTAGCTCGCCCACTGCACTCTAGTTTCCCTATCTATAAAATGTGACAAGCATCCCTCCCACCAAGGACTGCCCTGAGGACCAAATGAGATGCTCTTCAGAAAAGCTCACCTGGCAAGCACTATATAAAGGCTAGCTCTTGTTATTAGTCTGCCTTGGCCAATTCCTTATTTTACAGATGAAAAAACAGGCCCAGAAAAGACTGCTGACTTACCCAAGATTGCACAGTTTGATAGTAACGAGGCAAGAGCAGAGCTCAGGTTTCCTGACTTCTGTCCTAGACAGACAGCCACTCATTGTAGATGCCCCAAAAGGCCAAGAACTCTTGCTTTCCCTTGTCCCTGACTTGGAAAGCTTGTCATGAGAGCCACTCACCCTCTGCAGCCTTCAGGGTCTGGCTGGGCTGGGTCTCCTGGCATGCTCATCCTTTCTCCTGTCTTCTAGAGAACACAGGTCCCAGAGAAGCTGTTGTCCATACAGCAGCCTGGGTGTTGGAGCCCAGGACTCACCTCTCCCCCAACTCCTCCTTTTCCTGACTTCCTAAATAGTTGGCCACACCCATAGCTCCTCTGTCTTTCATGTGATGGCTAGTGGCAGGCTTGGTCCAGAGAAATTCCAACAAGGAAGCCTGGTGCAGAGGTGGGGCAAGACGTTCACTGGGAAGAATTTTGGCTATCTTTCTCCTGCCACTGTATCTTCCACTTTCCCTCCCTCAAGAAGAATGTGCAGATGTGAGAACTAGAAATGTACCATGGAAAAAATCACCCACAACTCAAGGCAGGCCCTACTCGGTGCCAGGAGAAAGTAATGAAGAGCATCTTGTTTTCCCCCCATAAGGGTTTGCACTGTGATGACAGCATTTTAGGAGTACAGCCTCATGATCTGAGCGTAAGTTGGCCTTGTCTTAGAATCAGGATGGGAAAGCCCTTCAAGGTCATAGACTTCAACCAATCCTTTTTTCACTTCCATCCCTCTTCCACCCTTCCCCAAGCACACCTGTGGTCACTGGTCCTGACATGCATGACTCCAGTCAGAGAGTGTTCACCTGCTTGAGAAGCAACAATGAGTGTGTGTGTGTGTGTGTGTGTGTGTGTGTGTGTGTGTGTGGCGGGGAGGGCTGCTTTGACTGTTCAAATAGTCTTCCTCATACTAGCGTGAAGACAGAAATAGAAAAAATTCTATTAAACACTTTCAGAAATGAAGTGTCATAAATGGAAAATTCTTTTGAAAAACAATTGAGCCCAGCGGTAAATATGAATTATGCTTTCAAGTTATGGCCAATTAAGGGAGAAAAGGAAGAATGAGAAGAGGTGAAACAGAGTTGCCTGTATGTCATTGTCATTGTCATTATATGTGCTTCTCTCTGGCTACCACACTGGACTATGAGCAATGTCCATGCCTCGTTAATGTAGAATCCCAGGAAACTAGCACTGAGCTCAGCACATAGTGGGCATTCCAAGTACATTTGTGGAATGAATAAGCCAGCCACCATTCAACTAATACTTATGAAATACTTACCATGTGCAGGTCCTGTCTGAGAGTACAAAGATGAGTAAAATAATTCAACACGACGAAGGCAGATACAGAAGTGTGCCAAAAACAGAGCAACAGCACTTTCCAGTGGAAGTGACTGATCTGAAATGGGTTTTAGAGTGTGAATAGGAGTTTGCCAGGTGGAAAAGGGAAAGGAAATTCTGAGCAGCTGGAAGACCAAATACAAAGGCATGAAGCTGAGAGTGCATTCTGTGTTTAGGGAACTCTAAGCAGTTCAGGTATAACTATATCCCATGGGAAGGGGCAAGCTTGCAAGCAGAACTGGAGTGGGAAGCAGCAGTCGGATCATGAAGGGTCTGGAATGAGGCAAGTTGAAGAACTAGGATCCTCTTTGGGAGCTGGTGAAGCGGTGAAAAATGTGAAGCAATGGCCTTGGCGTGTGTTGCTCAGTTGGTTGGGCATCATCCTGTGCACTGAAAGGTTGCAGATTCAATGCCCTATTGGGGCACATGCCCAGCTTGTGGACTCCATCCCCAGTAGGGGGCATGCAGGAGGCAGGTAGGGGGCATGCAGGAGGTAGCTGATTGATGTTTTTCTCTCTGTGTGTCTTCCTCTTTTAAAAAAAGCAATTAAAAGTTGTTGTTTTTTTAGCCCTAGCTGGTTTGGCTCAGTGGATAGAGTGTCAGCCTGAGGACTGAAGGGTCCCAGGTTTGATTCTGGTCCAGGGCACATGCCTGGGTTGCGGGCTCGATCCTCAGTGTGGGGCATGTAGGAGGCAGCCAATCAATGATTCTCTCTTATCATTGATGTTTCTATCTCTCTCTACCTTTTCCTTCCTCTCTAAAATCAATAAAACTATATTTAAAAAAAATTTTTTTAAATGGTAAGCAATGGAGCAACATGATCAGATGCTTGCTGAAGATCAGACAGATAAAAAACTACTTTATATCCTAGTATCTGGACAAAATGCAAGTTTCTAAAAGGAAGATTATTAATATTGTGAAAATTTATTTTATTTATTTACTTATATTTTTTTATTTCAGAGAGAAAGGGAGAGGTGGAGAGAGAGAGAGAAACATCCTATATCATAAAAGGCTAATATGCAAATCGACCGAACGGCAGAACGATCGGTCACTATGACGCACCCTGACCACCAGGGGGCAGACGCTCAATGCAGGAGCTGCCCCCTGGTGGTCAGTGCACTCCCACAGGGGGAGCGCCAGTAAGCAAGAAGCCGGGCTTACCGCTGGTGAGCGTAGCGGCGGTGGCGGGAACCTCTCCTGCCTCCGCGGCGGCGCTAAAGATGTCTGACTGACGGCTTAGGCCCACTCCTTGTGGGCCTAAGCCGTCAGTTAGACATCCCCTGAGGACTCCTGGACTGCAAGAGGGTGCAGGCTGGGCTGAGGGACACCCAAGTGCATGAATTTCGTGCACTGAGGCTCTAGTCAATGATAAGAGAGAATCATTGATTGGCTGACTCCTGCACGCCACACACTGGAATCGAGCCCAAAACCTGGGTCTGTGCCCTGACTGGAAATCGAACCATATCCTCCTCGTTCATAGGTTGGCACTCAATCACTGAGGCATGGCAGCCGAGCTGAAATTTTATTTTTATTTTATTTATTTTATTTTATTTTTTTAAAAAATATATATATTTTATTGATTTTTTACAGAGAGGAAGAGAGAGGGATAGAGAGTTAGAAACATCGATGAGAGAGAAACATTGATCAGCTGCCTCTTGCACACCCCCTACTGGGGATGTGCCCGCAACCAAGGTACATGCCATTGACCGGAATCGAACCTGGGACCCTTGAGTCCGCAGGCCAACGCTCTATCCACTGAGCCAAACCGGTTTCGGCTGAAATTTTATTTTTAAACGCATCTTCTAACAAACACATTGGAAGGACAGAGGTTTATCCCCAATAACATTTTTGTATGGTTACAAAAATTATAAACATCCTATCTAATAAAAGAGTAATATGCAAATTAACCATCACTCCGCGACAAAAATGGCAGGCGCCCATGGCCACAAGATGGCGGCGCCCAGTCCTCTCATCCCTGCCAGAGTCCCCCAGTCTGCCTAGCCTTGGCAGCGCAGGTTGTCCAGCTCAGAGGTGACTGCGCCCTACACCACGATCCCCGATAAGCAGCGGCAGCCTGGGGTGTCTGACTGGGAGGCACCTGCACCCCGACACCGTGATCCCCACCCAGCGGTGGCAGCCTGGGCTGGGGTCTCAGCCTGCGAGGGGCGCGCACCCCAACGGCACGATCTCAGCGGCTATAGCCTGGGCTGAGTCTAAGTCTGTGAGGGGCGTGCACCCCAACAGCGCAATCCCCCTCCCAGCAGCCATACCCTGGGCTGAGTCTAAGCAAGCGAGGGGCATGCACCCAAATGGCCTTAGCCTGGGCTGGGGTCTCAGCTTACGAGGGGCGTGCACCCGCATGGCGCAATCCCCCTCCCAGCGGCCATAGCCTGGGCTGAGTCTAAGTCTGTGAGGGGCGTGCACCCCAACAGTGCGATCCCCCTCCCAGCGGCCATAGCCTGGGCTGAGTCTAAGCCTGCGAGGGGCGTGCACCCCAATGGCAGTAGCCTGGGCTGGGGTCTCAGCATGCGAGAGGCACGCACCCCCAAGGCGCGATCCCCCTCCCAGGAGCCGTAGCGTGGGCTGAGTCTAAGTCTGTGAGGGGCGTGCACCCCAACAGCGCGATCCCCCTCCCAGCGGCCATAGCCTGGGCTGGGGTCTCAGCTTGCGAGGGGCATGCACCCACATGGTGTGATCCCCCTCCCAGCAGCCTTAGCCTGGGCTAGGGTCTCAGCCTGGGAAGGGTGCGATCCCCCTCCCGGCGGCCTTAGCCTGGGCTGGGGTCTCAGCGTGCGAGGGGCACGCACCCCCACAGCTCAATCCCCCTCCAAGCGGCTGTAGCCTGGGCTAAGTCTAAGCCTGCAAGGGGCGTGCACCCCAATGGCGCGATCCCCCTCCCAGCAGCCGCAGCCTGGGCTGGGGTCTCAGCCTGCGAAGGGCAGGATCCCATTCCCAGCAGCTGTAGCCTGGGCTGAGTCTAAGCCTGCGAGGGGCGTGCACCCCCAGGGCATGAGCCCCCTCCCAGTGGCGGCAGCCTGTGGTCTCAACCACTGAGTCACACCAGCCAGGCAGATATGGAGAAGTCTTAAATGTTTCTTTTTTATGTTACATATATTTTATTGATTTTTTACAGAGAGGAAGGGGAAGGGATAGAGAGCTAGAAACATCTATGAGAGAGAAACATTGATCAGCTGCCTCCTGCACACTCCCCACTGGGTATGTACTCCTAACCAAGGTATATGCCTTTGACCAGAATCGAACCTGGGACCCTTGAGTCTGCAGGCCGATGCTCCATTCACTGAGCCAAACCAGTTAGGGCTGTCCAATATGTTAAAGAAAAAACCCTATCTAATAAAGAGGGAATATGCAGGGTAGGGCATTTGGGGGTGACCGGGTTGTCAGGGGAGGGCAGTTGGGGATGATCGGGCTGGCAGGGGAGCAGTTAGGCATTGATCAGGCTTGCAGGGGAGTGGTTAGGGGGTGATCAGGTTTGCAGGCAGAAGCGGTGAGGGGCAATTAGGCAGGCAGGCAAGCAGTTGGGAGCCAGCAGTTCCAGATTGTGAAAGGGATGTCTGATTGGAGAGGGTGCAGGTTGGGCTGAAGGACACCCCCTCCCCCCAGTGCATGAATTTCATGCACCGGGCCTCTAGTTAATTATTAAAAATTAGAAAAATACCTAAAAGCACAAAAGGAGATTTTTTAAATTCCACCCACCCAGATAAAATCACTGCTAAAATTGAGTGTTTCTCTTTAGTTGCATGCAGAAAGTAGCACAGTATAGAATTCAGAGTGGGGTTGTGTCTGATGAACTCATTCACAAGAGCTGCTTTGCTTGTAGGAAAGGGGTCAGTGAAGAGAACAGTGTAAGTGGAGAGCTTCGAGTGGCACCTGAGAAGAGGGAGAGGAAAGCATGGTTCTGTTCTTCAGCCTGCCCTTGAACTCTGGTCTGAAGTCTCTGAAGAGAGAAGGAGTTGTTAATCAATTTTGACCAAGAACTGCAAGGCAAACAAAAGCTTTTGGGGGGGGGGGGGTCTTAGGAATTGCAATTGGGTGACACAGATTTGGGTAAAAACCCAACTGTATTCCAAGGGGGGAAAGAGAGACAGAATTTATAAAGACAGAAAAAGAGGGACTCCCAAAGGGAGAGTTATGCAACTTGTTTTGAAAGAGCTGTGATTAGTGCTGGCAAGCTCACTTACTCTGTACTATATATGATTGATGGCATATGACTATTGGTAGGTGAAAATTTTATTTCTCAGTAGAGAGTTCAGTGACGCAGAGCCAGTTCCAGGAATTGTATCAGGATGTAAACACTTACAGTTTATCTCAGTTTCCTATGAAAGGTGTGAGCTCAGCTTCCTAGAGGCCCCTCAATTCCATTCTAGATTGTTCTCTTGACAATATTACCCCCATGTTGCTGTTTCTCTCACAGGTTGCTCTCCCTCTTTTGCAGGGAATTCAGATGGCTCTGGTACTGTTTGGACTCTGTGGTCTTGCATATTTGGAGGCCCCGGAGATCAACCCTGTACTAGGAAGTACTTTCCAAAAAAATAAAAAAAAACACCAGCTACAGACAGTGGGAAGAAGTTTCACCGATTTTTTTTTTTTTTTTTTTTTTGTATCTCCTACTTAAGCCCTGGAAGGCTGGGGCCCATCTTCCTCCTCCTATATCTCCTTTGGGGCTCGGCACACCAGTGGGTGCTACTCCACCAGTGGGTGCCGATTTGGTCCTCGTCGGTTTCCGGGGTCCTGAGTCACTGTCCCTTGGCTGGAGGGAAATGTGGAGAGCGAACACTGTGCCTGCCTCCAGCAGCAGGTTTCCCCGGGAGCTGTGGGGTCAAGGTGTGGGAGCCTCAGCATTTGCAAACCTCTGCAAGATGCTTCCGCAGACACATCCCAGGAACCCCCAACCAGAGCCGACAGGATGGACTTCTGAGCCCCTGTTTATCAGCCTCTCTGAGCCGAGCTAGTCCTGCCCAGTCTCCCTTTTCTCTGTTGGAGAGCTTGAGCGTGCCTTGCTCATTTCCAACACAGAGACTGCAAGGGCAGAGTCCGCCTCCGCCTGCAGTGCCTCTCTGCCGTCCCCAGAGTCACACTGCGTTCCTGCAACCCTTACTGTCTACACACAAATTTGGCCTGAACACATGCTGTCTTGCAACATCTTATACTTTTGCTTTGTATGGTAACTTGGTCCTTCAGTCATTATTTACCTTTGTGTGTACCGCCTTTCTCCTCAACTAGCCTGTCTGCTCTAGAAGGCAGGCACCATCTCTACTCATTCCCCATTTCCTTCCTTCCTTCCTTAAGAAATACTCAATGCCCTTCAAGAGATAAATCAATGATCAAGGGAGGCATCGTTCCTGCTCTCATGGAGTTTATATTCTGTAGGTACCCCCACAGACGGGGTAAAACTCACCTGTGACCAGCAGGCAAGAGTTTACAGTGACAGCCTCTGACCAGCAAGTTGCAGCAGCATGTGTCCCTCTGATCTGATCAAAGCTGAGTGAGGACCATTTTTAAGTAGAAAAGCAGGAAAGACCACAGAGACAGGGCCTGTGTGGGGCAGCTTGTGGATGACAAGGCTAAACAAGAATTCCTTCTGGGCCCTGGCCCTGGGATATACTGGGAGCCCCACCCATAAAAGGGTTGGAGCCCTTAGGCCCTGTAGAGGCCTGCAGCTTTCTAGGGGAACCTTTCATGGCACAGATGGGGAAACGGAGGCACCCAGAGGGCTGTGGTTGCTCTGGTACTGGACTCCTAGCACAGTGCTCTTTTCTAGCACCCCACTGAGGTGTGATTTCCTGCTAAAGGGAAAGGCTTGTTTTCCCACTTAGCTGTCGGGAGCAACTCCGGTACACGGGCGCATAAACATGGAAAAGAGAGAGGCTTGGGCTGGGGTGGGGGAAGTTCACAACTTCAAATATTTTACAGTCGTTGGGAAAACACGCATGCTCTGGCTCTGAGCATCACTTCTGCACCCACGCTGGGCCAGATGCAGGAGGGAGAGGACTTACACAGGGTCCTGTGCTCAAGGAACTCACATGAGCCAGTGAGCTGTTTGGCAAGTGTGACCAGTAGGCCCCATGATGGGAGTGGGGCCAGCGAGTGAGTGAGAAGGGCTGGCCCTGAGTGGACCGCTGACCCTCGCTAAGCCTGAGCTCTGTGTAGGATGGGAGTCACGTCTGTCCTGCCTATCAGGCCACACAGTTGTGAGGATTAAGTGAAACACTAGAGGAGGAAATAGCTGGCCCAGAACTGACACTCAATTCCCTTTCACTCATTCCGAAAGTTGTTCTGATTATTCTCAACCACCTTCTTTGTTTCCCAAGTTCCAGAAAAAGAACCCTGATTAGTCCTATTGAAGCAGAAATACCTGAGTGCCCATGCCCCCGCCTGCCCACACAGGGCTATGATCCTGATACCCAGCTCACTAACCTCCCACAGAACTGGCTCTTGGATCCACCACTTGATGCCTGAGACCAACTTGCTTCCTTTCTCTGTTCCAAATTTTTCTTACCTGAAGGGTCGCTTAGACCCATCTACGAAGTCCTTGGGCTCCTTTGAGACACCACAAGTACACCCCTCGCAGGTGGCACTGGATCCATGCTAGCTCCTGTACTCCTTTCCTTCTCCTTCCTGGAGGAGTTGGCTCAGATAGTGTCGGGCAGAGTTCTGAGGCCACCCACTCCCCTCCTAGCCTTCTGCATCCTTAGCAAGGGGCCCCACTTCCTCTGCAGCCATCGGAAACACAGCTCAGGAGACATGTGTGAGACACACTCCTTTTTGTCAAAAAGGGCAGCGGATGGGAGAGGGCTGCTGTGGGGACCCCGCTGAAAAAAGAAGTCCATCGCCATCCTCCCACTCTACCTCCACGTTCACTCTTCAAGTCTAGAAATTATGGAAATGAGGTCTGAGCAGAGTCTTGGAAATTACTTATTCCAGTCACTTTTGAACACTTGAAACTAATTTTAGTTATGTGGGTAGAATTTCAACTGACCCCCTCCCCAAAATGTGTATGCTGATTTTTCTTTTCCTATGAAATATTTAGTGCAACCTTTCCTTTCTAGATGGGGAAACTTGGGCCCACGGAGTGGTTCTATTTCCTGGAGGTAACTTAGGAGGTCGTCGATCTGGGACTAGAGCCCTGGTTCCCTAATGCAGGGCTTTTCCCACCAGCCTCCACTCTGAGGAGGTGACTATAGGATGTGAGACTCGGCTCTGCATCCGAGAGATAAGGAGGAAAAAGGGAGGGCAGAGTATTTGCAGTATAAGTGGAAAAAAATTCTTAGGCTGAGTCAGGAATGCTGTCAGTTTATCTCAATTTGGTTTCCTACAAAATGGTTCTTGGAATAAGGCTAGTGCTACAAATTCAGACTTTTCACTGGACGAAATAAAAGTATTATTCTGGCCCTTTGCTTTTTAGAGGTGCCAAGAATCATCAGGCTTTGGGAGTCGCAGAGGAAGAAAATATGAGCTCACAGGGTGATCGGATCATACATTCCTAAATGGGCAGGTCATGGCCGAAGATCTTCACCAAAGCAGTCTTGCCTTTCCCTGCCTTTCTCTACCTTGCCATGTCTTTTCCATCCCTTTTCTTTTCTTCCTTTAACTCTAACTCTATATAGTTCATACCCACGGGAATCACAACATGAATGACAAGGTCTTACTGTAGGGTAGTGGCCCCAGCCCTATTCCCAGAACACGGGTTCCCCCAGAGAAGCAGTGGGACATCTGGTGATTCAGTGCATATTGTCATCTTACCGGTTCCATCTTGACCAAATGTTCTACCCCGCTGACAAGAGGGCATGGTCCCTCCAGGCTCTGAGCTCACCAGAACTCGCTTCTTAAATCCTGGAGATGCGGAGGGGTTAGGGCCACAGCAGCATGGTATGGTTTGGGAAATCTCTGGCCAGAGTCAGGCCCTGGGTTTTAGCACCAAGCACATCATAGCCTCCTCATTTCTTCACCAGGTGAACTCCATAACCTTCAAGGGCCACCACAAATGTTCCCTTCCCAGCACACTCCTCCTCAAGAGACTAATTTAGTTCTCTAGCTCTCACTCCACTTTACTTTTACTCTATCAAGAGATACTTGAACGGAAAGAGAACTTATTGGCATTTAATGTAGCACAATAGTTTATTGAGAAGCTAATTTATGACATTTATTGTTTTTGTTGACTCACCAGGGGAAATCAAAGCTTTCTGGAGGCTACCTCCTTGGAGGGTAGCCTAATTTTCTTCTTACAGACAATATGGTTTCTCTAGCCCATAAAGAGCAATAAACAATTCTTCCTGTTTCTGGGTCTGAGAGAGGAAGCTGAGTGGGCTGGGAGGGAGACTGGTGTGAGAAGGAGGCTGCCCCTAAGATAACCTCTGAATGGGACTTTGTGTCTAGAAAGCAATGGAGGCAGTGAAGCCAGATTATCCCAGTGGGGAGGAGAACGGGCCCTTGGTGCTCCAAGGTAGAGGGTAAAGATGTTTTCGATAAAGAACGTTTGTCTTTAGAGAGTGTCCACCTTGCAGCACAGAGCACTGAATGCAGTGTTTTCCAGAAGTAACACTGCTGACTTACACTAGTGTTAGAGACATTTTGAAATATTCAGACTCAGGTTGATGTGGAAATGCTGTTGTCTGGAGGGCTGGGCAGGCCAGGCCTGCATCTTGTATCATCACCAAGAGCAATAGCTGCCATGGCAACTAGAAGCTGCCCCACCCCCTTTTTCAGACTCGCTCCAAGCATATAACTTCTCATAAGCAAGCCCCATCCACTGTTTCTGTGCATCTAGGTTAACACACCTTTGAAATGCCCCCTTTCAGACCCTTAAGTACAAAATGTCAACTACCCTGTAATCCCATCCTGCAGGGCTTCCTCCCACCCTTATGAAATCTTCCTTACCTTCATAAAAAGGGGCTGCACACTGCTGTTCTTGGAGCATTTAGCTCAGTCTGTTGAGATCTTGCTTTCATGTGTATTCTCTTTTTGACTCAAATAAGTTTTTATAAAAATTCTTTACAGGTGCCCTAGCCGGTTTGGCTCAGTAGATAGAGCATTGGCCTGCAGATTTAAGGGTCCTGGGTTTGATTCCGGTAAAGGGCAAATGCCTGGGTTGCTGGCTCAATCCCCAGTAGGGGGCATGCAGGAGGCAGCTAATCAATGATTCTCATCACTGATGTTTCTATCTCTCTCCCTCTCCCTGAAATCAATTATATATATATATATATATATATATATATATATATATATATATATATATATATATATGTTTAAATTCTTTATTGTTTAAAGTATTACATATGTCTCCTTTTTCCTCAATTGACCTCTCCCTGGCTGCTCCCACCCCCCAGCACATGCCCTCATCCCCCAGATGTCTGTGTTAAAGGTTTGGACATCAACATAGCAGTGGTCTTTACACTTGTTTGTTAAAAATACAGCTTATTTGTCTCTCCTGTTGGACATTTAGATTTAGTCCATTTGATGTGGGGAAGTTATTATGACAAGGAAAATGTATAACTAGTATTTAAGAGCAAGGATTTTGGTTTGAGAACCAACTCTGCTCCTTACTAGCCTTATGAACTACCTTAACCTTACCAAGACTCAGTTTCTTGGTCTGTAAAATGGGGTAATAATATCATCCATTATGCTAGTATACACTAAAAATAAGTATAATAAAATGGTTGAGAGCATGCACTTCAGAGTCACATTGCCCAAATTCAAATCTGCTCCACTACTTACCAGCTCTATGACCTTGTGCTTAATTTCTCTGTGCCTCAGTTTCTTCATCTACAAAATGGAAGTGATACTAGTATCTTCCTCAAAGGATTGCTACATTTAAGTGTCCAACCTTACAAAGTTTAGAATAGGGTCTGATGAAGAGGAAGGACTCAATCGATGGTAGCTGCTGCTGTTATTAATATTATCATCATCACCATCTTGGCAAAAGAAAAAGACTTTAACTAGGGCAGTGGCAGTAGGAGTAGATGAAGAAGAATACAGGCACAACATTTAAAAGATGAGTTCTGAGGGGCAGCAAGAACAAGAAAAGGAGAGTGTGTTGACCTTCAACCAAACACTTGGTGGTGAGGGCAGTGGGTGAACTTGGGACTAGTCAGGGTGATCCTGAGCAAGGCCCTCCCCTCTTTTGACCTCAGTCTTATCATCTATAAACTGAGGGTCTTAGATCAGCCTACCTGGTGGGTCTTCAATTTTAATACACTGAGAGTCTAAGAGATTTCATACTGATGTTTAAAAAAATTCCCTTATTTGCTGGTGAGTTGGGGCATCCTCCTGTATTCCCAAGTTGTCATATTCTAGGCTCTCTGAAGGATATATTGACTTTCAGCACCACACTGGCATAGATCTATGGAACCTGGGCAGGGAAGGGCCTTTTGTGCCTAAAAATGAAACCTAAAGGCTACCGGTTGACATATTCTTCAGATCCTATCTTAGTTGGAGCATCAGAAAACTCATCTCACCCAACACTTAGCTCTCACTTCAAGAATGTCAGCATGGCCTCTGAGAAGTTATGAAAGAAAAATAAATCCAATAAGTTTGGTCCTTTCCCCATCTCCTGCCACCAGTGTAGAGACCAAGTATCCAGGATTGAGGACTCCTAGTCAAAGGAAAGGGCCTCCCAGGCTGGTTGCCTCTTTAGCTAGCTTCTGCAGAGCTGGAGAGAGAGAGAAGGAGCCTCAACCCACTGTAACAGAGGCAAGTCCAGAATCCTGACTCCAGACTTCTAGTCCTTTCTTCAAAGAAGAGCACAGAGATGTTCACAGCAGCCAGATTACTTGGCAATAAGCACGGCTTCTGCTCCTGAGTAATTTAGTATTAGATGTCCAACTAACATTGAGATGGTGAAGACTCTCACCTCTGCTACAGCTAATGATGCAGCTTGGCAACCAGGCCCACCTCGTGACTCCTGGAACATGCGCCACCGAGAAGGAAAATCTTTCCATAGCAGGAAAGGTACCTTGCCTAAAAAATGTTTATATTAAAAACAAAGCAAAACAACCCAGCCAGTGTGACTCAGTGGATGAGGGTTGACCCATGAACCAGGAGGTCACGGT